>NW_027596153.1:495000-814691 GCF_964194155.1 Cetorhinus maximus
ATAGGAACAGAACAGAACAGAACAGAACAGAACGGAACAGAACAGAGCAGAGCAGAGCAGAGCAGAGCAGAACAGAACAGAACAGAACAGAACAGAACAGAGCAGAGCAGAGCACAGCAGAGCAGAGCAGAACAGAGCAGAGCAGAACAGAGCAGAACAGAGCAGAGCAGAACAGAGCAGAACAGAGCAGAACAGAGCAGAGTAGAACAGAGCTGAACAGAACAGAGCTGAGCAGAACAGAACAGAACAGAGCTGAGCAGAACAGAACAGAGCTGAGCAGAACAGAACAGAGCAGAGCAGAGCAAAACAGAACAGAACTGTGCAGAACAGAGCAGAACAGTACAGAAGAGAGCAGAACAGAGCAGAGCAGAACAGAACAGAACAGTGCAGAGCAGAACAGAGCAGAGCAGAACAGAGCAGAACAGAGCAGAACAGAACAGAACAGAAGAGAGCAGAACAGAACAGAACAGAACAGAACAGAGCAGAACAGAACAGAGCAGATGGGTGCAAAGCAGAGCAGAACAGTGCAGAACAGAACAGAAGAGAGCAGAGCAGAACAGAGCAGAGCAGAACAGTGCAGAGCAGAACAGTGCAGAGCAGAACAGAGCAGAGCAGAGCAGAGCAAAACAGAACAGAAAAAAACAGTGCAGAGCAGAGCAGAACAGAGCAGAGCAGAACAGAGCAGAACAAAACAGAGCAGAACAAAACAGAGCAGAACAAAACAGAGCAGAACAAAACAGAGCAGAACAAAACAGAGCAGAACAAAACAGAGCAGAACAAAACAGAGCAGAACAAAACAGAGCAGAACAGAACAGAGCAAAACAGTGCAAACCAGAGCAGAACAGTGCAGAACAGAACAGAACAGAACAGAACAGAGCAGAGCAGAACAGCGCAGAGCAGAGCAGAGCAGAGCAGAACAGAGCAGAGCAGAGCAGAGCAAAACAGAACAGAACAGAACAGTTCAGAGCAGAGCAGAACTGAGCAGAGCAGAGCAAAGCAGAAGAGAGCAGAACAGAGGAGAGCAGAACAGAACAGAAGTGAGCAGAACAGAGCAGAGCAGAGAAGATCAGAACAGTGCAGAGCAGAACAGAGAAGAGCAGAACAGAGCAGAACAGAGCAGAACAGAGCAGAACAGAGCAGAACAGAGCAGAACAGAGCAGAACAGAGCAGAACAGAGCAGAACAGAGCAGAGCAGAGCAGAACAGAGCAGAACAGTGCAAAGCAGAGCAGAACAGTGCAAAGCAGAGCAGAACAGTGCAGAGCAGAGCAGAGCAGAGCAGAGCAGAGCAGAGCAGAGCAGAGCAGAGCAGAACAGAGCAGAACAGAGCAGAACAGAACAGAACAGAACAGAACAGAACAGAGCAGAACAGAACAGAACAGAGTAGAGCAGATGAGTGCAAAGCAGAGCAGAACAGTGCAGAACAGAACAGAAGAGAGCAGAGCAGAACAGAGCAGAGCAGAACAGAGCAGAGCAGAGCAGAACAGAGCAGAACAGAGCAGAACAGAGCAGAACAGAGCAGAACAGAGCAGAGCAGAGCAGAGCAGAGCAGAGCAAAACAGAACAGAAAAGAACAGTGCAGACCAGAGCAGAACAGAGCAGAGCAGAGCAGAACAGAGCAGAGCAGAGCAGAGCAGAGCAGAGCAGAGCAGAGCAGAGCAGAGCAGAGCAGAGCAAAACAGAACAGAACAGAACAGTGCAGAACAGAGCAGAACAGAGCAGAGCAGAATGGAGCAGAACGGAGCAGAACGGAGCAGAACGGAGCAGAACGGAGCAGAACGGAGCAGAACGGAGCAGAACAGAGCAGAACAGAGCAGAACAGAGCAGAGCAGAACAGAGCAGAACAGAGCAGAACAGAGCAGAACAGAACAGAGCAGAACAGAGCAGAACAGAGCAGAACAGAGCAGAACAGAGCAGAACAGAGCAGAACAGAGCAGAACAGAGCAGAACAGAGCAGAACAGAGCAGAACAGAGCAGAACAGAGCAGAACAGTGCAATGCAGAGCAGAACAGTGCAGAACAGAACAGAATATAGGAGAGCAGAACAGAGCAGAGCAGAACAGTGCAGAGCAGAGCAGAGTAGAACAGAGCTGAGCAGAGCAGAGCAAAACAGAACAGAACAGAACAGAACAGAACAGTGCAGAGCAGAGCAGAGCAGAGCAGAGCAGAGCAGAGCAGAGCAGAGCAGAACAGAACTGAGCAGAACAGAGCAGAACAGAGCAGAACAGAGCAGAACAGAGCAGAACAGAGCAGAACAGAGCAGAACAGAGCAGAGCAGAACAGAGCAGAGCGGAGCAGATAGGAACAGAACAGAGCAGAACAGAGCAGAACAGAGCAGAACAGAGCAGAACAGAGCAGAACAGAGCAGAACAGAGCAGAGCAGAGCAGAACAGAGCAGAACAGAGCAGAACAGAGCAGAGCAGAGCTGAACAGAGCTGAACAGAGCTGAACAGAGCTGAACAGAGCTGAACAGAGCTGAACAGAGCTGAACAGTGCAGAACAGTGCAGAACAGTGCAGAACAGTGCAGAGCAGAACAGAGCAGAGCAGAGCAGAACAAAACAGTGCAGAGCAGAACAAAACAGTGCAGAGCAGAACAGAATAGAACAGAACAAAGCAGAGCAGAGCAGAAAAGAACAAAACAGAGCAGAACAGAGCAGAGCAGAGCAGAGCAGAACAGAGCAGAACAAAGCAGAACAAAGCAGAACAGAGCAGAACAGAGCAGAACAGAGCAGAACAGAGCAGAACAGTGCAGAACAGTGCAGAACAGTGCAGAACAGAACAGAGTAGAGCAGAACAGAGTAGAGCAGAACAGAGTAGAGCAGAACAGAGCACAGCAGAGCAGAGCAGAGCAGAACAGAGCAGAACAGAGCAGAACAGAACAGAACAGAACAGAACAGAGCAGAACAGAGTAGAGCAGATGGGTGCAAAGCAGAGCAGAACAGTGCAGAACAGAACAGAAGAGAGCAGAGCAGAACAGAGCAGAGCAGAACAGTGCAGAGCAGAACAGTGCAGAGCAGAACAGAGCAGAGCAGAGCAGAGCAAAACAGAACAGAAAAAAACAGTGCAGAGCAGAGCAGAACAGAGCAGAGCAGAACAGAGCAGAGCAGAACAGAGCAGAACAAAACAGAGCAGAACAGAACAGAGCAAAACAGTGCAAAGCAGAGCAGAACAGTGCAGAACAGAACAGAACAGAGCAGAGCAGAACAGCGCAGAGCAGAGCAGAGCAGAGCAGAGCAGAGCAGAGCAGAGCAGAACAGAGCAGAACAGAGCAGAGCAGAACAGAGCAGAGCAGAGCAGAACAGAACAGAGCAGAGCAGAGCAGAAGAGAGCAGAACAGAGGAGAGCAGAACAGAACAGAAGTGAGCAGAACAGAGCAGAGCAGAGAAGATCAGAACAGTGCAGAGCAGAACAGAGAAGAGCAGAACAGAACAGAACAGAACAGAACAGAACAGAACAGAACAGAGCAGAGCAGAGCAGAGCAGAGCAGAACAGAGCAGAACAGAGCAGAACAGAGCAGAACAGAGCAGAACAGAGCACAGCAGAGCAGAGCAGAGCAGAGCAGAACAGAACAGAGCAGAACAGAGCAGAACAGAACAGAACAGAACAGAACAGAGCAGAACAGAGTAGAGCAGATGGGTGCAAAGCAGAGCAGAACAGAGCAGAACAGAGCACAGCAGAGCAGAGCAGAGCAGAGCAGAGCAGAGCAGAGCAGAACAGAACAGAGCAGAACAGAGCAGAACAGAACAGAACAGAACAGAACAGAACAGAACAGAACAGAACAGAGCAGAGCAGAGCAGAGCAGAGCAGAACAGCACAGAACAGCACAGAACAGCACAGAACAGCACAGAACAGCACAGAACAGCACAGAACAGCACAGAACAGAACAGAACAGCACAGAACAGCACAGAACAGCACAGAACAGCACAGAACAGCACAGAACAGCACAGAACAGCACAGAACAGCACAGAACAGCACAGAACAGCACAGAACAGAACAGAACAGAACAGAACAGAACAGAACAGAGCAGAGCAGAACAGAACAGAACAGAACAGAGTAGAGCAGATGAGTGCAAAGCAGAGCAGAACAGAGCAGAGCAGAACAGAGCAGAGCAGAACAGAGCAGTGCAGAGCAGAACAGAGCAGAACAGAGCAGAGCAGAGCAGAGCAGAGCAAAACAGAACAGAAAAGAACAGTGCAGACCAGAGCAGAACAGACCAGAGCAGACCATACCAGAGCAGAACAGAGCAGAGCAGAGCAGAGCAGAGCAGAGCAGAGCAGAGCAGAGCAGAGCAGAGCAGAGCAGGACAGAGCAGAACGGAGCAGAACGGAGCAGAACAGAGCAGAACAGAGCAGAACAGAACAGAGCAGAACAGAACAGAACAGAGTAGAGCAGATGAGTGCAAAGGAGAGCAGAACAGTGCAGAACAGAACAGAACAGAGCAGAGCAGAACAGAGCAGAGCAGAACAGAGCAGAGCAGAACAGAGCAGAGCAGAGCAGAACAGAGCAGAACAGAGCAGAGCAGAGCAGAGCAAAACAGAACAGAAAAGAACAGTGCAGACCAGAGCAGAACAGACCAGAGCAGAACAGAGCAGAGCAGAGCAGAGCGGAGCAGAGCGGAGCAGAACGGAGCAGAACGGAGCAGAAAGGAACAGAACGGAACAGAACGGAGCAGAACGGAGCAGAACGGAGCAGAACGGAGCAGAACAGAGCAGAACAGAGCAGAACAGAGCAGAACAGAGCAGAACAGAGCAGAGCAGAGCAGAACAGAGCAGAACAGAGCAGAACAGAGCAGAACAGAGCAGAACAGAGCAGAACAGAGCAGAACAGTGCAATGCATAGCAGAACAGAGCAGAACAGAGCAGAACAGAGCAGAGCAGAGCAGAGCAGAGCAGAACAGAGCAGAACAGAGCAGAACAGAGCAGAGCAGAGCAGAACAAAGCAGAACAGAGCAGAGCGGAGCAGATAGGAACAGATAGGAACAGAACAGAGCAGAACCGAGCAGAACAGAGCAGAACCGAGCAGAACCGAGCAGAACCGAGCAGAACAGAGCAGAACAGAGCAGAACAGAACAGAAGTGAGCAGAACAGAGCAGAGCAGAGAAGATCAGAACAGTGCAGAGCAGAACAGAGAAGAGCAGAACAGAACAGAACAGAACAGAACAGAACAGAGCAGAGCAGAGCAGAGCAGAACAGAGCAGAACAGAGCAGAACAGAGCAGAACAGAGCAGCACAGAGCAGCACAGAGCAGAACAGAGCAGAACAGAGCAGAACAGAGCAGAACAGAGCAGAACAGAGCAGAACAGAGAAGAACAGAGCAGAGCAGAGCAGAGCAGAGCAGAGCAGAACAGTGCAAAGCAGAGCAGAACAGTGCAAAGCAGAGCAGAACAGTGCAGAGCAGAGCAGAGCAGAGCAGAGCAGAGCAGAACAGAGCAGAACAGAGCAGAACAGAGCAGAGCAGAACAGAGCAGAGCAGAGCAGAGCAGAGCCGAGCAGAACAGCACAGAACAGCACAGAACAGCACAGAACAGCACAGAACAGCACAGAACAGCACAGAACAGCACAGAACAGCACAGAACAGCACAGAACAGCACAGAACAGCACAGAACAGCACAGAACAGCACAGAACAGCACAGAACAGAACAGAACAGCACAGAACAGAACAGAACAGCACAGAACAGCACAGAACAGCACAGAACAGCACAGAACAGCACAGAACAGAACAGAGTAGAGCAGATGAGTGCAAAGCAGAGCAGAACAGTGCAGAACAGAACAGAAGAGAGCAGAGCAGAACAGAGCAGAGCAGAACAGAGCAGAGCAGAACAGAGCAGAGCAGAACAGAGCAGAGCAGAACAGAGCAGAGCAGAGCAGTGCAAAACAGAACAGAAAAGAACAGTGCAGACCAGAGCAGAACAGACCAGAGCAGAACAGAGCAGAGCAGAGCAGAGCAGAGCAGAACGGAGCAGAAAGGAACAGAACGGAACAGAACGGAGCAGAACGGAGCAGAACGGAGCAGAACGGAGCAGAACGGAGCAGAACGGAGCAGAACAGAGCAGAACAGAGCAGAACAGAGCAGAACAGAGCAGAACAGAACAGAGCAGAACAGAGCAGAACAGAGCAGAACAGAGCAGAACAGTGCAATGCAGAGCAGAACAGTGCAGAACAGAACAGAATAGAGGAGAGCAGAACAGAGCAGAGCAGAACAGTGCAGAGCAGAGCAGAGTAGAACAGAGCTGAGCAGAGCAGAGCAAAACAGAACAGAACAGTGCAGAGCAGAGCAGAGCAGAACAGAACTGAGCAGAACAGAGCAGAACAGAGCAGAACAGAGCAGAGCAGAACAGAGCAGAGCGGAGCAGATAGGAACAGATAGGAACAGAACAGAGCAGAACCGAGCAGAACAGAGCAGAACCGAGCAGAACCGAGCAGAACAGAGCAGAACAGAGCAGAACAGAGCAGAACAGAGCAGAACAGAGCAGAACAGAGCAGAACAGAGCAGAACAGAGCAGAACAGAGCAGAACAGAGCAGAACAGAGCAGAACAGAGCAGAACAGAGCAGAACAGAGCAGAGCTGAACAGAGCTGAACAGAGCTGAACAGAGCTGAACAGAGCTGAACAGTGCAGAACAGTGCAGAACAGTGCAGAGCAGAACAGAACAGAGCAGAGCAGAACAGAACAGAGCAGAGCAGAACAGAGCAGAGCAGAGTAGAGCAAACCAGAACAGAACAGAACAGAGCAGTGCAGAACAGAGCAGTGCAGAACAGAGCAGTGCAGAACAGAGCAGTGCAGAACAGAGAAGAGCAGAGCAGAACAGTGCAGAGCAGAACAGAGCACAGCAGAACAGAACAGAACAGAGCAGAACAGAGCAGAACAGAGCAGAACAGAGCAGAACAGAGCAGAACAGAGCAGAACAGAGCAGAACAGAGCAGAACAGAGCAGAGCAGAGCAGAGCAGAGCAGAACAGTGCAAAGCAGAGCAGAACAGTGCAAAGCAGAGCAGAACAGTGCAAAGCAGAGCAGAACAGTGCAGAGCAGAGCAGAGCGGAGCAGAACAGAGCAGAACGGAGCAGAACGGAACAAAACGGAACAAAACGGAACAAAACGGAACAGAACGGAACAGAACGGAACAGAACAGAGCAGAACAGAGCAGAACAGAGCAGAACAGAGCAGAACAGAGCAGAACAGAGCAGAACAGAGCAGAACAGAGCAGAACAGAGCAGAACAGAGCAGAACAGAACAGAGCAGAACAGAGCAGAACAGAGCAGAACAGAGCAGAACAGAGCAGAACAGAGCAGAACAGAGCAGAACAGTGCAATGCAGAGCAGAACAGTGCAGAACAGAACAGAATAGAGGAGAGCAGAACAGAGCAGAGCAGAACAGTGCAGAGCAGAGCAGAGCAGAGCAGAGCAGAGCAGAGCAGAGCTGAACAGAACAGAGCAGAACAGAGCAGAGCAGAGCAGAGTAGAGCAAACCAGAACAGAACAGAACAGAGCAGTGCAGAACAGAGCAGTGCAGAACAGAGCAGTGCAGAACAGAGAAGAGCAGAGCAGAACAGAGCACAGCAGAACAGAACAGAACAGAACAGTGCAGAACAGAGCAGAGCAGAACAGAGCAGAACAGAGCAGAACAGAGCAGAACAGAGCAGAACAGAGCAGAACAGAGCAGAACAGAGCAGAACAGAGCAGAACAGAGCAGAACAGAACAGAACAGAGCAGAACAGAACAGAACAGAGCAGAACAGAGCAGAACAGAACAGAGCAGAGCAGAACAAAACAGTGCAGAGCAGAACAGAGCAGAGTAGAACAGAGCAGAGTAGAACAGAGCAGAACAGAACAGAGCAGAACTGAACAGAGCAGAACAGAGCAGAACAGAGCAGAACAGAGCAGAACAGAGCAGAGCAGAGCAGAACAAAACAGTGCGTGGCAGAACAGAATAGAACAGAACAGAGCAGAGCAGAGCAGAAAAGAACAAAACAGAGCAGAACAGAACAGAACAGAACAGAGCAGAGCAGAACAGAGCAGAACAGAGCAGAACAGAGAAGAGCAGAACAGTGCAGAGCAGAACAGAGCAGAGCAAAGCTGAGCAGAAAAAAACAGAGCAGAACAGAACAGAGCAGAACAGAGCAGAGCAAAAGAGTGCAAAGCAGAGCAGAACAGTGCAGAACAGAACAGAACAGAGCAGAGCAGAACAGCGCAGAGCAGAGCACAGCAGAGCAGAGCAGAACAGAGCAGAGCAGAACAGAGCAGAACAGAACAGAACAGTGCAGAGCAGAGCAGATCAGAGCAGAGCAGAACAGAGCAGAGCAGAGCAGAAGAGAGCAGAACAGAGGTGAGCAGAACAGAACAGAAGTGAGCAGAACAGAGCAGAGCAGAGAAGAGCAGAACAGTGCAGAGCAGAACAGAGCAGAGCAGAGAAGAGCAGAACTGAACAGAACAGAACAGAACAGAACAGAACAGAACAGAGCAGAGCAGAGCAGAGCAGAACAGAGCAGAACAGAGCAGAACAGAGCAGAACAGAGCAGAACAGAGCAGAACAGAGCAGAACAGAGCAGAACAAAGCAGAACAGAGCAGAGCTAGCAGAACAGAGCAGAACAAAGCAGAACAGAGCAGAACAGTGCAAAGCAGAGCAGAACAGTGCAAAGCAGAGCAGAACAGTGCAGAGCAGAGCAGAGCATAGCAGAGCAGAGCAGAACAGAGCAGAACAGAGCAGAACAGAGCAGAGCAGAGCAGAACAGAGCAGAACAGAACAGAACAGAACAGAACAGAACAGAACAGAACAGAACAGAGCAGAACAGAGCAGAACAGAACAGAACAGAGCAGAACAGAACAGAACAGAACAGAGCAGAACAGAACAGAGTAGAGCAGATGAGTGCAAAGCAGAGAAGAACAGTGCAGAACAGAACAGAAGGGAGCAGAGCAGAGCAGAACACAGCAGAGCAGAGCAGAACAAAACAGAACAGAAAAGAACAGTGCAGACCAGAGCAGACCAGAGCAGAGCAGACCAGACCAGACCAGACCAGAGCAGAGCAGAGCAGAGCGGAGCAGAACGGAGCAGAGCAGAACGGAGCAGAACGGAGCAGAACGGAGCAGAACGGAGCAGAACGGAGCAGAACGGAGCAGAACGGAGCAGAACGGAGCAGAACGGAACAGAACGGAACAGAACGGAACAGAACGGAACAGAACGGAGCAGAACGGAGCAGAAAGGAGCAGAACTGAGCAGAACTGAGCAGAACTGAGCAGAACTGAGCAGAACTGAGCCGAACTGAGCCGAACAGAGCAGAACAGAACAGAACAGAACAGAGCAGAGCAGAACAGAGCAGAACAGAGCAGAACAGTGTAATGCAGAGCAGAACAGTGCGGAACAGAACTGAATAGAGGAGAGCAGAACAGAGCAGAGCAGAACAGTGCAGAGCAGAGCAGAGCAGAGCACAGCAGAACAGTGCAGAGCAGAGCAGAACAGTGCAGAGCGGAGCAGAACAGAGCAGAACAGAGCAGAGCGGAACAGAACAGAGCAGAACAGAGCAGAACAGAGCAGAACAGAGCAGAACAAAGCAGAACAGAGCAGAGCAGAACAGAGCAGAACAGAGCAGAACAGAGCAGAACAGAGCAGAACAGAGCAGAGCAGAGCAGAGCAGAGCAGAGCAAAACAGTGCAGAACAGTGCAGAACAGAGCAGGACAGAGCAAAACAAAGCAGAAAAAAGCAGAACAAAGCAGAACAAAGCAGAACAGAGCAGAGCAGAGCAGAACAGAGCAGAACAGAGCAGAACAGAGCAGAACAGAGCAGAGCAGAGCAGAGCTGAACAGAACAGAACAGAACAGTGCAGAACAGTGCAGAACAGTGCAGAACAGTGCAGAACAGTGCAGAACAGTGCAGAACAGTGCAGAGCAGAACAGAACAGAGCAGAGCAGAACAGCGCAGAGCAGAACAGAGCAGAGCAGAGCAGAACAAAACAGTGCAGAGCAGAACAAAACAGTGCAGAGCAGTGCAGAGCAGAACAGAGTGGAGCAGAACAGAGTGGAGCAGAACAGAGTAGAGCAGAACAGAGTAGAGCAGAACAGAGCACAGCAGAGCAGAGCAGAGCAGAGCAGAGCAGAGCAGAGCAGAACAGAACAGAACAGAACAGAACAGAACAGAGCAGAACAGAGCAGAACAGAACAGAACAGAGCAGAGCAGATGGGTGCAAAGCAGAGCAGAACAGTGCAGAACAGAACAGAAGAGAGCAGAGCAGAACAGAGTAGAGCAGAACAGTGCAGAGCAGAACAGTGCAGAGCAGAACAGAGCAGAGCAGAACAGAGCAGAGCAGAGCAAAACAGAACAGAACAGAACAGTGCAGAACAGTGCAGAACAGTGCAGAACAGTGCAGAGCAGAACAGAACAGAGCAGAGCAGAACAGCGCAGAGCAGAACAGAGCAGAGCAGAGCAGAACAAAACAGTGCAGAGCAGAACAAAACAGTGCAGAGCAGTGCAGAGCAGAACAGAGTGGAGCAGAACAGAGTGGAGCAGAACAGAGTAGAGCAAAACAGAGTAGAGCAGAACAGAGCACAGCAGAGCAGAGCAGAGCAGAGCAGAGCAGAGCAGAGCAGAACAGAACAGAACAGAACAAAGCAGAACAGAGCAGAACAGAGCAGAACAGAACAGAACAGAGCAGAGCAGATGGGTGCAAAACAGTGCAAAGCAGTGCAGAACAGAACAGAACAGAGCAGAGCAGAAGAGCGCAGAGCAGAGCAGAGCAGAGCAGAGCAGAGCAGAGCAGAGCAGAACAGAGCAGAGCAGAACAGAGCAGAGCAGAGCAGAGCAAAACAGAACAGAACAGAACAGTTCAGAGCAGAGCAGATCAGAGCAGAGCAGAACAGAGCAGAGCAGAGCAGAAGAGAGCAGAACAGAGGAGAGCAGAACAGAACAGAAGTGAGCAGAACAGAGCAGAGCAGAGAAGATCAGAACAGTGCAGAGCAGAACAGAGAAGAGCAGAACAGAACAGAACAGAACAGAGCAGAGCAGAGCAGAGCAGAACAGAGCAGAACAGAGCAGAACAGAGCAGAACAGAGCAGAACAGAGCAGAACAGAGCAGAACAGAGCAGAACAGAGCAGAACAGAGTAGAGCAGAACAGAGCAGAACAGAGCAGAACAGTGCAAAGCAGAGCAGAACAGTGCAAAGCAGAGCAGAACAGTGCAGAGCAGAGCAGAACAGTGCAGAGCAGAGCAGCACAGAACAGAACAGAACAGAACAGAACAGAACAGAACAGAACAGAACAGAACAGAACAGAACAGAACAGCACAGAACAGCACAGAACAGCACAGAACAGCACAGAACAGCACAGAACAGCACAGAACAGCACAGAACAGCACAGAACAGCACAGAACAGCACAGAACAGCACAGAACAGCACAGAACAGCACAGAACAGCACAGAACAGAACAGAACAGAACAGAACAGAACAGAACAGAGCATAACAGAACAGAACAGATCAGAACAGAACAGAGCAGAACAGAACAGAACAGAGTAGAGCAGATGAGTGCAAAGCAGAGCAGAACAGTGCAGAACAGAACAGAAGAGAGCAGAGCAGAACAGAGTAGAGCAGAACAGAGCAGAGCAGAACAGAGCAGAGCAGAACAGAGCAGAGCAGAGCAGAGCAGAGCAGAGCAGAACACAGCAGAGCAGAACAGAGCAGAGCAGAACAGAGCAGAACAGAGCAGAGCAGAACAGAGCAGAGCAGAGCAGAGCAGAACAGAGCAGAGCAGAACAGAGCAGAACAGAGCTGAACAGAGCTGAACAGAGCTGAACAGAGCTGAACAGAGCTGAACAGAGCTGAACAGAGCTGAACAGAGCTGAACAGAGCTGAACAGTGCAGAACAGTGCAGAACAGTGCAGAACAGTGCAGAACAGTGCAGAGCAGAACAGAACAGAGCAGAGCAGAACAGAACAGAGCAGAACAGAACAGAGCAGAGCAGAACAGAGCAGAGCAGAGAAGAACAGAGCAGAGCAGAGTAGAGCAAACCAGAACAGAACAGAACAGAACAGAGCAGAGCAGAGCAGAGCAGAACAGAACAGTGCAGAGCAGAGCAGAACAGAACAGTGCAGAACAGAGCAGAGCAGAACAGAGCAGAACAGAACAGAGCAGAGCAGAGCAGAACAAAACAGTGCAGAGCAGAACAGAATAGAACAGAACAAAGCAGAGCAGAGCAGAAAAGAACAAAACAGAGCAGAACAGAGCAGAGCAGAGCAGAGCAGAGCAGAACAGTGCAGAACAGTGCAGAACAGTGCAGAACAGTGCAGAACAGTGCAGAACAGTGCAGAACAGTGCAGAGCAGAACAGAGTAGAGCAGAACAGAGCACAGCAGAGCAGAGCAGAGCAGAGCAGAGCAGAACAGAACAGAACAGAACAGAACAGAACAGAGCAGTACAGAGCAGAACAGAACAGAACAGAACAGAACAGAGCAGAGCAGATGGGTGCAAAGCAGAGCAGAACAGTGCAGAACAGAACAGAAGAGAGCAGAGCAGAACAGAGCAGAGCAGAACAGTGCAGAGCAGAACAGTGCAGAACAGAACAGAGCAGAGCAGAGCAAAACAGAGCAGAAAAAAACAGTGCAGAGCAGAGCAGAACAGAGCAGAGCAGAACAGAGCAGAACAAAACAGAGCAGAACAAAACAGAGCAGAACAAAACAGAGCAGAACAGAACAGAGCAAAACAGTGCAAAGCAGAGCAGAACAGTGCAGAACAGAACAGAACAGAGCAGAACAAAGCAGAACAGAGCAGAACAGTGCAAAGCAGAGCAGAACAGTGCAAAGCAGAGCAGAACAGTGCAGAGCAGAGCAGAGCATAGCAGAGCAGAGCAGAACAGAGCAGAACAGAGCAGAGCAGAGCAGAATAGAACAGAACAGAACAGAACAGAACAGAGCAGAACAGAACAGAACAGAACAGAGCAGAACAGAACAGAACAGAACAGAACAGAACAGAACAGAACAGAGCAGAACAGAACAGAGTAGAGCAGATGAGTGCAAAGCAGAGAAGAACAGTGCAGAACAGAACAGAAGGGAGCAGAGCAGAACAGAGCAGAGCAGAACAGAGCAGAGCAGAGCAGAACAGAGCAGAGCAGAGCTGAACACAGCAGAGCAGAGCAGAGCAAAACAGAACAGAAAAGAACAGTGCGGAACAGAACTGAATAGAGGAGAGCAGAACAGAGCAGAGCAGAACAGTGCAGAGCAGAGCAGAGCAGAGCAGAGCAGAACAGTGCAGAGCAGAGCAGAACAGTGCAGAGCAGAGCAGAACAGAGCAGAACAGAGCAGAACAGAGCAGAGCGGAACAGAACAGAGCAGAACAGAGCAGAACAGAGCAGAACAGAGCAGAACAGAGCAGAACAGAGCAGAACAGAGCAGAACAGAGCAGAACAGAACAGAGCAGAACAGAGCAGAACAGAGCAGAACAGAGCAGAACAGAGCAGAACAGAGCAGAACAGAGCAGAACAGAGCAGAACAGAGCAGAGCAGAGCAAAACAGTGCAGAACAGTGCAGAACAGAGCAGGACAGAGCAAAACAAAGCAGAACAAAGCAGAACAAAGCAGAACAAAGCAGAACAGAGCAGAGCAGAGCAGAACAGAGCAGAACAGAGCAGAGCAGAGCAGAGCTGAGCAGAACAGAACAGAACAGAACAGAACAGTGCAGAACAGTGCAGAACAGTGCAGAGCAGAACAGAACAGAGCAGAGCAGAACAGCGCAGAGCAGAACAGAGCAGAGCAGAGCAGAGCAGAACAAAACAGTGCAGAGCAGAACAAAACAGTGCAGAGCAGTGCAGAGCAGAACAGAGTAGAACAGAGTGGAGCAGAACAGAGTGGAGCAGAACAGAGTAGAGCAGAACAGAGTAGAGCAGAACAGAGCACAGCAGAGCAGAGCAGAGCAGAGCAGAGCAGAACACAACAGAACAGAGCAGAGCAGATGGGTGCAAAGCAGAGCAGAACAGTGCAGAACAGAACAGAAGAGAGCAGAGCAGAACAGAGCAGAGCAGAACAGTGCAGAGCAGAACAGTGCAGAGCAGAACAGAGCAGAGCAGAACAGAGCAGAGCAGAGCAAAACAGAACAGAAAAAAACAGTGCAGAGCAGAGCAGAACAGAGCAGAGCAGAACAGAGCAGAGCAGAACAGAGCAGAGCAGAACAGAGCAGAGCAGAACAGAGCAGAGCAGAACAGAGCAGAACAAAACAGAGCAGAACAAAACAGAGCAGAACAGAACAGAGCAAAACAGAACAGAGCAAAACAGTGCAAAGCAGTGCAGAACAGAACAGAACAGAGCAGAGCAGAAGAGCGCAGAGCAGAGCAGAGCAGAGCAGAACAGAGCAGAGCAGAACAGAGCAGAGCAGAACAGAGCAGAGCAGAACAGAGCAGAGCAGAGCAGAGCAAAACAGAAAAGAACAGAGCAGTTCAGAGCAGAGCAGATCAGAGCAGAGCAGAACAGAGCAGAGCAGAGCAGAGCAGAAGAGAGCAGAACAGAGGAGAGCAGAACAGAACAGAAGTGAGCAGAACAGAGCAGAGCAGAGAAGATCAGAACAGTGCAGAGCAGAACAGAGAAGAGCAGAACAGAACAGAACAGAACAGAACAGAGCAGAGCAGAACAGAACAGAGCAGAGCAGAACAGAGCAGAACAGAGCAGAACAGAGCAGAACAGAGCAGAACAGAGCAGAACAGAGCAGAGCAGAGCAGAGCAGAGCAGAACAGATCAGAGCAGAACAGAGCAGAACAGAGCAGAACAGTGCAAAGCAGAGCAGAACAGTGCAAAGCAGAGCAGAACAGTGCAAAGCAGAGCAGAACAGTGCAAAGCAGAGCAGAACAGTGCAGAGCAGAGCAGAGCAGAGCAGAGCAGAGCAGAACAGCACAGAACAGAACAGAACAGAACAGAACAGAACAGAACAGAACAGAACAGAACAGAACAGAGCAGAACAGAACAGAACAGAACAGAACAGAACAGAACAGAACAGAACAGAGCAGAAGAGAGCAGAACAGAACAGAACAGAGTAGAGCAGATGAGTGCAAAGCAGAGCAGAACAGTGCAGAACAGAACAGAAGAGAGCAGAGCAGAACAGAGTAGAGCAGAACAGAGCAGAGCAGAGCAGAGCAGAGCAGAACACAGCAGAGCAGAACAGAGCAGAGCAGAACAGAGCAGAGCAGAGCAGAGCAGAGCAGAACAGAGCAGAACAGAGCTGAACAGAGCTGAACAGAGCTGAACAGAGCTGAAGAGAGCTGAACAGAGCTGAACAGAGCTGAACAGTGCAGAACAGTGCAGAGCAGAACAGAACAGAACAGACCAGAACAGAGCAGAGCAGAGCAGAACAGAGCAGAGCAGAACAGAGCAGAACAAAACAGAGCAGAACAAAACAGAGCAGAACAAAACAGAGCAGAACAGAACAGAGCAAAACAGTGCAAAGCAGAGCAGAACAGTGCAGAACAGAACAGAACAGAGCAGAACAAAGCAGAACAGAGCAGAACAGTGCAAAGCAGAGCAGAACAGTGCAAAGCAGAGCAGAACAGTGCAGAGCAGAGCAGAGCATAGCAGAGCAGAGCAGAACAGAGCAGAACAGAGCAGAGCAGAGCAGAATAGAACAGAACAGAACAGAACAGAACAGAGCAGAACAGAACAGAACAGAACAGAGCAGAACAGAACAGAACAGAACAGAACAGAACAGAACAGAGCAGAACAGAACAGAGTAGAGCAGATGAGTGCAAAGCAGAGAAGAACAGTGCAGAACAGAACAGAAGGGAGCAGAGCAGAACAGAGCAGAGCAGAACAGAGCAGAGCAGAGCAGAACAGAGCAGAGCAGAGCTGAACACAGCAGAGCAGAGCAGAGCAAAACAGAACAGAAAAGAACAGTGCAGACCAGAGCAGACCAGAGCAGAGCAGACCTGAGCTGAGCAGACCTGAGCAGAGCAGAGCAGAGCAGAGCAGAGCAGAGCAGAGCGGAGCAGAGCGGAGCAGAACGGAGCAGAACGGAGCAGACCGGAGCAGACCGGAGCAGACCGGAGCAGACCGGAGCAGACCGGAGCAGAACGGAGCAGAACGGAGCAGAACGGAACAGAACGGAGCAGAACGGAGCAGAACTGAGCAGAACTGAGCAGAACTGAGCAGAACTGAGCAGAACTGAGCAGAACTGAGCCGAACAGAGCAGAACAGAGCAGAACAGAGCAGAACAGAACAGAGCAGAGCAGAACAGAGCAGAACAGAGCAGAACAGAGCAGAACAGTGTAATGCAGAGCAGAACAGTGCGGAACAGAACTGAATAGAGGAGAGCAGAACAGAGCAGAGCAGAACAGTGCAGAGCAGAGCAGAGCAGAGCAGAGCAGAACAGTGCAGAGCAGAGCAGAACAGTGCAGAGCAGAGCAGAACAGAGCAGAACAGAGCAGAGCGGAACAGAACAGAGCAGAACAGAGCAGAACAGAGCAGAACAGAGCAGAACAGAGCAGAACAGAACAGAGCAGAACAGAGCAGAACAGAACAGAGCAGAACAGAGCAGAACAGAGCAGAACAGAGCAGAACAGAGCAGAACAGAGCAGAACAGAGCAGAGCAGAGCAGAGCAAAACAGTGCAGAACAGTGCAGAACAGAGCAGGACAGAGCAAAACAAAGCAGAACAAAGCAGAACAAAGCAGAACAAAGCAGAACAGAGCAGAGCAGAGCAGAACAGAGCAGAACAGAGCAGAGCAGAGCAGAGCTGAGCAGAACAGAACAGAACAGAACAGTGCAGAACAGTGCAGAACAGTGCAGAGCAGAACAGAACAGAGCAGAGCAGAACAGCGCAGAGCAGAACAGAGCAGAGCAGAGCAGAGCAGAACAAAACAGTGCAGAGCAGAACAAAACAGTGCAGAGCAGTGCAGAGCAGAACAGAGTAGAACAGAGTGGAGCAGAACAGAGTGGAGCAGAACAGAGTAGAGCAGAACAGAGTAGAGCAGAACAGAGCACAGCAGAGCAGAGCAGAGCAGAACACAACAGAACAGAGCAGAGCAGATGGGTGCAAAGCAGAGCAGAACAGTGCAGAACAGAACAGAAGAGAGCAGAGCAGAACAGAGCAGAGCAGAACAGTGCAGAGCAGAACAGTGCAGAGCAGAACAGAGCAGAGCAGAACAGAGCAGAGCAGAGCAAAACAGAACAGAAAAAAACAGTGCAGAGCAGAGCAGAACAGAGCAGAGCAGAACAGAGCAGAGCAGAACAGAGCAGAGCAGAACAGAGCAGAGCAGAACAGAGCAGAGCAGAACAGAGCAGAACAAAACAGAGCAGAACAAAACAGAGCAGAACAGAACAGAGCAAAACAGAACAGAGCAAAACAGTGCAAAGCAGTGCAGAACAGAACAGAACAGAGCAGAGCAGAAGAGCGCAGAGCAGAGCAGAGCAGAGCAGAACAGAGCAGAGCAGAACAGAGCAGAGCAGAACAGAGCAGAGCAGAACAGAGCAGAGCAGAGCAGAGCAAAACAGAAAAGAACAGAGCAGTTCAGAGCAGAGCAGATCAGAGCAGAGCAGAACAGAGCAGAGCAGAGCAGAGCAGAAGAGAGCAGAACAGAGGAGAGCAGAACAGAACAGAAGTGAGCAGAACAGAGCAGAGCAGAGAAGATCAGAACAGTGCAGAGCAGAACAGAGAAGAGCAGAACAGAACAGAACAGAACAGAACAGAGCAGAGCAGAACAGAACAGAGCAGAGCAGAACAGAGCAGAACAGAGCAGAACAGAGCAGAACAGAGCAGAACAGAGCAGAACAGAGCAGAGCAGAGCAGAACAGATCAGAGCAGAACAGAGCAGAACAGAGCAGAACAGTGCAAAGCAGAGCAGAACAGTGCAAAGCAGAGCAGAACAGTGCAAAGCAGAGCAGAACAGTGCAAAGCAGAGCAGAACAGTGCAGAGCAGAGCAGAGCAGAGCAGAGCAGAGCAGAACAGCACAGAACAGAACAGAACAGAACAGAACAGAACAGAACAGAGCAGAACAGAACAGAACAGAACAGAACAGAACAGAACAGAACAGAGCAGAAGAGAGCAGAACAGAACAGAACAGAGTAGAGCAGATGAGTGCAAAGCAGAGCAGAACAGTGCAGAACAGAACAGAAGAGAGCAGAGCAGAACAGAGTAGAGCAGAACAGAGCAGAGCAGAGCAGAGCAGAGCAGAGCAGAACACAGCAGAGCAGAACAGAGCAGAGCAGAACAGAGCAGAGCAGAGCAGAACAGAGCAGAACAGAGCTGAACAGAGCTGAACAGAGCTGAACAGAGCTGAACAGAGCTGAACAGAGCTGAACAGAGCTGAAGAGAGCTGAACAGAGCTGAACAGTGCAGAACAGTGCAGAGCAGAACAGAACAGAACAGACCAGAACAGAGCAGAGCAGAGCAGAACAGAGCAGAGCAGAGTAGAGCAAACCAGAACAGAACAGAACAGAACAGAGCAGAGCAGAGCAGAGCAGAAAAGAACAGTGCAGAGCAGAGCAGAACAGAACACTGCAGAACAGAGCAGAGCAGAACAGAGCAGAACAGAACAGAGCAGAGCAGAACAAAACAGTGCAGAGCAGAACAGAATAGAACATAACAAAGCAGAGCAGAGCAGAAAAGAACAAAACAGAGCAGAACAGAACAGAGCAGAGCAGAGCAGAGCAGAGCAGAGCAGAGCAGAGCAGAGCAGAGCAGAGCAGAGCAGAACAGAGCAGAACAGAGCAGAACAGAGCAGAACAGAGCAGAACAGTGCAGAACAGTGCAGAACAGTGCAGAACAGTGCAGAACAGTGCAGAACAGTGCAGAACAGTGCAGAGCAGAACAGAGTAGAGCAGAACAGAGCACAGCAGAGCAGAGCAGAGCAGAACAGAACAGAACAGAACAGAACAGAACAGAACAGAGCAGTACAGAGCAGAACAGAACAGAACAGAACAGAACAGAGCAGAGCAGATGGGTGCAAAGCAGAGCAGAACAGTGCAGAACAGAACAGAAGAGAGCAGAGCAGAACAGTGCAGAGCAGAACAGTGCAGAACAGAACAGAGCAGAGCAGAGCAGAGCAAAACAGAACAGAAAAAAACAGTGCAGAGCAGAGCAGAACAGAGCAGAGCAGAACAGAGCAGAACAAAACAGAGCAGAACAAAACAGAGCAGAACAAAACAGAGCAGAACAGAACAGAGCAAAACAGTGCAAAGCAGAGCAGAACAGTGCAGAACAGAACAGAACAGAGCAGAACAAAGCAGAACAGAGCAGAACAGTGCAAAGCAGAGCAGAACAGTGCAAAGCAGAGCAGAACAGTGCAGAGCAGAGCAGAGCATAGCAGAGCAGAGCAGAACAGAGCAGAACAGAGCAGAACAGAGCAGAGCAGAGCAGAATAGAACAGAACAGAACAGAACAGAACAGAACAGAACAGAACAGAGCAGAACAGAACAGAACAGAACAGAACAGAGCAGAACAGAACAGAGTAGAGCAGATGAGTGCAAAGCAGAGAAGAACAGTGCAGAACAGAACAGAAGGGAGCAGAGCAGAACAGAGCAGAGCAGAACAGAGCAGAGCAGAGCAGAACACAGCAGAGCAGAGCAGAACACAGCAGAGCAGAGCAGAGCAAAACAGAACAGAAAAGAACAGTGCAGACCAGAGCAGACCAGAGCAGAGCAGACCAGACCAGAGCAGAGCGGAGCAGAACGGAGCAGAACGGAGCAGAACGGAGCAGAACGGAGCAGACCGGAGCAGACCGGAGCAGACCGGAACAGAACGGAACAGAACGGAACAGAACGGAACAGAACGGAACAGAACGGAGCAGAACGGAGCAGAACGGAGCAGAACTGAGCAGAACTGAGCAGAACTGAGCCGAACAGAGCAGAACAGAGCAGAACAGAGCAGAACAGAGCAGAACAGAACAGAGCAGAGCAGAACAGAGCAGAACAGAGCAGAACAGTGTAATGCAGAGCAGAACAGTGCGGAACAGAACTGAATAGAGGAGAGCAGAACAGAGCAGAGCAGAACAGTGCAGAGCAGAGCAGAGCAGAGCAGAACAGTGCAGAGCAGAGCAGAACAGTGCAGAGCAGAGCAGAACAGAGCAGAGCGGAACAGAACAGAGCAGAACAGAGCAGAACAGAGCAGAACAGAGCAGAACAGAGCAGAACAGAGCAGAACAGAGCAGAACAGAGCAGAGCAGAACAGAGCAGAACAGAGCAGAACAGAGCAGAACAGAGCAGAACAGAGCAGAACAGAGCAGAACAGAGCAGAACAGAGCAGAGCAGAGCAGAGCAGAGCAGAGCAAAACAGTGCAGAACAGAGCAGGACAGAGCAAAACAAAGCAGAACAAAGCAGAACAAAGCAGAACAGAGCAGAGCAGAGCAGAACAGAGCAGAACAGAGCAGAGCAGAGCAGAGCTGAGCAGAACAGAACAGAACAGAACAGTGCAGAACAGTGCAGAACAGTGCAGAGCAGAACAGAACAGAGCAGAGCAGAACAGCGCAGAGCAGAACAGAGCAGAGCAGAGCAGAACAAAACAGTGCAGAGCAGAACAAAACAGTGCAGAGCAGAACAAAACAGTGCAGAGCAGAACAGAGTAGAACAGAGTTGAGCAGAACAGAGTGGAGCAGAACAGAGTAGAGCAGAACAGAGTAGAGCAGAACAGAGCACAGCAGAGCAGAGCAGAGCAGAGCAGAGCAGATGGGTGCAAAGCAGAGCAGAACAGTGCAGAACAGAACAGAAGAGAGCAGAGCAGAACAGAGCAGAGCAGAACAGTGCAGAGCAGAACAGTGCAGAGCAGAACAGAGCAGAGCAGAGCAAAACAGAACAGAACAGAGCAGAACAGAGCAGAACAGAGCAGAACAGAGCAGAACAGAGCAGAACAGAGCAGAACAGAGCAGAGCAGAGCAGAGCAGAGCAGAACAGAGCAGAACAGAGCAGAACAGAGCAGAACAGTGCAAAGCAGAGCAGAACAGTGCAAAGCAGAGCAGAACAGTGCAAAGCAGAGCAGAACAGTGCAGAGCAGAGCAGAGCAGAGCAGAGCAGAGCAGAACAGAGCAGAACAGCACAGAACAGAACAGAACAGAACAGAACAGAACAGAACAGAACAGAACAGAACAGAGCAGAACAGAACAGAACAGAACAGAACAGAACAGAACAGAACAGAACAGAACAGAGCAGAACAGAACAGAACAGAACAGAACAGAACAGAACAGAACAGAACAGAGCAGAACAGAACAGAACAGAGTAGAGCAGATGAGTGCAAAGCAGAGCAGAACAGTGCAGAACAGAACAGAAGAGAGCAGAGCAGAACAGAGTAGAGCAGAACAGAGCAGAGCAGAGCAGAGCAGAGCAGAGCAGAGCAGAACAGAGCAGAGCAGAGCAGAGCAGAGCAGAACAGAGCAGAACAGAGCTGAACAAAGCTGAATAGAGCTGAACAGAGCTGAACAGAGCTGAACAGAGCTGAACAGAGCAGAACAGAGCAGAACAGAGCAGAGCAGAGCAGAAGAGAGCAGAACAGAGGAGAGCAGAACAGAACAGAAGTGAGCAGAACAGAGCAGAGCAGAGAAGATCAGAACAGTGCAGAGCAGAACAGAGAAGAGCAGAGCAGAACAGAACAGAGCAGAGCAGAACAGAACAGAGCAGAGCAGAACAGAGCAGAACAGAGCAGAACAGAGCAGAACAGAGCAGAACAGAGCAGAACAGAGCAGAACAGAGCAGAACAGAGCAGAACAGAGCAGAACAGAGCAGAGCAGAACAGAGCAGAGCAGAACAGAGCAGAACAGAGCAGAACAGAGCAGAACAGAGCAGAACAGTGCAAAGCAGAGCAGAACAGTGCAAAGCAGAGCAGAACAGTGCAAAGCAGAGCAGAACAGTGCAGAGCAGAGCAGAGCAGAGCAGAGCAGAACAGAGCAGAACAGCACAGAACAGAACAGAACAGAACAGAACAGAGCAGAACAGAACAGAACAGAACAGAACAGAGCAGAACAGTGCAGAACAGAGTAGAGCAGATGAGTGCAAAGCAGAGCAGAACAGTGCAGAACAGAACAGAAGAGAGCAGAGCAGAACAGAGTAGAGCAGAACAGAGCAGAGCAGAGCAGAGCAGAGCAGAGCAGAGCAGAGAACACAGCAGAGCAGAACAGAGCAGAGCAGAACAGAGCAGAGCAGAGCAGAACAGAGCAGAACAGAGCTGAACAGAGCTGAATAGAGCTGAACAGAGCTGAACAGAGCTGAACAGAGCTGAACAGAGCTGAACAGAGCTGAACAGAGCTGAACAGAGCTGAACAGAGCTGAACAGTGCAGAACAGTGCAGAGCAGAACAGAACAGAACAGAGCAGAGCAGACCAGAACAGAGCAGAGCAGAGCAGAACAGAGCAGAGCAGAGTAGAGCAAACCAGAACAGAACAGAGCAGAGCAGAGCAGAGCAGAAAAGAACAGTGCAGAGCAGAGCAGAACAGAACACTGCAGAACAGAGCAGAGCAGAACAGAGCAGAACAGAACAGAGCAGAGCAGAACAAAACAGTGCAGAGCAGAACAGAATAGAACAGAACAAAGCAGAGCAGAGCAGAAAAGAACAAAACAGAGCAGAACAGAACAGAGCAGAGCAGAGCAGAGCAGAGCAGAGCAGAGCAGAGCAGAGCAGAACAGAGCAGAACAGAGCAGAACAGAGCAGAACAGAGCAGAACAGTGCAGAACAGTGCAGAGCAGAACAGAGTAGAGCAGAACAGAGCACAGCAGAGCAGAGCAGAGCAGAGCAGAGCAGAGCAGAGCAGAGCAGAGCAGAGCAGAACAGAACAGAACAGAACAGAACAGAACAGAGCAGTACAGAGCAGAACAGAACAGAACAGAACAGAACAGAACAGAGCAGAGCAGATGGGTGCAAAGCAGAGCAGAACAGTGCAGAACAGAACAGAAGAGAGCAGAGCAGAACAGAGCAGAGCAGAACAGTGCAGAGCAGAACAGTGCAGAGCAGAACAGTGCAGAGCAGAACAGTGCAGAACAGAACAGAGCAGAGCAGAGCAGAGCAAAACAGAACAGAAAAAAACAGTGCAGAGCAGAGCAGAACAGAGCAGAGCAGAACAGAGCAGAACAAAACAGAGCAGAACAGAACAGAGCAAAACAGTGCAAAGCAGAGCAGAACAGTGCAGAACAGAACAGAAGAGCAGAGCAGAACAGCGCAGAACAGAGCAGAGCAGAGCAGAACAGAGCAGAGCAGAACAGAGCAGAGCAGAGCAGAGCAAAACAGAACATGGCAGAGCAGAGCAGAAGAGAGCAAAACAGAGGAGAGCAGAACAGAACAGAAGTGAGCAGAACAGAGCAGAGCAGAGAAGATCAGAACAGTGCAGAGCAGAACAGAGAAGAGCAGAACAGAACAGAACAGAACAGAGCAGAACAGAGCAGAGCAGAGCAGAACAGAACAGAACAGAGCAGAACAGAGCAGAACAGAGCAGAACAGAGCAGAACAGAGAAGAGCAGAGCAGAACAGAGCAGAACAGTGCAAAGCAGAGCAGAACAGTGCAAAGCAGAGCAGAGTAGAACAGAGCTGAACAGAACAGAGCTGAGCAGAACAGAACAGAACAGAGCTGAGCAGAACAGAACAGAGCTGAGCAGAACAGAACAGAGCAGAGCAGAGCAAAACAGAACAGAACTGTGCAGAACAGAGCAAAACAGAACAGAACTGTGCAGAACAGA
Source organism: Cetorhinus maximus (assembly GCF_964194155.1). Lineage (NCBI taxonomy): Eukaryota > Metazoa > Chordata > Chondrichthyes > Lamniformes > Cetorhinidae > Cetorhinus > Cetorhinus maximus. Next base: position 518,601 of record NW_027596153.1, read on the forward strand.
GCAGAACAGTACAGAAAGGAGCAGAACAGAGCAGAGCAGAGCAGAACAGAACAGAACAGTGCAGAGCAGAACAGAGCAGAGCAGAACAGAGCAGAACAGAGCAGAACAGAACAGAAGAGAGCAGAACAGAACAGAACAGAACAGAACAGAACAGAGCAGAACAGAGCAGAGTAGAGCAGATAAGTGCAAAGCAGAGCAGAACAGTGCAGAACAGAACAGAAGAGAGCAGAGCAGAACAGAGCAGAGCAGAACAGTGCAGAGCAGAACAGTGCAGAGCAGAACAGAGCAGAGCAGAGCAGAGCAAAACAGAACAGAAAAAAACAGTGCAGAGCAGAGCAGAACAGAGCAGAGCAGAACAGAACAGAGCAGAACAAAACAGAGCAGAACAAAACAGAGCAGAACAAAACAGAGCAGAACAAAACAGAGCAGAACAGAACAGAGCAAAACAGTGCAAACCAGAGCAGAACAGTGCAGAACAGTGCAGAACAGTGCAGAACAGAACAGAACAGAACAGAGCAGAGCAGAGCAGAACAGCGCAGAGCAGAGAAGAGCAGAGCAGAGCAGAGCAGAGCAAAACAGAACAGAACAGAACAGTTCAGAGCAGAGCAGATCAGAGCAGAGCAGAACTGAGCAGAGCAGAGCAAAGCAGAAGAGAGCAGAACAGAGGAGAGCAGAACAGAACAGAAGTGAGCAGAACAGAGCAGAGCAGAGAAGATCAGAACAGTGCAGAACAGAGAAGAGCAGAACAGAACAGAACAGAACAGAACAGAACAGAGCAGAGCAGAGCAGAGCAGAACAGAACAGAGCAGAACAGAGCAGAACAGAGCAGAACAGAGCAGAACAGAGCAGAGCAGAGCAGAGCAGAGCAGAGCAGAACAGAGCAGAACAGAGCAGAACAGAGCAGAACAGTGCAAAGCAGAGCAGAACAGTGCAAAGCAGAGCAGAACAGTGCAGAGCAGAGCAGAGCAGAGCAGAGCAGAGCAGAGCAGAACAGAGCAGAACAGCACAGAACAGAACAGAACAGAACAGAACAGAACAGAGCAGAACAGAACAGAACAGAGTAGAGCAGATGAGTGCAAAGCAGAGCAGAACAGTGCAGAACAGAACAGAAGAGAGCAGAGCAGAACAGAGCAGAGCAGAACATAGCAGAGCAGAACAGAGCAGAGCAGAACAGAGCAGAGCAGAACAGAGCAGAGCAGAACAGAGCAGAGCAGAGCAGAACAGAGCAGAACAGAGCAGAACAGAGCAGAACAGAGCAGAACAGAGCAGAACAGAGCAGAACAGAGCAGAGCAGAGCAGAGCAAAACAGAACAGAAAAGAACAGTGCAGACCAGAGCAGAACAGAGCAGAGCAGAGCAGAACAGAGCAGAGCAGAGCAGAGCAGAGCAGAGCAGAGCAAAACAGAACAGAAAATAACAGTGCAGACCAGAGCAGAACAGAGCAGAGCAGAACAGAGCAGAACAGAGCAGAACAGAGCAGAACAGAGCAGAACAGAGCAGAACAGAGCAGAACAGAGCAGAACAGAGCAGAACAGAGCAGAACAGAGCAGAACGGAGCAGAACGGAGCAGAACGGAGCAGAACGGAGCAGAACGGAGCAGAACGGAGCAGAACGGAACAGAACGGAACAGAACGGAGCAGAACAGAGCAGAACAGAGCAGAACAGAGCAGACCAGAGCAGAACAGAGCAGAACAGAGCGGAACAGAACAGAGCGGAGCTGAACAGAGCAGAGCAGAACAGAGCAGAGCAGAACAGAGCAGAACAGAGCAGAACAGAGCAGAACAGAGCAGAACAGAGCAGAACAGAGCAGAACAGAGCAGAACAGAGCAGAACAGAGCAGAACAGAGCAGAACAGAGCAGAACAGTGCAATGCAGAGCAGAACAGTGCAGAACAGAACAGAATATAGGAGAGCAGAACAGAGCAGAGCAGAACAGTGCAGAGCAGAGTAGAACAGAGCTGAGCAGAGCAGAGCAAAACAGAACAGAACAGAACAGTGCAGAGCAGAGCAGAGCAGAGCAGAGCAGAGCAGAGCAGAACAGAACAGAACAGAACAGAGCAGAACAGAGCAGAACAGAGAAGAACAGAGCAGAACAGAGCAGAGCAGAACAGAGCAGAGCGGAGCAGATAGGAACAGAACAGAGCAGAACAGAGCAGAACAGAGCAGAACAGAGCAGAACAGAGCAGAACAGAGCAGAACAGAGCAGAACAGAGCAGAACAGAGCAGAACAGAGCAGAACAGAGCAGAACAGAGCAGAACAGAGCTGAACAGAGCTGAACAGAGCTGAACAGAGCTGAACAGAGCTGAACAGAGCTGAACAGAGCTGAACAGAGCTGAACAGTGCAGAACAGTGCAGAACAGTGCAGAGCAGAACAGAACAGAGCAGAGCAGAACAGAACAGAGCAGAGCAGAACAGAACAGAGCAGACCAGAACAGAGCAGAGCAGACCAGAACAGAGCAGAGCAGAGTAGAGCAAACCATAACAGAACAGAACAGAACAGAGCAGAGCAGAACAGAACAGTGCAGAGCAGAGCAGAACAGAACAGTGCAGAACAAAGCAGAGCAGAACAGAGCAGAACAGAACAGAGCAGAGCAGAGCAGAACAAAACAGTGCAGAGCAGAACAGAATAGAACAGAACAAAGCAGAGCAGAGCAGAAAAGAACAAAACAGAGCAGAACAGAACAGAGCAGAGCAGAGCAGAGCAGAGCAGAGCAGAGCAGAGCAGAGCAGAGCAGAGCAGAGCAGAGCAGAACAGAACAGAGCAGAACAGAGCAGAACAGTGCAGAACAGTGCAGAACAGTGCAGAGCAGAACAGAGCACAGCAGAGCAGAGCAGAGCAGAGCAGAACAGAGCAGAACAGAACAGAACAGAGCAGTACAGAGCAGAACAGAACAGAACAGAACAGAACAGAGCAGAGCAGATGGGTGCAAAGCAGAGCAGAACAGTGCAGAACAGAACAGAAGAGAGCAGAGCAGAACAGAGCAGAGCAGAACATTGCAGAGCAGAACAGTGCAGAACAGAACAGAGCAGAGCAGAGCAGAGAAAAACAGAACAGAAAAAAACAGTGCAGAGCAGAGCAGAACAGAGCAGAGCAGAACAGAGCAGAACAAAACAGAGCAGAACAAAACAGAGCAGAACAGAACAGAGCAAAACAGTGCAAAGCAGAGCAGAACAGTGCAGAACAGAACAGAACAGAGCAGAGCAGAACAGCGCAGAACAGAGCAGAGCAGAGCAGAGCAGAACAGAGCAGAGCAGAACAGAGCAGAGCAGAACAGAGCAGAGCAGAGCAGAGCAAAACAGAACAGAGCAGAAGAGAGCAAAACAGAGAGCAGAACAGAACAGAAGTGAGCAGAACAGAGCAGAGCAGAGAAGATCAGAACAGTGCAGAGCAGAACAGAGAAGAGCAGAACAGAACAGAGCAGAGCAGAGCAGAGCAGAGCAGAGCAGAGCAGAGCAGAGCAGAGCAGAACAGAGCAGAACAGAACAGAGCAGAACAGAGCAGAACAGAGCAGAACAGAGCAGAACAGAGCAGAACAGAGCAGAACAGAGCAGAACAGAGCAGAACAGAGAAGAGCAGAGCAGAACAGAGCAGAACAGTGCAAAGCAGAGCAGAACAGTGCAAAGAAGAGCAGAACAGTGCAGAGCAGAGCAGAGCATAGCAGAGCAGAGCAGAACAGAGCAGAACAGAGCAGAACAGAGCAGAGCAGAGCAGAACAGAACAGAACAGAACAGAACAGAGCAGAACAGAACAGAACAGAACAGAGCAGAACAGAACAGAACAGAACAGAACAGAGCAGAACAGAGCAGAACAGAACAGAGTAGAGCAGATGAGTGCAAAGCAGAGAAGAACAGTGCAGAACAGAACAGAAGGGAGCAGAGCAGAACAGAGCAGAGCAGAACAGAGCAGAGCAGAGCAGAGCAGAACAGAGCAGAACAGAGCAGAACACAGCAGAGCAGAGCAGAGCAGAGCAGAGCAGAGCAGAGCAAAACAGAACAGAAAAGAACAGTGCAGACCAGAGCAGACCAGAGCAGACCAGACCAGACCAGACCAGAGCAGACCAGAGCAGAGCAGACCAGAGCAGACCAGAGCAGAGCAGAGCAGAGCAGAGCAGAGCAGAACAGAACGGAGCAGAACGGAGCAGAACGGAGCAGAACGGAGCAGAACGGAGCAGAACGGAGCAGAACGGAGCAGAACGGAGCAGAACGGAACAGAACGGAACAGAACGGAACAGAACGGAGCAGAACGGAGCAGAACTGAGCAGAACTGAGCAGAACTGAGCAGAACTGAGCAGAACTGAGCCGAACTGAGCCGAACTGAGCCGAACAGAGCAGAACAGAACAGAACAGAACAGAACAGAACAGAGCAGAGCAGAACAGAGCAGAACAGAGCAGAACAGAGCAGAACAGAGCAGAACATAGCAGAACATAGCAGAACAGTGTAATGCAGAGCAGAACAGTGCGGAACAGAACTGAATAGAGGAGAGCAGAACAGAGCAGAGCAGAACAGTGCAGAGCAGAGCAGAGCAGAGCAGAGCAGAACAGTGCAGAGCAGAGCAGAACAGTGCAGAGCAGAGCAGAACAGAGCAGAACAGAGCAGAACAGAGCAGAGCGGAACAGAACAGAGCAGAACAGAGCAGAACAGAGCAGAACAGAGCAGAACAGAGCAGAACAGAGCAGAACAGAGCAGAGCAGAGCAGAGCAGAGCAGAGCAGAGCAAAACAGAACAGAACAGTGCAGGACAGAGCAGGACAGAGCAAAACAAAGCAGAACAAAGCAGAACAAAGCAGAACAGAGCAGAGCAGAGCAGAGCAGAACAGAGCAGAGCAGAGCAGAGCAGAGCAGAGCTGAGCAGAGCTGAGCAGAACAGAACAGAACAGAACAGTGCAGAACAGTGCAGAACAGTGCAGAGCAGTGCAGAGCAGAACAGAGTAGAACAGAGTGGAGCAGAACAGAGTGGAGCAGAACAGAGTAGAGCAGAACAGAGTAGAGCAGAACAGAGTAGAGCAGAACAGAGCAGAGCAGAGCAGAGCAGAACAGAACAGAACAGAACAGAACAGAACAGAGCAGAACAGAGCAGAACAGAACAGAACAGAACAGAACAGAGCAGAGCAGATGGGTGCAAAGCAGAGCAGAACAGTGCAGAACAGAACAGAAGAGAGCAGAGCAGAACAGAGCAGAGCAGAACAGTGCAGAGCAGAACAGTGCAGAGCAGAACAGAGCAGAGCAGAGCAAAACAGAACAGAAAAAAACAGTGCAGAGCAGAGCAGAACAGAGCAGAGCAGAACAGAGCAGAGCAGAACAGAGCAGAGCAGAAAAGAGCAGAGCAGAACAGAGCAGAACAAAACAGAGCAGAACAAAACAGAGCAGAACAAAACAGAGCAGAACAGAACAGAGCAAAACAGAACAGAGCAAAACAGAACAGAGCAAAACAGTGCAAAGCAGTGCAGAACAGAACAGAACAGAGCAGAGCAGAGCAGAACAAGAGCAGAACAGAGCGAAACAAGAGCAGAACAAGAGCAGAACAGAGCAGAACAGAGCAGAACAGAGCAGAACAGAGCAGAACAGAGCAGAGCAGAGCAGAGCAGAGCAGAACAGAGCAGAACAGAGCAGAGCAGAACAGAGCAGAACAGTGCAAAGCAGAGCAGAACAGTGCAAAGCAGAGCAGAACAGTGCAGAGCAGAGCAGAGCAGAGCAGAGCAGAACAGCACAGAACAGCACAGAACAGAACAGAACAGAACAGAACAGAAAAGAACAGAGCAGAGCAGAACAGAGCAGAACAGAACAGAACAGAACAGAACAGAGCAGAACAGAACAGAACAGAGTAGAGCAGATGAGTGCAAAGCAGAGCAGAACAGTGCAGAACAGAACAGAAGAGAGCAGAGCAGAACAGAGTAGAGCAGAACAGAGCAGAGCAGAACAGAGCAGAGCAGAGCAGAGCAGAGCAGAGCAGAACACAGCAGAGCAGAACACAGCAGAGCAGAACAGAGCAGAGCAGAACAGAGCAGAGCAGAGCAGAACAGAGCAGAACAGAGCTGAACAGAGCAGAACAGAGCTGAACAGAGCTGAACAGAGCTGAACAGAGCTGAACAGTGCAGAACAGTGCAGAACAGAGCAGAACAGTGCAGAACAGTGCAGAGCAGAACCGAACAGAGCAGAGCAGAACAGAACAGAGCAGACCAGAACAGAGCAGAGCAGACCAGAACAGAGCAGAACAGAGCAGAACAGAGCAGAACAGAGCAGAACAGAGCAGAACAGAGCAGAACAGAGCAGAACAAAGCAGAACAGAGCAGAACAGAGCAGAACAGAGCAGAACAGAGCAGAACAGAGCAGAACAGAGAAGAGCAGAGAAGAGCAGAGCAGAACAGAGCAGAACAGAGCAGAACAGTGCAAAGCAGAGCAGAACAGTGCAAAGCAGAGCAGAACAGTGCAGAGCAGAGCAGAACAGAGCAGAACAGAGCAGAGAAGAGCAGAACAGAGCAGAGCAGAGCAGAACAGAGCAGAATAGCACAGAACAGAACAGAACAGAACAGAACAGAACAGAACAGAGCAGAACACAACAGAACAGAGCAGAGCAGATGAGTGCAAAGCAGAGCAGAACAGTGCAGAACAGAACAGAAGAGAGCAGAGCAGAACAGAGCAGAGCAGAACAGAGCAGAGCAGAACAGAGCAGAGCAGAACAGAGACGCGCAGAACAGAGCAGAGCAGAACAGAGCAGAGCAGAGCAGAACAGAGCAGAGCAGAACAGAGCAGAACAGAGCAGAACAGAGCAGAGCAGAGCAGAACAGAGCAGAGCAGAGCAGAGCAAAACAGAACAGAAAAGAACAGTGCAGACCAGAGCAGAACAGACCAGAGCAGAACAGAGCAGAGCAGAGCAGAGCAGAACAGAGCAGAGCAGATCACAACGGAGCTGAACGGAGCGGAACGGAGCGGAACGGAGCGGAACGGAGCAGAACGGAGCAGAACGGAGCAGAACGGAGCAGAACGGAGCAGAACGGAGCAGAACGGAGCAGAACGGAGCAGAACGGAACAGAACGGAGCAGAACGGAGCAGAACGGAGCAGAACCCAGCAGAACCCAGCAGAACGGAGCAGAACGGAGCAGAACGGAGCAGAGCAGAGCAGAGCAGAACAGAGCAGAACAGAGCAGAACAGAGCAGAACAGAGCAGAACAGAGCAGAACAGAGCAGAACAGAGCAGAACAGAGCAGAACAGAACTGAACAGTGCAATGCAGAGCAGAACAGTGCAGAACAGAACAGAATAGAGGAGAGCAGAACAGAGCAGAGCAGAACAGTGCAGAGCAGAGCAGAGTAGAACAGAGCTGAGCAGAGCAGAGCAAAACAGAACAGAACAGAGCAGAGCAGAGCAGAGCAGAGCAGAACAGAACAGAACAGAGCAGAACAGAGCAGAACAGAGCAGAGCAGAGCAGAACAGAGCAGAACAGAGCAGAGCGGAGCAGATAGGAACAGAACAGAGCAGAACAGAGCAGAACAGAGCAGAACAGAGCAGAACAGAGCAGAACAGAGCAGAACAGAGCAGAACAGAGCAGAACAGAGCAGAACAGAGTAGAGCAGATGAGTGCAAAGCAGAGCAGAACAGTGCAGAACAGAGCAGAACAGAGCAGAACAGAGCAGAACAGAGAAGAGCAGAGCAGAACAGAGCAGAACAGTGCAAAGCGGAGCAGAACAGTGCAAAGCAGAGCAGAACAGAGCAGAGCAGAGCAGAGCAGAGCAGAACAGAGCAGAACAGAGCAGAGCTAGCAGAGCAGAGCAGAACAGAGCAGAACAGAACAGAGCAGAACAGAACAGAAAAGAACAGAAAAGAACAGAACAGAACAGAACAGAACAGAACAGAACAGAACACAACAGAACAGAAAGAAACAGAGCAGAACAGAACAGATCAGAGTAGAGCAGATGAGTGCAAAGCAGAGCAGAACAGAGCAGAGCAGAACAGAGCCGCGCAGAACAGAGCAGAGCAGAGCAGAACAGAGCAGAGCAGAGCAGAACAGAGCAGAACAGAACAGAACAGAACAGAACAGAGCAGAACAGAGCAGAACAGAACAGAACAGAACAGAGCAGAGTAGAGCAGAACAGAGTAGAGCAGAACAGAGCAGAGCAGAGCAGAGCAGAACAGAACAGAACAGAACAGAACAGAGCAGAACAGAGCAGAACAGAACAGAACAGAACAGAGCAGAGCAGATGGGTGCAAAGCAGAGCAGAACAGTGCAGAACAGAACAGAAGAGAGTAGAGCAGATGAGTGCAAAGCAGAGCAGAACAGAGCAGAGCAGAACAGAGCCGCGCAGAACAGAGCAGAGCAGAGCAGAACAGAGCAGAGCAGAGCAGAGCAGAGCAGAACAGAGCAGAACAGAGCAGAGCAGAACAGAGCAGAGCAGAGCAGAACAGAGCAGAACAGAGCAGAGCAGAGCAGAGCAGAGCAGAGCAGAACAGAGCAGAACAGAGCAGAACAGAGCAGAGCAGAGCAGAGCAGAGCAAAACAGAACAGAAAAGAACAGTGCAGACCAGAGCAGAACAGACCAGAGCAGAACAGAGCAGAGCAGAGCAGAGCAGAGCAGAGCACAACAGAACAGAAAGAAACAGAGCAGAACAGAACAGAACAGAGTAGAGCAGATGAGTGCAAAGCAGAGCAGAACAGAGCAGAGCAGAACAGAGCCGCGCAGAACAGAGCAGAGCAGAGCAGAACAGAGCAGAGCAGAACAGAGCAGAGCAGAGCAGAACAGAGCAGAGCAGAGCAGAGCAGAGCAGAGCAGAGCAAAACAGAACAGAAAAGAACAGTGCAGACCAGAGCAGAACAGACCAGAGCAGAACAGAGCAGAGCAGAGCAGAGCAGAGCAGAGCACAACAGAGCAGAACAGAGCAGAGCAGAGCAGAGCAGAGCAAAACAGAACAGATCAGAGCAGAGCAGAAGAGAGCAAAACAGAGGAGAGCAGAACAGAACAGAAGTGAGCAGAACAGAGCAGAGCAGAGAAGATCAGAACAGTGCAGAGCAGAACAGAGAAGAGCAGAACAGAACAGAACAGAGCAGAGCAGAACAGAACAGAGCAGAACAGAGCAGAATAGAGCAGAACAGAGCAGAACAGAGCAGAACAGAGCAGAACAGAGAAGAGCAGAGCAGAACAGAGAAGAGCAGAGCAGAACAGAGCAGAACAGTGCAAAGCAGAGCAGAACAGTGCAAAGCAGAGCAGAACAGTGCAGAGCAGAGCAGAGCATAGCAGAGCAGAGCAGAACAGAGCAGAGCAGAGCAGAACAGAACAGAACAGAACAGAACAGAGCAGAACAGAACAGAACAGAACAGAACAGAGCAGAACAGAACAGAACAGAACAGAACAGAGCAGAACTGAACAGAGTAGAGCAGATGAGTGCAAAGCAGAGAAGAACAGTGCAGAACAGAACAGAAGGGAGCAGAGCAGAACAGAGCAGAGCAGAACAGAGCAGAGCAGAGCAGAACAGAGCAGAGCAGAGCAGAACAGAGCTGAACACAGCAGAGCAGAGCAGAGCAAAACAGAACAGAAAAGAACAGTGCAGACCAGAGCAGACCAGAGCAGAGCAGACCAGAGCAGACCAGAGTAGACCAGAGTAGACCAGAGCAGAGCAGAGCAGAGCAGAGCAGAGCAGAGCAGAGCAGAACAAAACAGTGCAGAGCAGAACAGAATAGAACAGAACAAAGCAGAGCAGAGCAGAAAAGAACAAAACAGAGCAGAGCAGAGCAGAGCAGAGCAGAGCAGAACAGAGCAGAACAGAGCAGAACAGAGCAGAACAGAGCAGAACAGTGCAGAACAGTGCAGAACAGTGCAGAACAGAACAGAGTAGAGCAGAACAGAGTAGAGCAGAACAGAGTAGAGCAGAACAGAGCAGAACAGAGCAGAACAGAGCAGAACAGAGTAGAGCAGATGGGTGCAAAGCAGAGCAGAACAGTGCAGAACAGAACAGAAGAGAGCAGAGCAGAACAGAGCAGAGCAGAACAGTGCAGAGCAGAACAGTGCAGAGCAGAACAGAGCAGAGCAGAGCAGAGCAAAACAGAACAGAAAAAAACAGTGCAGAGCAGAGCAGAACAGAGCAGAGCAGAACAGAGCAGAACAAAACAGAGCAGAACAGAACAGAGCAAAACAGTGCAAAGCAGAGCAGAACAGTGCAGAACAGAACAGAACAGAGCAGAGCAGAACAGCGCAGAGCAGAGCAGAGCAGAGCAGAGCAGAGCAGAACAGAACAGAACAGAGCAGAGCAGAGCAGAACAGAGCAGAGCAGAGCAAAACAGAACAGAACAGAACAGTTCAGAGCAGAGCAGATCAGAGCAGAGCAGAACAGAGCAGAGCAGAACAGAACAGAACAGAACAGAACAGAACAGAACAGAACAGAGCAGAGCAGAGCAGAGCAGAGCAGAGCAGAACAGAGCAGAACAGAGCAGAACAGAGCAGAACAGAGCAGAACAGAGCAGAGCAGAACAGAGCAGAACAGAGCAGAACAGAGCAGAACAGTGCAAAGCAGAGCAGAACAGTGCAAAGCAGAGCAGAACAGTGCAGAGCAGAGCAGAGCAGAGCAGAGCAGAACAGAGCAGAGCAGAGCCGAGCAGAACAGCACAGAACAGCACAGAACAGCACAGAACAGCACAGAACAGCACAGAACAGCACAGAACAGCACAGAACAGCACAGAACAGCACAGAACAGCACAGAACAGCACAGAACAGCACAGAACAGCACAGAACAGCACAGAACAGAGCAGAACAGAACAGAACAGAACAGAGTAGAGCAGATGAGTGCAAAGCAGAGCAGAACAGTGCAGAACAGAACAGAAGAGAGCAGAGCAGAACAGAGCAGAGCAGAACAGAGCAGAGCAGAACAGAGCAGAGCAGAACAGAACAGAGCAGAGCAGAACAGAGCAGAGCAGAGCAGAGCAAAACAGAACAGAAAAGAACAGTGCAGACCAGAGCAGAACAGAGCAGAGCAGAGCAGAGCAGAGCAGAGCAGAGTAGGACAGAGCAGGACAGAGCAGAACGGAGCAGAACGGAGCAGAACAGAGCAGAACAGAGCAGAACAGAGCAGAACAGAACAGAACAGAACAGAGTAGAGCAGATGAGTGCAAAGCAGAGCAGAACAGTGCAGAACAGAACAGAAGAGAGCAGAGCAGAACAGAGCAGAGCAGAACAGAGCAGAGCAGAACAGAACAGAGCAGAGCAGAACAGAGCAGAACAGAGCAGAGCAGAGCAGAGCAAAACAGAACAGAAAAGAACAGTGCAGACCAGAGCAGAACAGAGCAGAGCAGAGCAGAGCAGAGCAGAGCAGAGCAGGACAGAGCAGGACAGAGCAGAACGGAGCAGAACGGAGCAGAACAGAGCAGAACAGAGCAGAACAGAACAGAGCAGAACAGAACAGAACAGAGTAGAGCAGATGAGTGCAAAGCAGAGCAGAACAGCGCAGAACAGAACAGAAGAGAGCAGAGCAGAAAAGAGCAGAGCAGAACAGAGCAGAGCAGAACAGAGCAGAGCAGAGCAGAACAGAGCAGAACAGAGCAGAACAGAGCAGAGCAGAGCAGAGCAAAACAGAACAGAAAAGAACAGTGCAGACCAGAGCAGAACAGACCAGGGCAGAACAGAGCAGAGCGGAGCAGAGCAGAGCAGAGCAGAGCAGAGCAGAGCAGAGCAGAGCAGGACAGAGCAGAACGGAGCAGAACGGAGCAGAACGGAACAGAACGGAGCAGAACGGAGCAGAACAGAGCAGAACAGAGCAGAACAGAGCAGAACAGAGCAGAACAGAGCAGAACAGAACAGAGCAGAGCAGAGCAGAGCAGAACAGAGCAGAACAGAGCAGAACAGAGCAGAACAGAGCAGAACAGAGCAGAACAGAGCAGAACAGAGCAGAACAGAGCAGAACAGAGCAGAACAGAGCAGAACAGAGCAGAACAGTGCAATGCAGAGCAGAACAGTGCAGAACAGAACAGAATAGAGGAGAGCAGAACAGAGCAGAGCAGAGCAGAGCAGAGCAGAGCAGAGCAGAGCAGAGTAGAGCAGATGAGTGCAAAGCAGAGCAGAACAGAGCAGAGCAGAACAGAGCCGCGCAGAACAGAGCAGAGCAGAGCAGAACAGAGCAGAGCAGAACAGAGCAGAGCAGAGCAGAACAGAGCAGAACAGAGCAGAGCAGAGCAGAGCAGAGCAAAACAGAACAGAAAAGAACAGTGCAGACCAGAGCAGAACAGACCAGAGCAGAACAGAGCAGAGCAGAGCAGAGCAGAGCAGAGCAGAGCAGAGCACAACAGAGCAGAACAGAGCAGAGCAGAGCAGAGCAGAGCAAAACAGAACAGATCAGAGCAGAGCAGAAGAGAGCAAAACAGAGGAGAGCAGAACAGAACAGAAGTGAGCAGAACAGAGCAGAGCAGAGAAGATCAGAACAGTGCAGAGCAGAACAGAGAAGAGCAGAACAGAACAGAACAGAGCAGAGCAGAGCAGAGCAGAACAGAACAGAGCAGAACAGAGCAGAATAGAGCAGAACAGAGCAGAACAGAGCAGAACAGAGCAGAACAGAGCAGAACAGAGAAGGGCAGAGAAGAGCAGAGCAGAACAGAGAAGAGCAGAGCAGAACAGAGCAGAACAGTGCAAAGCAGAGCAGAACAGTGCAAAGCAGAGCAGAACAGTGCAAAGCAGAGCAGAACAGTGCAGAGCAGAGCAGAGCATAGCAGAGCAGAGCAGAACAGAGCAGAACAGAGCAGAGCAGAGCAGAACAGAACAGAACAGAACAGAACAGAACAGAACAGAACAGAACAGAGCAGAACAGAACAGAACAGAACAGAACAGAGCAGAACTGAACAGAGTAGAGCAGATGAGTGCAAAGCAGAGAAGAACAGTGCAGAACAGAACAGAAGGGAGCAGAGCAGAACAGAGCAGAGCAGAACAGAGCAGAGCAGAGCAGAACAGAGCAGAGCAGAGCAGAACAGAGCAGAACACAGCAGAGCAGAGCAGAGCAAAACAGAACAGAAAAGAACAGTGCAGACCAGAGCAGACCAGAGCAGAGCAGACCAGAGCAGACCAGAGTAGACCAGAGTAGACCAGAGTAGACCAGAGCAGAGCAGAGCAGAGCAGAGCAGAGCAGAGCAGAACAAAACAGTGCAGAGCAGAACAGAATAGAACAGAACAAAGCAGAGCAGAGCAGAAAAGAACAAAACAGAGCAGAGCAGAGCAGAGCAGAGCAGAGCAGAGCAGAGCAGAACAGAGCAGAACAGAGCAGAACAGAGCAGAACAGAGCAGAACAGTGCAGAACAGTGCACAACAGTGCAGAACAGAACAGAGTAGAGCAGAACAGAGTAGAGCAGAACAGAGTAGAGCAGAACAGAGTAGAGCAGAACAGAGTAGAGCAGAACAGAGTAGAGCAGAACAGAGTAGAGCAGAACAGAGTAGAGCAGAACAGAGCACAGCAGAGCAGAGCAGAGCAGAGCAGAGCAGAACAGAACAGAGCAGAACAGAGCAGAACAGAGCAGAACAGAACAGAACAGAGCAGAACAGAGTAGAGCAGATGGGTGCAAAGCAGAGCAGAACAGTGCAGAACAGAACAGAAGAGAGCAGAGCAGAACAGAGCAGAGCAGAACAGTGCAGAGCAGAACAGTGCAGAGCAGAACAGAGCAGAGCAGAGCAGAGCAGAGCAAAACAGAACAGAAAAAAACAGTGCAGAGCAGAGCAGAACAGAGCAGAGGAGAACAGAGCAGAACAAAACAGAGCAGAACAGAACAGAGCAAAACAGTGCAAAGCAGAGCAGAACAGTGCAGAACAGAACAGAACAGAGCAGAGCAGAACAGCGCAGAGCAGAGCAGAGCAGAGCAGAGCAGAACAGAGCAGAGCAGAGCAAAACAGAACAGAACAGAACAGAACAGTTCAGAGCAGAGCAGATCAGAGCAGAGCAGAACAGAGCAGAGCAGAGCAGAAGAGAGCAGAACAGAGGAGAGCAGAACAGAACAGAAGTGAGCAGAACAGAGCAGAGCAGAGAAGATCAGAACAGTGCAGAGCAGAACAGAGAAGAGCAGAACAGAACAGAACAGAACAGAACAGAACAGAGCAGAGCAGAGCAGAGCAGAGCAGAGCAGAACAGAGCAGAACAGAGCAGAACAGAGCAGAACAGAGCAGAACAGAGCAGAGCAGAACAGAGCAGAACAGAGCAGAACAGTGCAAAGCAGAGCAGAACAGTGCAAAGCAGAGCAGAACAGTGCAGAGCAGAGCAGAGCAGAGCAGAGCAGAGCAGAGCAGAGCAGAGCAGAGCCGAGCAGAACAGCACAGAACAGCACAGAACAGCACAGAACAGCACAGAACAGCACAGAACAGCACAGAACAGCACAGAACAGCACAGAACAGCACAGAACAGCACAGAACAGAACAGAACAGAGCAGAACAGAACAGAACAGAACAGAGTAGAGCAGATGAGTGCAAAGCAGAGCAGAACAGTGCAGAACAGAACAGAAGAGAGCAGAGCAGAACAGAGCAGAGCAGAACAGATCAGAGCAGAACAGAGCAGAGCAGAACAGAACAGAGCAGAGCAGAACAGAGCAGAACAGAGCAGAGCAGAGCAGAGCAGAGCAGAGCAAAACAGAACAGAAAAGAACAGTGCAGACCAGAGCAGAACAGAGCAGAGCAGAGCAGAGCAGAGCAGAGCAGAGCAGGACAGAGCAGGACAGAGCAGAACGGAGCAGAACAGAGCAGAACAGAGCAGAACAGAGCAGAACAGAGCAGAACAGAGCAGAACAGAGCAGAACAGAACAGAGCAGAACAGAACAGAGCAGAGCAGAACAGAGCAGAACAGAGCAGAGCAGAGCAGAGCAAAACAGAACAGAAAAGAACAGTGCAGACCAGAGCAGAACAGAGCAGAGCAGAGCAGAGCAGAGCAGAGCAGAGCAGAGCAGGACAGAGCAGGACAGAGCAGAACGGAGCAGAACGGAGCAGAACAGAGCAGAACAGAGCAGAACAGAGCAGAACAGAACAGAGCAGAACAGAACAGAACAGAGTAGAGCAGATGAGTGCAAAGCAGAGCAGAACAGCGCAGAACAGAACAGAAGAGAGCAGAGCAGAAAAGAGCAGAGCAGAACAGAGCAGAGCAGAACAGAGCAGAGCAGAGCAGAACAGAGCAGAACAGAGCAGAACAGAGCAGAGCAGAGCAGAGCAAAACAGAACAGAAAAGAACAGTGCAGACCAGAGCAGAACAGACCAGGGCAGAACAGAGCAGAGCGGAGCAGAGCAGAGCAGAGCAGAGCAGAGCAGAGCAGAGCAGAGCAGGACAGAGCAGAACGGAGCAGAACGGAGCAGAACGGAACAGAACGGAACAGAACGGAGCAGAACGGAGCAGAACGGAGCAGAACAGAGCAGAACAGAGCAGAACAGAGCAGAACAGAGCAGAACAGAGCAGAACAGAACAGAGCAGAGCAGAGCAGAGCAGAACAGAGCAGAACAGAGCAGAACAGAGCAGAACAGAGCAGAACAGAGCAGAACAGAGCAGAACAGAGCAGAACAGAGCAGAACAGAGCAGAACAGAGCAGAACAGAGCAGAACAGTGCAATGCAGAGCAGAACAGTGCAGAACAGAACAGAATAGAGGAGAGCAGAACAGAGCAGAGCAGAGCAGAGCAGAGCAGAACTGAGCAGAACTGAGCCGAACTGAGCCGAACAGAGCAGAACAGAACAGAACAGAGCAGAACAGAGCAGAACAGTGTAATGCAGAGCAGAACAGTGCGGAACAGAACTGAATAGAGGAGAGCAGAACAGAGCAGAGCAGAACAGTGCAGAGCAGAGCAGAGCAGAGCAGAGCAGAACAGTGCAGAGCAGAGCAGAGCAGAACAGTGCAGAGCAGAACAGAACAGAGCAGAACAGAGCAGAGCGGAACAGAACAGAGCAGAACAGAGCAGAACAGAGCAGAACAGAGCAGAACAGAGCAGAGCAGAGCAGAGCAGAACAGAGCAGAACAGAGCAGAACAGAGCAGAGCAGAGCAGAGCAAAACAGAACAGAACAGTGCAGAACAGAGCAGGACAGAGCAAAACAAAGCAGAACAAAGCAGAACAAAGCAGAACAAAGCAGAACAGAGCAGAGCAGAGCAGAGCAGAGCAGAACAGAGCAGAACAGAGCAGAGCAGAGCAGAGCTGAACAGAACAGAACAGAACAGAACAGAACAGTGCAGAACAGTGCAGAACAGTGCAGAGCAGAACAGAACAGAGCAGAGCAGAGCAGAACAGAACAGTGCAGAACAGAGCAGAACAGAACAGTGCAGAACAGAGCAGAGCAGAACAGAGCAGAACAGAACAGAGCAGAACAAAACAGTGCAGCGCAGAACAGAACAGAACAAAGCAGAGCAGAGCAGAAAAGAACAAAACAGAGCAGAACAGAACAGAGCAGAGCAGAGCAGAGCAGAACAGAGCAGAACAGAGCAGAACAGAGCAGAACAGAGCAGAACAGTGCAGAACAGTGCAGAACAGTGCAGAACAGTGCAGAACAGTGCAGAACAGTGCAGAACAGTGCAGAACAGTGCAGAGCAGTGCAGAGCAGAACAGAGTAGAACAGAGTGGAGCAGAACAGAGTGGAGCAGAACAGAGTGGAGCAGAACAGAGTAGAGCAGAACAGAGTAGAGCAGAACAGAGTAGAGCAGAACAGAGCACAGCAGAGCAGAGCAGAGCAGAGCAGAACAGAACAGAACAGAACAGAGCAGAACAGAGCAGAACAGAGCAGAACAGAGCAGAACAGAACAGAACAGAGCAGAGCAGATGGGTGCAAAGCAGAGCAGAACAGTGCAGAACAGAACAGAAGAGAGCAGAGCAGAACAGAGCAGAGCAGAACAGTGCAGAGCAGAACAGTGCAGAGCAGAACAGAGCAGAGCAGAGCAAAACAGAACAGAAAAAAACAGTGCAGAGCAGAGCAGAACAGAGCAGAGCAGAACAGAGCAGAGCAGAACAGAGCAGAGCAGAACAGAGCAGAACAAAACAGAGCAGAACAAAACAGAGCAGAACAAAACAGAGCAGAACAGAACAGAGCAAAACAGAACAGAGCAAAACAGTGCAAAGCAGTGCAGAACAGAACAGAACAGAGCAGAGCAGAAGAGCGCAGAGCAGAGCAGAGCAGAGCAGAGCAGAGCAGAGCAGAGCAGAGCAGAACAGAGCAGAACAGAGCAGAGCAGAACAGAGCAGAGCAGAACAGAGCAGAGCAGAACAGAGCAGAGCAGAACAGAGCAGAGCAGAACAGAGCAGAGCAGAACAGAGCAGAGCAAAACAGAACAGAACAGAACAGTTCAGAGCAGAGCAGATCAGAGCAGAGCAGAAGAGAGCAGAACAGAGGAGAGCAGAACAGAACAGAAGTGAGCAGAACAGAGCAGAGCAGAGAATATCAGAACAGTGCAGAGCAGAACAGAGAAGAGCAGAACAGAACAGAACAGAACAGAACAGAGCAGAACAGAGCAGAACAGAGCAGAACAGAGCAGAACAGAGCAGAACAGAGCAGAACAGAGCAGAACAGAGCAGAACAGAGCAGAGCAGAGCAGAACAGAGCAGAGCAGAGCAGAACAGAGCAGAACAGAGCAGAACAGTGCAAAGCAGAGCAGAACAGAGCAGAGCAGAGCAGAACAGAGCAGAACAGAGCAGAACAGTGCAAAGCAGAGCAGAACAGTGCAAAGCAGAGCAGAACAGTGCAAAGCAGAGCAGAACAGTGCAGAGCAGAGCAGAGCAGAGCAGAGCAGAGCAGAGCAGAACAGAGCAGAACAGCACAGAACAGAACAGAACAGAACAGAACAGAACAGAACAGAACAGAACAGAGCAGAACAGAACAGAACAGAACAGAACAGAACAGAACAGAACAGAACAGAACAGAACAGAACAGAGCAGAACAGAACAGAACACAGTAGAGCAGATGAGTGCAAAGCAGAGCAGAACAGTGCAGAACAGAACAGAAGAGAGCAGAGCAGAACAGAGTAGAGCAGAACAGAGCAGAGCAGAACAGAGCAGAGCAGAGCAGAGCAGAGCAGAGCAGAACACAGCAGAGCAGAACAGAGCAGAGCAGAACAGAGCAGAACAGAGCAGAGCAGAGCAGAGCAGAGCAGAGCAGAGCAGAACAGAGCAGAACAGAGCAGAACAGAGCAGAACAGAGCTGAACAGAGCTGAACAGAGCTGAACAGAGCTGAACAGAGCTGAACAGTGCAGAACAGTGCAGAACAGTGCAGAGCAGAACAGAACAGAGCAGAGCAGAACAGAACAGAGCAGACCAGAACAGAGCAGAGCAGAGCAGAACAGAGCAGAGCAGAGTAGAGCAAACCAGAACAGAACAGAACAGAACAGAGCAGAGCAGAGCAGAACAGAACAGTGCAGAGCAGAGCAGAACAGAACAGTGCAGAACAGAGCAGAGCAGAACAGAGCAGAACAGAACAGAGCAGAGCAGAGCAGAACAAAACAGTGCAGAGCAGAACAGAATAGAACAGAACAAAGCAGAGCAGAGCAGAAAAGAACAAAACAGAGCAGAACAGAACAGAGCAGAGCAGAGCAGAACAGAGCAGAACAGTGCAGAACAGTGCAGAACAGTGCAGAACAGTGCAGAACAGTGCAGAACAGTGCAGAACAGTGCAGAACAGTGCAGAGCAGAACACAGCACAGCAGAGCAGAGCAGAGCAGAGCAGAACAGAACAGAACAGAACAGAGCAGTACAGAGCAGTACAGAGCAGAACAGAACAGAACAGAACAGAACAGAACAGAGCAGAGCAGATGGGTGCAAAGCAGAGCAGAACAGTGCAGAACAGAACAGTGCAGAACAGAACAGAAGAGAGCAGAGCAGAACAGAGCAGAGCAGAACAGTGCAGAGCAGAACAGTGCAGAACAGAACAGAGCAGAGCAGAGCAGAGCAAAACAGAACAGAAAAAAACAGTGCAGAGCAGAGCAGAACAGAGCAGAGCAGAACAGAGCAGAACAAAACAGAGCAGAACAAAACAGAGCAGAACAGAACAGAGCAAAACAGTGCAAAGCAGAGCAGAACAGTGCAGAACAGAACAGAACAGAGCAGAGCAGAACAGCGCAGAACAGAGCAGAACAGAGCAGAACAGAGCAGAACAGTGCAAAGCAGAGCAGAACAGTGCAAAGCAGAGCAGAACAGTGCAGAGCAGAGCAGAGCAGAGCAGAGCCGAGCAGAGCTGAGCAGAGCAGAGCAGAGCCGAGCAGAACAGCACAGAACAGCACAGAACAGCACAGAACAGCACAGAACAGCACAGAACAGCACAGAACAGCACAGAACAGCACAGAACAGCACAGAACAGCACAGAACAGCACAGAACAGCACAGAACAGCACAGAACAGCACAGAACAGCACAGAACAGCACAGAACAGAACAGAACAGAGCAGAACAGAACAGAACAGAACAGAGTAGAGCAGATGAGTGCAAAGCAGAGCAGAACAGTGCAGAACAGAACAGAAGAGAGCAGAGCAGAACAGAGCAGAGCAGAACAGAGCAGAGCAGAACAGAGCAGACCAGAACAGAACAGAGCAGAGCAGAACAGAGCAGAACAGAGCCGAGCAGAGCAGAGCAGAGCAGAGCAAAACAGAACAGAAAAGAACAGTGCAGACCAGAGCAGAACAGAGCAGAGCAGAGCAGAGCAGAGCAGAGCAGGACAGAGCAGGACAGAGCAGAACGGAGCAGAACGGAGCAGAACAGAGCAGAACAGAGCAGAACAGAGCAGAACAGAGCAGAACAGAGCAGAACAGAGCAGAACAGAGCAGAACAGAGCAGAACAGAACAGAACAGAACAGAGTAGAGCAGATGAGTGCAAAGCAGAGCAGAACAGTGCAGAACAGAACAGAAGAGAGCAGAGCAGAACAGAGCAGAGCAGAACAGAGCAGAGCAGAACAGAACAGAGCAGAACAGACCAGGGCAGAACAGAGCAGAGCGGAGCAGAGCAGAGCAGAGCAGAGCAGAGCAGAGCAGGACGGAGCAGAACGGAGCAGAACGGAGCAGAACGGAACAGAACGGAGCAGAACGGAGCAGAACAGAGCAGAACAGAGCAGAACAGAGCAGAACAGAGCAGAACAGAACAGAGCAGAGCAGAGCAGAGCAGAGCAGAGCAGAACAGAGCAGAACAGAGCAGAACAGAGCAGAACAGAGCAGAACAGAGCAGAACAGAGCAGAACAGAGCAGAACAGAGCAGAACAGTGCAATGCAGAGCAGAACAGTGCAGAACAGAACAGAATAGAGGAGAGCAGAACAGAGCAGAGCAGAGCAGAGCAGAGCAGAGCAGAGCTGAACAGAGCTGAACAGAGCTGAACAGAGCTGAACAGAGCTGAACAGAGCTGAACAGTGCAGAACAGTGCAGAACAGTGCAGAACAGTGCAGAACAGTGCAGAACAGTGCAGAACAGTGCAGAGCAGAACAGAACAGAGCAGAGCAGAACAGAACAGAGCAGAGCAGAACAGAGCAGAGCAGAGTAGAGCAAACCAGAACAGAACAGAGCAGTGCAGAACAGAGCAGTGCAGAACAGAGCAGTGCAGAACAGAGCAGTGCAGAACAGAGAAGAGCAGAGCAGAACAGTGCAGAGCAGAACAGAGCACAGCAGAACAGAACAGAACAGAGCAGAACAGAGCAGAACAGAGCAGAACAGAGCAGAACAGAGCAGAACAGAGCAGAACAGAGCAGAACAGAGCAGAACAGAGCAGAGCAGAGCAGAGCAGAACAGTGCAAAGCAGAGCAGAACAGTGCAAAGCAGAGCGGAACAGTGCAAAGCAGAGCAGAACAGTGCAGAGCAGAGCAGAGCAGAGCAGAGCAGAGCAGAGCAGAGCAGAGCAGAGCAGAACAGCACAGAACAGAACAGAACAGAACAGAACAGAACAGAACAGAACAGAACAGAGCAGAACAGATCAGAACAGAGTAGAGCAGATGAGTGCAAAGCAGAGCAGAACAGTGCAGAACAGAACAGAAGAGAGAAGAGCAGAACAGAGCAGAGCAGAGCAGAACAGAGCAGAGCAGAACAGAGCAGAGCAGAACAGAGCAGAGCAGAGCAGAACAGAGCAGAACAGAGCAGAGCAGAGCAAAACAGAACAGAAAAGAACAGTGCAGACCAGAGCAGAACAGACCAGAGCAGAACAGAGCAGAGCAGAGCGGAGCAGAGCGGAGCAGAGCAGAGCAGAGCGGAGCAGAACGGAGCAGAACGGAGCAGAACGGAGCAGAACGGAGCAGAACGGAGCAGAACGGAGCAGAACGGAGCAGAACGGAGCAGAACGGAGCAGAACGGAGCAGAACGGAGCAGAACGGAACAGAACGGAACAGAACGGAACAGAACGGAACAGAACGGAACAGAACGGAGCAGAACAGAGCAGAACAGAGCAGAGCAGAACAGAGCAGAACAGAACAGAGCAGAGCAGAACAGAGCAGAACAGAGCAGAACAGAGCAGAACAGAGCAGAACAGAGCAGAACAGAGCAGAACAGAGCAGAACAGTGCAATGCAGAGCAGAACAGTGCAGAACAGAACAGAATACAGGAGAGCAGAACAGAGCAGAGCAGAACAGTGCAGAACAGAGCAGAACAGAGCAGAACAGAGCAGAACAGAGCAGAACAGAGCAGAACAGAGCAGAACAGAGCAGAGCAGAGCAGAGCAGAGCAGAGCTGAACAGAACAGAGCAGAGCAGAACAGAGCAGAGCAGAGTAGAGCAAACCAGAACAGAGCAGAACAGAGCAGTGCAGAACAGAGCAGTGCAGAACAGAGCAGTGCAGAACAGAGCAGAGCAGAACAGTGCAGAGCAGAACAGAGCACAGCAGAACAGAGCACAGCAGAACAGAGCACAGCAGAACAGAACAGAACAGAACAGTGCAGAGCAGAGCAGAGCAGAACAGAGCAGAACAGAGCAGAACAGAGCAGAACAGAGCAGAACAGAGCAGAACAGAGCAGAGCAGAACAGAGCAGAACAGAACAGAACAGAGCAGAACAGAACAGAGCAGAGCAGAACAAAACAGTGCAGAGTAGAACAGAGCAGAACAGAACAGAGCAGAACAGAGCAGAACAGAGCAGAACAGAGCAGAACAGAGCAGAACAGAGCAGAACAGAGCAGAACAGATCAGAGCAGAGCAGAGCAGAGCAGAACAAAACAGTGCAGAGCAGAACAGAACAGAACAGAGCAGAGCAGAACAGAGCAGAACAGAGCAGAACAGAGAAGAGCAGAACAGAGAAGAGCAGAACAGTGCAGAGCAGAGCAAAGCTGAGCAGAAAAAAACAGAGCAGAACAGAACAGAGCAGAACAGAGCAGAGCAAAAGAGTGCAAAGCAGAGCAGAACAGTGCAGAACAGAACAGAACAGAACAGAGCAGAGCAGAACAGCGCAGAGCAGAGCACAGCAGAGCAGAGCAGAACAGAGCAGAGCAGAACAGAGCAGAACAGAACAGAACAGTGCAGAGCAGATCAGAGCAGAGCAGAGCAGAGCAGAGCAGAAGAGAGCAGAACAGAGGTGAGCAGAACAGAACAGAAGTGAGCAGAACAGAGCAGAGCAGAGAAGAGCAGAACAGAACAGAACAGAACAGAACAGAGCAGAGCAGAGCAGAGCAGAACAGAGCAGAACAGAGCAGAACAGAGCAGAACAGAGCAGAACAGAGCAGAACAGAGCAGAACAGAGCAGAACAAAGCAGAACAGAGCAGAGCAGAACAGAGCAGAACAAAGCAGAACAGAGCAGAACAGTGCAAAGCAGAGCAGAACAGTGCAAAGCAGAGCAGAACAGTGCAGAGCAGAGCAGAGCATAGCAGAGCAGAGCAGAACAGAGCAGAACAGAGCAGAACAGAGCAGAGCAGAGCAGAGCAGAACAGAACAGAACAGAACAGAACAGAACAGAGCAGAACAGAACAGAACAGAACAGAACAGAGCAGAGCAGAACAGAACAGAACAGAACAGAACAGAGCAGAACAGAACAGAACAGAGTAGAGCAGATGAGTGCAAAGCAGCGAAGAACAGTGCAGAACAGAACAGAAGGGAGCAGAGCAGAACAGAGCAGAGCAGAACAGAGCAGAGCAGAGCAGAACAGAGCAGAGCAGAGCAGAGCAGAACACAGCAGAGCAGAGCAGAGCAAAACAGAACAGAAAAGAACAGTGCAGACCAGAGCAGACCAGAGCAGAGCAGACCGGAGCAGACCGGAGCAGAGCGGAGCAGAGCGGAGCAGAGCGGAGCAGAGCGGAGCAGAGCGGAGCAGAGCGGAGCAGAACGGAGCAGAACGGAGCAGAACGGAGCAGAACGGAGCAGAACGGAACAGAACGGAACAGAACGGAGCAGAACGGAGCAGAACTGAGCAGAACTGAGCCGAACTGAGCCGAACTGAGCCGAACAGAGCAGAACAGAACAGAACAGAGCAGAACAGAGCAGAACAGTGTAATGCAGAGCAGAACAGTGCGGAACAGAACTGAATAGAGGAGAGCAGAACAGAGCAGAGCAGAACAGTGCAGAGCAGAGCAGAGCAGAGCAGAGCAGAGCAGAACAGTGCAGAGCAGAGCAGAGCAGAACAGTGCAGAGCAGAGCAGAACAGAGCAGAACAGAGCAGAGCGGAACGGAACAGAGCAGAACAGAGCAGAACAGAGCAGAACAGAGCAGAACAGAGCAGAACAGAGCAGAACAGAGCAGAACAGAGCAGAACAGAGCAGAGCAGAGCAGAGCAGAGCAGAGCAGAACAGAGCAGAACAGAGCAGAACAGAGCAGAGCAGAGCAGAGCAGAGCAGAGCAAAACAGAACAGAACAGTGCAGAACAGAGCAGGACAGAGCAAAACAAAGCAGAACAAAGCAGAACAAAGCAGAACAAAGCAGAACAAAGCAGAACAAAGCAGAACAGAGCAGAGCAGAGCAGAGCAGAGCAGAACAGAGCAGAACAGAGCAGAGCAGAGCAGAGCTGAACAGAACAGAACAGAACAGAACAGAACAGTGCAGAACAGTGCAGAACAGTGCAGAGCAGAACAGAACAGAGCAGAGCAGAGCAGAACAGAACAGTGCAGAACAGAGCAGAACAGAACAGTGCAGAACAGAGCAGAGCAGAACAGAGCAGAACAGAACAGAGCAGAACAAAACAGTGCAGCGCAGAACAGAACAGAACAAAGCAGAGCAGAGCAGAAAAGAACAAAACAGAGCAGAACAGAACAGAGCAGAGCAGAGCAGAGCAGAGCAGAACAGAGCAGAACAGAGCAGAACAGTGCAGAACAGTGCAGAACAGTGCAGAACAGTGCAGAACAGTGCAGAACAGTGCAGAACAGTGCAGAGCAGTGCAGAGCAGAACAGAGTAGAACAGAGTGGAGCAGAACAGAGTGGAGCAGAACAGAGTGGAGCAGAACAGAGTAGAGCAGAACAGAGTAGAGCAGAACAGAGTAGAGCAGAACAGAGTAGAGCAGAACAGAGCACAGCAGAGCAGAGCAGAGCAGAGCAGAACAGAACAGAACAGAACAGAGCAGAACAGAGCAGAACAGAGCAGAACAGAGCAGAACAGAGCAGAACAGAACAGAACAGAGCAGAGCAGATGGGTGCAAAGCAGAGCAGAACAGTGCAGAACAGAACAGAAGAGAGCAGAGCAGAACAGAGCAGAGCAGAACAGTGCAGAGCAGAACAGTGCAGAGCAGAACAGTGCAGAGCAGAACAGAGCAGAGCAGAGCAAAACAGAACAGAAAAAAACAGTGCAGAGCAGAGCAGAACAGAGCAGAGCAGAACAGAGCAGAGCAGAACAGAGCAGAGCAGAACAGAGCAGAACAAAACAGAGCAGAACAAAACAGAGCAGAACAAAACAGAGCAGAACAAAACAGAGCAGAACAGAACAGAGCAAAACAGAACAGAGCAAAACAGAACAGAGCAAAACAGTGCAAAGCAGTGCAGAACAGAACAGAACAGAGCAGAGCAGAAGAGCGCAGAGCAGAGCAGAGCAGAGCAGAGCAGAGCAGAACAGAGCAGAGCAGAACAGAGCAGAGCAGAACAGAGCAGAGCAGAACAGAGCAGAGCAGAACAGAGCAGAGCAGAACAGAGCAGAGCAGAACAGAGCAGAGCAAAACAGAACAGAACAGAACAGTTCAGAGCAGAGCAGATCAGAGCAGAGCAGAAGAGAGCAGAACAGAGGAGAGCAGAACAGAACAGAAGTGAGCAGAACAGAGCAGAGCAGAGAAGATCAGAACAGTGCAGAGCAGAACAGAGAAGAGCAGAACAGAACAGAACAGAACAGAACAGAGCAGAACAGAGCAGAACAGAGCAGAACAGAGCAGAACAGAGCAGAACAGAGCAGAACAGAGCAGAACAGAGCAGAACAGAGCAGAACAGAGCAGAACAGAGCAGAACAGAGCAGAGCAGAGCAGAACAGAGCAGAGCAGAGCAGAACAGAGCAGAACAGAGCAGAACAGTGCAAAGCAGAGCAGAACAGTGCAAAGCAGAGCAGAACAGTGCAAAGCAGAGCAGAACAGTGCAGAGCAGAGCAGAGCAGAGCAGAGCAGAGCAGAGCAGAGCAGAACAGAGCAGAACAGAGCAGAACAGAGCAGAACAGCACAGAACAGAACAGAACAGAACAGAACAGAGCAGAACAGAACAGAACAGAACAGAACAGAGCAGAACAGAACAGAACACAGTAGAGCAGATGAGTGCAAAGCAGAGCAGAACAGTGCAGAACAGAACAGAAGAGAGCAGAGCAGAACAGAGTAGAGCAGAACAGAGCAGAGTAGAGCAGAGCAGAGCAGAGCAGAGCAGAGCAGAACACAGCAGAGCAGAACAGAGCAGAGCAGAACAGAGCAGAACAGAGCAGAGCAGAGCAGAGCAGAGCAGAACAGAGCAGAACAGAGCAGAACAGAGCTGAACAGAGCTGAACAGAGCTGAACAGAGCTGAACAGAGCTGAACAGTGCAGAACAGTGCAGAACAGTGCAGAGCAGAACAGAACAGAGCAGAGCAGAACAGAACAGAGCAGAACAGAACAGAGCAGACCAGAACAGAGCAGAGCAGAGCAGAGCAGAGTAGAGCAAACCAGAACAGAACAGAACAGAACAGAACAGAGCAGAGCAGAGCAGAACAGAACAGTGCAGAGCAGAGCAGAACAGAACAGTGCAGAACAGAGCAGAGCAGAACAGAGCAGAACAGAACAGAGCAGAGCAGAACAGAGCAGAGCAGAGCAGAACAAAACAGTGCAGAGCAGAACAGAATAGAACAGAACAAAGCAGAGCAGAGCAGAAAAGAACAAAACAGAGCAGAACAGAACAGAGCAGAGCAGAGCAGAACAGAGCAGAACAGTGCAGAACAGTGCAGAACAGTGCAGAACAGTGCAGAACAGTGCAGAACAGTGCAGAACAGTGCAGAACAGTGCAGAACAGTGCAGAGCAGAACACAGCACAGCAGAGCAGAGCAGAGCAGAGCAGAACAGAACAGAACAGAACAGAGCAGTACAGAGCAGTACAGAGCAGAACAGAACAGAACAGAACAGAACAGAACAGAGCAGAGCAGATGGGTGCAAAGCAGAGCAGAACAGTGCAGAACAGAACAGTGCAGAACAGAACAGAAGAGAGCAGAGCAGAACAGAGCAGAGCAGAACAGTGCAGAGCAGAACAGTGCAGAACAGAACAGAGCAGAGCAGAGCAGAGCAAAACAGAACAGAAAAAAACAGTGCAGAGCAGAGCAGAACAGAGCAGAGCAGAACAGAGCAGAGCAGAACAGAGCAGAGCAGAACAGAGCAGAACAAAACAGAGCAGAACAGAACAGAGCAAAACAGTGCAAAGCAGAGCAGAACAGTGCAGAACAGAACAGAACAGAGCAGAGCAGAACAGCGCAGAACAGAACAGAGCAGAGCAGAGCAGAGCAGAACAGAGCAGAGCAGAGCAGAGCAGAGCAGAGCAGAAGAGAGCAAAACAGAGAGCAGAACAGAACAGAAGTGAGCAGAACAGAGCAGAGCAGAGAAGATCAGAACAGTGCAGAGCAGAACAGAGAAGAGCAGAACAGAACAGAACAGAACAGAGCAGAGCAGAGCAGAGCAGAGCAGAGCAGAACAGAACAGAACAGAGCAGAACAGAGCAGAACAGAGCAGAACAGAGCAGAACAGAGCAGAACAGAGCAGAACAGAGCAGAACAGAGCAGAACAGAGCAGAACAGAGAAGAGCAGAGCAGAACAGAGCAGAACAGTGCAAAGCAGAGCAGAACAGTGCAAAGCAGAGCAGAACAGTGCAGAGCAGAGCAGAGCATAGCAGAGCAGAGCAGAACAGAGCAGAACAGAGCAGAGCAGAGCAGAACAGAACAGAACAGAACAGAACAGAACAGAACAGAGCAGAACAGAACAGAACAGAGCAGAACAGAACAGAACAGAGCAGAACAGAACAGAACAGAACAGAACAGAGCAGAACAGAACAGAGTAGAGCAGATGAGTGCAAAACAGAGAAGAACAGTGCAGAACAGAACAGAAGGGAGCAGAGCAGAACAGAGCAGAGCAGAGCAGAACAGAGCAGAGCAGAGCAGAACAGAGCAGAACAGAGCAGAACAGAGCAGAACACAGCAGAGCAGAGCAGAGCAAAACAGAACAGAAAAGAACAGTGCAGACCAGAGCAGAGCAGAGCAGACCAGACCAGAGCAGAGCAGAGCAGAGCAGAGCAGAGCAGAGCAGAGCAGAGCGGAGCAGAGCGGAGCAGAGCGGAGCAGAACGGAGCAGAACGGAGCAGAACGGAGCAGAACGGAGCAGAACGGAGCAGAACGGAGCAGAACGGAGCAGAACGGAGCAGAACGGAACAGAACGGAACAGAACGGAACAGAACGGAGCAGAACGGAGCAGAACGGAGCAGAACGGAACAGAACGGAACAGAACGGAGCAGAACTGAGCAGAACTGAGCAGAACTGAGCAGAACTGAGCCGAACAGAGCAGAACAGAGCAGAGCAGAGCAGAACAGAGCAGAACAGAGCAGAACAGAGCAGAACAGAGCAGAACAGTGTAATGCAGAGCAGAACAGTGCGGAACAGAACTGAATAGAGGAGAGCAGAACAGAGCAGAGCAGAACAGTGCAGAGCAGAGCAGAGCAGAGCAGAGCAGAACAGTGCAGAGCAGAGCAGAAGAGTGCAGAGCAGAGCAGAACAGAGCAGAACAGAGCAGAGCGGAACAGAACAGAGCAGAACAGAGCAGAACAGAGCAGAACAGAGCAGAACAGAGCAGAACAGAGCAGAACAGAGCAGAACAGAGCAGAACAGAGCAGAACAGAGCAGAACAGAGCAGAGCAGAGCAAAACAGAACAGTGCAGAACAGAGCAGGACAGAGCAAAACAAAACAGAACAAAGCAGAACAAAGCAGAACAGAGCAGAGCAGAGCAGAGCAGAACAGAGCAGAACAGAGCAGAGCAGAGCAGAGCTGAGCAGAGCTGAGCAGAGCTGAGCAGAACAGAACAGAACAGAACAGAACAGAACAGAACAGTGCAGAACAGTGCAGAACAGTGCAGAGCAGAACAGAACAGAGCAGAGCAGAGCAGAGCAGAACAGAACAGTGCAGAACAGAGCAGAACAGAACAGAACAGAACAGTGCAGAACAGAGCAGAGCAGAACAGAGCAGAACAGAACAGAGCAGAACAAAACAGTGCAGAGCAGAACAGAACAGAACAAAGCAGAGCAGAGCAGAAAAGAACAAAACAGAGCAGAACAGAACAGAGCAGAGCAGAGCAGAACAGAGCAGAACAGAGCAGAACAGTGCAGAACAGTGCAGAACAGTGCAGAGCAGTGCAGAGCAGTGCAGAGCAGAACAGAGTAGAACAGAGTGGAGCAGAACAGAGTGGAGCAGAACAGAGTGGAGCAGAACAGAGTAGAGCAGAACAGAGTAGAGCAGAACAGAGTAGAGCAGAACAGAGTAGAGCAGAACAGAGTAGAGCAGAACAGAGCAGAGCAGAGCAGAGCAGAGCAGAGCAGAACAGAACAGAACAGAACAGAACAGAACAGAACAGAACAGAACAGAACAGAACAGAGCAGAACAGAACAGAACAGAGCAGAACAGAACAGAACAGAACAGAACAGAACAGAACAGAACAGAACAGAGCAGAGCAGATGGGTGCAAAGCAGAGCAGAACAGTGCAGAACAGAACAGAAGAGAGCAGAGCAGAACAGAGCAGAGCAGAACAGTGCAGAGCAGAACAGTGCAGAGCAGAACAGTGCAGAGCAGAACAGTGCAGAGCAGAACAGAGCAGAGCAGAGCAAAACAGAACAGAAAAAAACAGTGCAGACCGGACAGAACAGAGCAGAGCAGAACAGAGCAGAGCAGAACAGAGCAGAACAGAGCAGAACAGAGCAGAACAGAGCAGAACAGAGCAGAACAAAACAGAGCAGAACAAAACAGAGCAGAACAGAACAGAGCAAAACAGAACAGAGCAAAACAGAACAGAGCAAAACAGTGCAAAGCAGTGCAGAACAGAACAGAACAGAGCAGAGCAGAGCAGAGCAGAGCAGAGCAGAGCAGAGCGGAGCAGAGCGGAGCAGAACGGAGCAGAACGGAGCAGACCGGAGCAGACCGGAGCAGACCGGAGCAGACCGGAGCAGACCGGAGCAGAACGGAGCAGAACGGAACAGAACGGAGCAGAACGGAGCAGAACTGAGCAGAACTGAGCAGAACTGAGCAGAACTGAGCAGAACTGAGCCGAACAGAGCAGAACAGAGCAGAACAGAGCAGAACAGAACAGAGCAGAGCAGAACAGAGCAGAACAGAGCAGAACAGAGCAGAACAGTGTAATGCAGAGCAGAACAGTGCGGAACAGAACTGAATAGAGGAGAGCAGAACAGAGCAGAGCAGAACAGTGCAGAGCAGAGCAGAGCAGAGCAGAGCAGAACAGTGCAGAGCAGAGCAGAACAGTGCAGAGCAGAGCAGAACAGAGCAGAACAGAGCAGAGCGGAACAGAACAGAGCAGAACAGAGCAGAACAGAGCAGAACAGAGCAGAACAGAGCAGAACAGAGCAGAACAGAGCAGAACAGAACAGAGCAGAACAGAGCAGAACAGAACAGAGCAGAACAGAGCAGAACAGAGCAGAACAGAGCAGAACAGAGCAGAACAGAGCAGAACAGAGCAGAGCAGAGCAGAGCAAAACAGTGCAGAACAGTGCAGAACAGAGCAGGACAGAGCAAAACAAAGCAGAACAAAGCAGAACAAAGCAGAACAAAGCAGAACAGAGCAGAGCAGAGCAGAACAGAGCAGAACAGAGCAGAGCAGAGCAGAGCTGAGCAGAACAGAACAGAACAGAACAGTGCAGAACAGTGCAGAACAGTGCAGAGCAGAACAGAACAGAGCAGAGCAGAACAGCGCAGAGCAGAACAGAGCAGAGCAGAGCAGAGCAGAACAAAACAGTGCAGAGCAGAACAAAACAGTGCAGAGCAGTGCAGAGCAGAACAGAGTAGAACAGAGTGGAGCAGAACAGAGTGGAGCAGAACAGAGTAGAGCAGAACAGAGTAGAGCAGAACAGAGCACAGCAGAGCAGAGCAGAGCAGAGCAGAGCAGAACACAACAGAACAGAGCAGAGCAGATGGGTGCAAAGCAGAGCAGAACAGTGCAGAACAGAACAGAAGAGAGCAGAGCAGAACAGAGCAGAGCAGAACAGTGCAGAGCAGAACAGTGCAGAGCAGAACAGAGCAGAGCAGAACAGAGCAGAGCAGAGCAAAACAGAACAGAAAAAAACAGTGCAGAGCAGAGCAGAACAGAGCAGAGCAGAACAGAGCAGAGCAGAACAGAGCAGAGCAGAACAGAGCAGAGCAGAACAGAGCAGAGCAGAACAGAGCAGAACAAAACAGAGCAGAACAAAACAGAGCAGAACAGAACAGAGCAAAACAGAACAGAGCAAAACAGTGCAAAGCAGTGCAGAACAGAACAGAACAGAGCAGAGCAGAAGAGCGCAGAGCAGAGCAGAGCAGAGCAGAACAGAGCAGAGCAGAACAGAGCAGAGCAGAACAGAGCAGAGCAGAACAGAGCAGAGCAGAACAGAGCAGAGCAGAGCAGAGCAAAACAGAAAAGAACAGAGCAGTTCAGAGCAGAGCAGATCAGAGCAGAGCAGAACAGAGCAGAGCAGAGCAGAGCAGAAGAGAGCAGAACAGAGGAGAGCAGAACAGAACAGAAGTGAGCAGAACAGAGCAGAGCAGAGAAGATCAGAACAGTGCAGAGCAGAACAGAGAAGAGCAGAACAGAACAGAACAGAACAGAACAGAGCAGAGCAGAACAGAACAGAGCAGAGCAGAACAGAGCAGAACAGAGCAGAACAGAGCAGAACAGAGCAGAACAGAGCAGAACAGAGCAGAGCAGAGCAGAACAGATCAGAGCAGAACAGAGCAGAACAGAGCAGAACAGTGCAAAGCAGAGCAGAACAGTGCAAAGCAGAGCAGAACAGTGCAAAGCAGAGCAGAACAGTGCAAAGCAGAGCAGAACAGTGCAGAGCAGAGCAGAGCAGAGCAGAGCAGAGCAGAACAGCACAGAACAGAACAGAACAGAACAGAACAGAACAGAACAGAACAGAACAGAGCAGAACAGAACAGAACAGAACAGAACAGAACAGAACAGAACAGAGCAGAAGAGAGCAGAACAGAACAGAACAGAGTAGAGCAGATGAGTGCAAAGCAGAGCAGAACAGTGCAGAACAGAACAGAAGAGAGCAGAGCAGAACAGAGTAGAGCAGAACAGAGCAGAGCAGAGCAGAGCAGAGCAGAACAGAGCAGAGCAGAACAGAGCAGAGCAGAGCAGAACAGAGCAGAACAGAGCTGAACAGAGCTGAACAGAGCTGAACAGAGCTGAACAGAGCTGAACAGAGCTGAACAGAGCTGAACAGAGCTGAAGAGAGCTGAACAGAGCTGAACAGAGCTGAACAGTGCAGAACAGTGCAGAGCAGAACAGAACAGAACAGACCAGAACAGAGCAGAGCAGAGCAGAACAGAGCAGAGCAGAGTAGAGCAAACCAGAACAGAACAGAACAGAACAGAGCAGAGCAGAGCAGAGCAGAAAAGAACAGTGCAGAGCAGAGCAGAACAGAACACTGCAGAACAGAGCAGAGCAGAACAGAGCAGAACAGAACAGAGCAGAGCAGAACAAAACAGTGCAGAGCAGAACAGAATAGAACATAACAAAGCAGAGCAGAGCAGAAAAGAACAAAACAGAGCAGAACAGAACAGAGCAGAGCAGAGCAGAGCAGAGCAGAGCAGAGCAGAGCAGAGCAGAGCAGAACAGAGCAGAACAGAGCAGAACAGAGCAGAACAGTGCAGAACAGTGCAGAACAGTGCAGAACAGTGCAGAACAGTGCAGAACAGTGCAGAACAGTGCAGAGCAGAACAGAGTAGAGCAGAACAGAGCACAGCAGAGCAGAGCAGAGCAGAGCAGAGCAGAACAGAACAGAACAGAACAGAACAGAACAGAACAGAGCAGTACAGAGCAGAACAGAACAGAACAGAACAGAACAGAACAGAACAGAACAGAGCAGAGCAGATGGGTGCAAAGCAGAGCAGAACAGTGCAGAACAGAACAGAAGAGAGCAGAGCAGAACAGTGCAGAGCAGAACAGTGCAGAACAGAACAGAGCAGAGCAGAGCAGAGCAAAACAGAACAGAAAAAAACAGTGCAGAGCAGAGCAGAACAGAGCAGAGCAGAACAGAGCAGAACAAAACAGAGCAGAACAAAACAGAGCAGAACAGAACAGAGCAGAACAGAACAGAGCAAAACAGTGCAAAGCAGAGCAGAACAGTGCAGAACAGAACAGAACAGAGCAGAACAAAGCAGAACAGAGCAGAACAGTGCAAAGCAGAGCAGAACAGTGCAAAGCAGAGCAGAACAGTGCAGAGCAGAGCAGAGCATAGCAGAGCAGAGCAGAACAGAGCAGAACAGAGCAGAACAGAGCAGAGCAGAGCAGAATAGAACAGAACAGAACAGAACAGAACAGAACAGAACAGAACAGAACAGAGCAGAACAGAACAGAACAGAACAGAACAGAGCAGAACAGAACAGAGTAGAGCAGATGAGTGCAAAGCAGAGAAGAACAGTGCAGAACAGAACAGAAGGGAGCAGAGCAGAACAGAGCAGAGCAGAACAGAGCAGAGCAGAGCAGAACACAGCAGAGCAGAGCAGAACACAGCAGAGCAGAGCAGAGCAAAACAGAACAGAAAAGAACAGTGCAGACCAGAGCAGACCAGAGCAGAGCAGACCAGACCAGAGCAGAGCGGAGCAGAACGGAGCAGAACGGAGCAGAACGGAGCAGAACGGAGCAGACCGGAGCAGACCGGAGCAGACCGGAACAGAACGGAACAGAACGGAACAGAACGGAACAGAACGGAACAGAACGGAACAGAACGGAACAGAACGGAGCAGAACGGAGCAGAACGGAGCAGAACTGAGCAGAACTGAGCAGAACTGAGCAGAACTGAGCAGAACTGAGCAGAACTGAGCCGAACAGAGCAGAACAGAGCAGAACAGAGCAGAACAGAACAGAGCAGAGCAGAACAGAGCAGAACAGAGCAGAACAGTGTAATGCAGAGCAGAACAGTGCGGAACAGAACTGAATAGAGGAGAGCAGAACAGAGCAGAGCAGAACAGTGCAGAGCAGAGCAGAGCAGAGCAGAGCAGAACAGTGCAGAGCAGAGCAGAACAGTGCAGAGCAGAGCAGAACAGAGCAGAGCGGAACAGAACAGAGCAGAACAGAGCAGAACAGAGCAGAACAGAGCAGAACAGAGCAGAACAGAGCAGAACAGAGCAGAACAGAGCAGAACAGAGCAGAGCAGAACAGAGCAGAACAGAGCAGAACAGAGCAGAACAGAGCAGAACAGAGCAGAACAGAGCAGAACAGAGCAGAGCAGAGCAGAGCAGAGCAGAGCAAAACAGTGCAGAACAGTGCAGAACAGAGCAGGACAGAGCAAAACAAAGCAGAACAAAGCAGAACAAAGCAGAACAGAGCAGAGCAGAGCAGAACAGAGCAGAACAGAGCAGAGCAGAGCAGAGCTGAGCAGAACAGAACAGAACAGAACAGTGCAGAACAGTGCAGAACAGTGCAGAGCAGAACAGAACAGAGCAGAGCAGAACAGCGCAGAGCAGAACAGAGCAGAGCAGAGCAGAACAAAACAGTGCAGAGCAGAACAAAACAGTGCAGAGCAGAACAAAACAGTGCAGAGCAGAACAGAGTAGAACAGAGTTGAGCAGAACAGAGTGGAGCAGAACAGAGTAGAGCAGAACAGAGTAGAGCAGAACAGAGCACAGCAGAGCAGAGCAGAGCAGAGCAGAGCAGATGGGTGCAAAGCAGAGCAGAACAGTGCAGAACAGAACAGAAGAGAGCAGAGCAGAACAGAGCAGAGCAGAACAGTGCAGAGCAGAACAGTGCAGAGCAGAACAGAGCAGAGCAGAGCAAAACAGAACAGAACAGAGCAGAACAGAGCAGAACAGAGCAGAACAGAGCAGAACAGAGCAGAACAGAGCAGAACAGAGCAGAACAGAGCAGAGCAGAGCAGAACAGAGCAGAGCAGAACAGAGCAGAACAGAGCAGAACAGAGCAGAACAGTGCAAAGCAGAGCAGAACAGTGCAAAGCAGAGCAGAACAGTGCAAAGCAGAGCAGAACAGTGCAGAGCAGAGCAGAGCAGAGCAGAGCAGAGCAGAGCAGAGCAGAGCAGAACAGAGCAGAACAGCACAGAACAGAACAGAACAGAACAGAACAGAACAGAACAGAGCAGAACAGAACAGAACAGAACAGAACAGAACAGAACAGAACAGAACAGAACAGAACAGAGCAGAACAGAGCAGAACAGAGCAGAACAGAACAGAACAGAACAGAACAGAACAGAACAGAACAGAACAGAACAGAGCAGAACAGAACAGAACAGAGTAGAGCAGATGAGTGCAAAGCAGAGCAGAACAGTGCAGAACAGAACAGAAGAGAGCAGAGCAGAACAGAGTAGAGCAGAACAGAGCAGAGCAGAGCAGAGCAGAGCAGAGCAGAGCAGAACAGAGCAGAGCAGAGCAGAGCAGAACAGAGCAGAACAGAGCTGAACAGAGCTGAATAGAGCTGAACAGAGCTGAACAGAGCTGAACAGAGCTGAACAGAGCAGAACAGAGCAGAACAGAGCAGAGCAGAGCAGAAGAGAGCAGAACAGAGGAGAGCAGAACAGAACAGAAGTGAGCAGAACAGAGCAGAGCAGAGAAGATCAGAACAGTGCAGAGCAGAACAGAACAGAACAGAGCAGAGCAGAACAGAACAGAGCAGAACAGAACAGAGCAGAGCAGAACAGAGCAGAACAGAGCAGAACAGAGCAGAACAGAGCAGAACAGAGCAGAACAGAGCAGAACAGAGCAGAACAGAGCAGAACAGAGCAGAGCAGAACAGAGCAGAGCAGAACAGAGCAGAACAGAGCAGAACAGAGCAGAACAGAGCAGAACAGTGCAAAGCAGAGCAGAACAGTGCAAAGCAGAGCAGAACAGTGCAAAGCAGAGCAGAACAGTGCAGAGCAGAGCAGAGCAGAGCAGAGCAGAACAGAGCAGAACAGCACAGAACAGAACAGAACAGAACAGAACAGAGCAGAACAGAACAGAACAGAACAGAACAGAGCAGAACAGTGCAGAACAGAGTAGAGCAGATGAGTGCAAAGCAGAGCAGAACAGTGCAGAACAGAACAGAAGAGAGCAGAGCAGAACAGAGTAGAGCAGAACAGAGCAGAGCAGAGCAGAGCAGAGCAGAGCAGAGCAGAGCAGAGAACACAGCAGAGCAGAACAGAGCAGAGAAGAACAGAGCAGAGCAGAGCAGAACAGAGCAGAACAGAGCTGAACAGAGCTGAATAGAGCTGAACAGAGCTGAACAGAGCTGAACAGAGCTGAACAGAGCTGAACAGAGCTGAACAGAGCTGAACAGAGCTGAACAGTGCAGAACAGTGCAGAGCAGAACAGAACAGAACAGAGCAGAGCAGACCAGAACAGAGCAGAGCAGAGCAGAACAGAGCAGAGCAGAGTAGAGCAAACCAGAACAGAACAGAACAGAACAGAGCAGAGCAGAGCAGAGCAGAAAAGAACAGTGCAGAGCAGAGCAGAACAGAACACTGCAGAACAGAGCAGAGCAGAACAGAGCAGAACAGAACAGAGCAGAGCAGAACAAAACAGTGCAGAGCAGAACAGAATAGAACAGAACAAAGCAGAGCAGAGCAGAAAAGAACAAAACAGAGCAGAACAGAACAGAGCAGAGCAGAGCAGAGCAGAGCAGAGCAGAGCAGAACAGAGCAGAACAGAGCAGAACAGTGCAGAACAGTGCAGAGCAGAACAGAGTAGAGCAGAACAGAGCACAGCAGAGCAGAGCAGAGCAGAGCAGAACAGAACAGAACAGAACAGAACAGAACAGAACAGAACAGAACAGAACAGAGCAGTACAGAGCAGAACAGAACAGAACAGAACAGAACAGAACAGAGCAGAGCAGATGGGTGCAAAGCAGAGCAGAACAGTGCAGAACAGAACAGAAGAGAGCAGAGCAGAACAGAGCAGAGCAGAACAGTGCAGAGCAGAACAGTGCAGAGCAGAACAGTGCAGAGCAGAACAGTGCAGAACAGAACAGAGCAGAGCAGAGCAGAGCAAAACAGAACAGAAAGAAACAGTGCAGAGCAGAGCAGAACAGAGCAGAGCAGAACAGAGCAGAACAAAACAGAGCAGAACAGAACAGAGCAAAACAGTGCAAAGCAGAGCAGAACAGTGCAGAACAGAACAGAAGAGCAGAGCAGAACAGCGCAGAACAGAGCAGAGCAGAGCAGAACAGAGCAGAGCAGAACAGAGCAGAGCAGAGCAGAGCAAAACAGAACATGGCAGAGCAGAGCAGAAGAGAGCAAAACAGAGGAGAGCAGAACAGAACAGAAGTGAGCAGAACAGAGCAGAGCAGAGAAGATCAGAACAGTGCAGAGCAGAACAGAGAAGAGCAGAACAGAACAGAACAGAGCAGAGCAGAGCAGAGCAGAGCAGAACAGAACAGAGCAGAACAGAGCAGAACAGAGCAGAACAGAGCAGAACAGAGCAGAACAGAGAAGAGCAGAGCAGAACAGAGCAGAACAGTGCAAAGCAGAGCAGAACAGTGCAAAGCAGAGCAGAGTAGAACAGAGCTGAACAGAACAGAGCTGAGCAGAACAGAACAGAACAGAGCTGAGCAGAACAGAACAGAGCTGAGCAGAACAGAACAGAGCAGAGCAGAGCAAAACAGAACAGAACTGTGCAGAACAGAGCAAAACAGAACAGAACTGTGCAGAACAGAGCAGAACAGTACAGAAAGGAGCAGAACAGAGCAGAGCAGAGCAGAACAGAACAGAACAGTGCAGAGCAGAACAGAGCAGAGCAGAACAGAGCAGAACAGAGCAGAACAGAACAGAAGAGAGCAGAACAGAACAGAACAGAACAGAACAGAACAGAACAGAACAGAACAGAGCAGAACAGAGCAGAGTAGAGCAGATAAGTGCAAAGCAGAGCAGAACAGTGCAGAACAGAACAGAAGAGAGCAGAGCAGAACAGAGCAGAGCAGAACAGTGCAGAGCAGAACAGTGCAGAGCAGAACAGAGCAGAGCAGAGCAGAGCAAAACAGAACAGAAAAAAACAGTGCAGAGCAGAGCAGAACAGAGCAGAGCAGAACAGAACAGAGCAGAACAAAACAGAGCAGAACAAAACAGAGCAGAACAAAACAGAGCAGAACAGAACAGAGCAAAACAGTGCAAACCAGAGCAGAACAGTGCAGAACAGTGCAGAACAGTGCAGAACAGAACAGAACAGAACAGAGCAGAGCAGAGCAGAACAGCGCAGAGCAGAGAAGAGCAGAGCAGAGCAGAGCAGAGCAAAACAGAACAGAACAGAACAGTTCAGAGCAGAGCAGATCAGAGCAGAGCAGAACTGAGCAGAGCAGAGCAAAGCAGAAGAGAGCAGAACAGAGGAGAGCAGAACAGAACAGAAGTGAGCAGAACAGAGCAGAGCAGAGAAGATCAGAACAGTGCAGAACAGAGAAGAGCAGAACAGAACAGAACAGAACAGAACAGAGCAGAGCAGAGCAGAGCAGAACAGAGCAGAACAGAGCAGAACAGAGCAGAACAGAGCAGAACAGAGCAGAACAGAGCAGAGCAGAGCAGAGCAGAGCAGAGCAGAGCAGAGCAGAACAGAGCAGAACAGAGCAGAACAGAGCAGAACAGTGCAAAGCAGAGCAGAACAGTGCAAAGCAGAGCAGAACAGTGCAGAGCAGAGCAGAGCAGAGCAGAGCAGAGCAGAGCAGAACAGAGCAGAACAGCACAGAACAGAACAGAACAGAACAGAACAGAACAGAGCAGAACAGAACAGAACAGAGTAGAGCAGATGAGTGCAAAGCAGAGCAGAACAGTGCAGAACAGAACAGAAGAGAGCAGAGCAGAACAGAGCAGAGCAGAACAGAGCAGAGCAGAACAGAGCAGAGCAGAACAGAGCAGAGCAGAACAGAGCAGAGCAGAACAGAGCAGAGCAGAACAGAGCAGAGCAGAGCAGAACAGAGCAGAACAGAGCAGAACAGAGCAGAACAGAGCAGAACAGAGCAGAGCAGAGCAGAGCAAAACAGAACAGAAAAGAACAGTGCAGACCAGAGCAGAACAGAGCAGAGCAGAGCAGAGCAGAGCAGAGCAGAGCAGAGCAGAGCAAAACAGAACAGAAAATAACAGTGCAGACCAGAGCAGAACAGAGCAGAGCAGAACAGAGCAGAACAGAGCAGAACAGAGCAGAACAGAGCAGAACAGAGCAGAACAGAGCAGAACAGAGCAGAACAGAGCAGAACAGAGCAGAACAGAGCAGAACAGAGCAGAACGGAGCAGAACGGAGCAGAACGGAGCAGAACGGAGCAGAACGGAGCAGAACGGAACAGAACGGAACAGAACGGAACAGAACGGAGCAGAACAGAGCAGAACAGAGCAGAACAGAGCAGACCAGAGCAGAACAGAGCGGAACAGAACAGAGCGGAACAGAACAGAGCGGAGCTGAACAGAGCAGAGCAGAACAGAGCAGAGCAGAACAGAGCAGAACAGAGCAGAACAGAGCAGAACAGAGCAGAACAGAGCAGAACAGAGCAGAACAGAGCAGAACAGAGCAGAACAGAGCAGAACAGAGCACAACAGAGCAGAACAGAGCAGAACAGTGCAATGCAGAGCAGAACAGTGCAGAACAGAACAGAATATAGGAGAGCAGAACAGAGCAGAGCAGAACAGTGCAGAGCAGAGTAGAACAGAGCTGAGCAGAGCAGAGCAAAACAGAACAGAACAGTGCAGAGCAGAGCAGAGCAGAGCAGAGCAGAGCAGAACAGAACAGAACAGAACAGAGCAGAACAGAGCAGAACAGAGCAGAACAGAGCAGAACAGAGCAGAACAGAGCAGAACAGAGCAGAGCAGAACAGAGCAGAGCGGAGCAGATAGGAACAGAACAGAGCAGAACAGAGCAGAACAGAGCAGAACAGAGCAGAACAGAGCAGAACAGAGCAGAACAGAGCAGAACAGAGCAGAACAGAGCAGAACAGAGCAGAACAGAGCAGAAGAGAGCAGAACAGAGCAGAACAGAGCTGAACAGAGCTGAACAGAGCTGAACAGAGCTGAACAGAGCTGAACAGTGCAGAACAGTGCAGAACAGTGCAGAGCAGAACAGAACAGAGCAGAGCAGAACAGAACAGTGCAGAGCAGAACAGAACAGTGCAGAGCAGAACAGAACAGTGCAGAACAGAGCAGAACAGAACAGAGCAGAGCAGAGCAGAACAAAACAGTGCAGAGCAGAACTGAATAGAACAGAACAAAGCAGAGCAGAGCAGAAAAGAACAAAACAGAGCAGAACAGAACAGAGCAGAGCAGAGCAGAGCAGAGCAGAGCAGAGCAGAGCAGAGCAGAGCAGAACAGAGCAGAACAGAGCAGAACAGAGCAGAACAGTGCAGAACAGTGCAGAACAGTGCAGAACAGTGCAGAGCAGAACAGAGCACAGCAGAGCAGAGCAGAGCAGAGCAGAACAGAGCAGAACAGAACAGAACAGAGCAGTACAGAGCAGAACAGAACAGAACAGAACAGAACAGAGCAGAGCAGATGGGTGCAAAGCAGAGCAGAACAGTGCAGAACAGAACAGAAGAGAGCAGAGCAGAACAGAGCAGAGCAGAACATTGCAGAGCAGAACAGTGCAGAACAGAACAGAGCAGAGCAGAGCAGAGAAAAACAGAACAGAAAAAAACAGTGCAGAGCAGAGCAGAACAGAGCAGAGCAGAACAGAGCAGAACAAAACAGAGCAGAACAAAACAGAGCAGAACAGAACAGAGCAAAACAGTGCAAAGCAGAGCAGAACAGTGCAGAACAGAACAGAACAGAGCAGAGCAGAACAGCGCAGAACAGAGCAGAGCAGAGCAGAGCAGAACAGAGCAGAGCAGAACAGAGCAGAGCAGAGCAGAGCAAAACAGAACAGAGCAGAAGAGAGCAAAACAGAGAGCAGAACAGAACAGAAGTGAGCAGAACAGAGCAGAGCAGAGAAGATCAGAACAGTGCAGAGCAGAACAGAGAAGAGCAGAACAGAACAGAACAGAGCAGAGCAGAGCAGAGCAGCGCAGAGCAGAGCAGAGCAGAGCAGAGCAGAGCAGAACAGAACAGAGCAGAACAGAGCAGAACAGAGCAGAACAGAGCAGAACAGAGCAGAACAGAGCAGAACAGAGCAGAACAGAGAAGAGCAGAGCAGAACAGAGCAGAACAGTGCAAAGCAGAGCAGAACAGTGCAAAGAAGAGCAGAACAGTGCAGAGCAGAGCAGAGCATAGCAGAGCAGAGCAGAACAGAGCAGAACAGAGCAGAACAGAGCAGAGCAGAGCAGAACAGAACAGAACAGAACAGAACAGAGCAGAGCAGAACAGAACAGAACAGAACAGAGCAGAACAGAACAGAACAGAACAGAACAGAGCAGAACAGAGCAGAACAGAACAGAGTAGAGCAGATGAGTGCAAAGCAGAGAAGAACAGTGCAGAACAGAACAGAAGGGAGCAGAGCAGAACAGAGCAGAGCAGAACAGAGCAGAGCAGAGCAGAGCAGAACAGAGCAGAACAGAGCAGAACACAGCAGAGCAGAGCAGAGCAGAGCAGAGCAGAGCAGAGCAAAACAGAACAGAAAAGAACAGTGCAGACCAGAGCAGACCAGAGCAGACCAGAGCAGACCAGAGCAGACCAGACCAGAGCAGACCAGAGCAGACCAGAGCAGAGCAGACCAGAGCAGACCAGAGCAGACCAGAGCAGACCAGAGCAGAGCAGAGCAGAGCAGAGCAGAGCAGAACAGAACGGAGCAGAACGGAGCAGAACGGAGCAGAACGGAGCAGAACGGAGCAGAACGGAGCAGAACGGAGCAGAACGGAGCAGAACGGAGCAGAACGGAGCAGAACGGAACAGAACGGAACAGAACGGAGCAGAACGGAGCAGAACTGAGCAGAACTGAGCAGAACTGAGCAGAACTGAGCAGAACTGAGCCGAACTGAGCCGAACAGAGCAGAACAGAACAGAACAGAACAGAACAGAGCAGAGCAGAACAGAGCAGAACAGAGCAGAACAGAGCAGAACAGAGCAGAACATAGCAGAACATAGCAGAACAGTGTAATGCAGAGCAGAACAGTGCGGAACAGAACTGAATAGAGGAGAGCAGAACAGAGCAGAGCAGAACAGTGCAGAGCAGAGCAGAGCAGAGCAGAGCAGAACAGTGCAGAGCAGAGCAGAACAGTGCAGAGCAGAGCAGAACAGAGCAGAACAGAGCAGAACAGAGCAGAGCGGAACAGAACAGAGCAGAACAGAGCAGAACAGAGCAGAACAGAGCAGAACAGAGCAGAACAGAGCAGAACAGAGCAGAGCAGAGCAGAGCAGAGCAGAGCAGAGCAGAGCAGAGCAAAACAGAACAGAACAGTGCAGGACAGAGCAGGACAGAGCAAAACAAAGCAGAACAAAGCAGAACAAAGCAGAACAGAGCAGAGCAGAGCAGAGCAGAACAGAGCAGAGCAGAGCAGAGCAGAGCAGAGCTGAGCAGAGCTGAGCAGAACAGAACAGAACAGAACAGTGCAGAACAGTGCAGAACAGTGCAGAGCAGTGCAG
Source organism: Cetorhinus maximus (assembly GCF_964194155.1). Classification (NCBI taxonomy): domain Eukaryota; kingdom Metazoa; phylum Chordata; class Chondrichthyes; order Lamniformes; family Cetorhinidae; genus Cetorhinus; species Cetorhinus maximus. The sequence goes on from NW_027596153.1 coordinate 560,587, forward strand.
AGCAGAACAGAGTAGAACAGAGTGGAGCAGAACAGAGTGGAGCAGAACAGAGTAGAGCAGAACAGAGTAGAGCAGAACAGAGTAGAGCAGAACAGAGCAGAGCAGAGCAGAGCAGAACAGAACAGAACAGAACAGAACAGAACAGAGCAGAACAGAGCAGAACAGAACAGAACAGAACAGAGCAGAGCAGATGGGTGCAAAGCAGAGCAGAACAGTGCAGAACAGAACAGAAGAGAGCAGAGCAGAACAGAGCAGAGCAGAACAGTGCAGAGCAGAACAGTGCAGAGCAGAACAGAGCAGAGCAGAGCAAAACAGAACAGAAAAAAACAGTGCAGAGCAGAGCAGAACAGAGCAGAGCAGAACAGAGCAGAGCAGAACAGAGCAGAGCAGAAAAGAGCAGAGCAGAAAAGAGCAGAACAAAACAGAGCAGAACAAAACAGAGCAGAACAAAACAGAGCAGAACAGAACAGAGCAAAACAGAACAGAGCAAAACAGAACAGAGCAAAACAGTGCAAAGCAGTGCAGAACAGATAAAAACAGAGCAGAGCAGAGCAGAACAAGAGCAGAACAGAGCAGAACAAGAGCAGAACAAGAGCAGAACAGAGCAGAACAGAGCAGAACAGAGCAGAACAGAGCAGAACAGAGCAGAACAGAGCAGAGCAGAGCAGAGCAGAGCAGAACAGAGCAGAACAGAGCAGAGCAGAACAGAGCAGAACAGTGCAAAGCAGAGCAGAACAGTGCAAAGCAGAGCAGAACAGTGCAGAGCAGAGCAGAGCAGAGCAGAGCAGAACAGCACAGAACAGCACAGAACAGAACAGAACAGAACAGAAAAGAACAGAGCAGAGCAGAACAGAGCAGAACAGAACAGAACAGAACAGAACAGAACAGAGCAGAACAGAGCAGAACAGAGTAGAGCAGATGAGTGCAAAGCAGAGCAGAACAGTGCAGAACAGAACAGAAGAGAGCAGAGCAGAACAGAGTAGAGCAGAACAGAGCAGAGCAGAACAGAGCAGAGCAGAGCAGAGCAGAGCAGAGCAGAACACAGCAGAGCAGAACAGAGCAGAGCAGAACAGAGCAGAGCAGAACAGAGCAGAGCAGAGCAGAACAGAGCAGAACAGAGCTGAACAGAGCAGAACAGAGCTGAACAGAGCTGAACAGAGCTGAACAGAGCTGAACAGTGCAGAACAGTGCAGAACAGTGCAGAACAGTGCAGAACAGTGCAGAGCAGAACCGAACAGAGCAGAGCAGAACAGAACAGAGCAGACCAGAACAGAGCAGAGCAGACCAGAACAGAGCAGAACAGAGCAGAACAGAGCAGAACAGAGCAGAACAGAGCAGAACAGAGCAGAACAGAGCAGAACAGAGCAGAACAGAGCAGAACAGAGCAGAACAGAGCAGAACAGAGCAGAACAGAGAAGAGCAGAGAAGAGCAGAGCAGAACAGAGCAGAACAGTGCAAAGCAGAGCAGAACAGTGCAAAGCAGAGCAGAACAGTGCAGAGCAGAGCAGAACAGAGCAGAACAGAGCAGAGAAGAGCAGAGCAGAGCAGAGCAGAGCAGAACAGAGCAGAACAGCACAGAACAGAACAGAACAGAACAGAACAGAGCAGAACAGAACAGAACAGAACAGAACAGAGCAGAACAGTGCAGAACAGAGTAGAGCAGATGAGTGCAAAGCAGAGCAGAACAGTGCAGAACAGAACAGAAGAGAGCAGAGCAGAACAGAGTAGAGCAGAACAGAGCAGAGCAGAGCAGAGCAGAGCAGAACAGAGCAGAGAACACAGCAGAGCAGAACAGAGCAGAGCAGAACAGAGCAGAGCAGAGCAGAACAGAGCAGAACAGAGCTGAACAGAGCTGAATAGAGCTGAACAGAGCTGAACAGAGCTGAACAGAGCTGAACAGAGCTGAACAGAGCTGAACAGAGCTGAACAGAGCTGAACAGAGCTGAACAGTGCAGAACAGTGCAGAGCAGAACAGAACAGAACAGAGCAGAGCAGACCAGAACAGAGCAGAGCAGAGCAGAACAGAGCAGAGCAGAGTAGAGCAAACCAGAACAGAACAGAACAGAACAGAGCAGAGCAGAGCAGAGCAGAAAAGAACAGTGCAGAGCAGAGCAGAACAGAACACTGCAGAACAGAGCAGAGCAGAACAGAGCAGAACAGAACAGAGCAGAGCAGAACAAAACAGTGCAGAGCAGAACAGAATAGAACAGAACAAAGCAGAGCAGAGCAGAAAAGAACAAAACAGAGCAGAACAGAACAGAGCAGAGCAGAGCAGAGCAGAGCAGAGCAGAGCAGAGCAGAACAGAGCAGAACAGAGCAGAACAGTGCAGAACAGTGCAGAGCAGAACAGAGTAGAGCAGAACAGAGCACAGCAGAGCAGAGCAGAGCAGAGCAGAGCAGAGCAGAGCAGAGCAGAACAGAACAGAACAGAACAGAACAGAACAGAACAGAACAGAGCAGTACAGAGCAGAACAGAACAGAACAGAACAGAACAGAACAGAGCAGAGCAGATGGGTGCAAAGCAGAGCAGAACAGTGCAGAACAGAACAGAAGAGAGCAGAGCAGAACAGAGCAGAGCAGAACAGTGCAGAGCAGAACAGTGCAGAGCAGAACAGTGCAGAGCAGAACAGTGCAGAACAGAACAGAGCAGAGCAGAGCAGAGCAAAACAGAACAGAAAGAAACAGTGCAGAGCAGAGCAGAACAGAGCAGAGCAGAACAGAGCAGAACAAAACAGAGCAGAACAGAACAGAGCAAAACAGTGCAAAGCAGAGCAGAACAGTGCAGAACAGAACAGAAGAGCAGAGCAGAACAGCGCAGAACAGAGCAGAGCAGAGCAGAACAGAGCAGAGCAGAACAGAGCAGAGCAGAGCAGAGCAAAACAGAACATGGCAGAGCAGAGCAGAAGAGAGCAAAACAGAGGAGAGCAGAACAGAACAGAAGTGAGCAGAACAGAGCAGAGCAGAGAAGATCAGAACAGTGCAGAGCAGAACAGAGAAGAGCAGAACAGAACAGAACAGAGCAGAGCAGAGCAGAGCAGAGCAGAACAGAACAGAGCAGAACAGAGCAGAACAGAGCAGAACAGAGCAGAACAGAGCAGAACAGAGAAGAGCAGAGCAGAACAGAGCAGAACAGTGCAAAGCAGAGCAGAACAGTGCAAAGCAGAGCAGAGTAGAACAGAGCTGAACAGAACAGAGCTGAGCAGAACAGAACAGAACAGAGCTGAGCAGAACAGAACAGAGCTGAGCAGAACAGAACAGAGCAGAGCAGAGCAAAACAGAACAGAACTGTGCAGAACAGAGCAAAACAGAACAGAACTGTGCAGAACAGAGCAGAACAGTACAGAAAGGAGCAGAACAGAGCAGAGCAGAGCAGAACAGAACAGAACAGTGCAGAGCAGAACAGAGCAGAGCAGAACAGAGCAGAACAGAGCAGAACAGAACAGAAGAGAGCAGAACAGAACAGAACAGAACAGAACAGAACAGAACAGAACAGAGCAGAACAGAGCAGAGTAGAGCAGATAAGTGCAAAGCAGAGCAGAACAGTGCAGAACAGAACAGAAGAGAGCAGAGCAGAACAGAGCAGAGCAGAACAGTGCAGAGCAGAACAGTGCAGAGCAGAACAGAGCAGAGCAGAGCAGAGCAAAACAGAACAGAAAAAAACAGTGCAGAGCAGAGCAGAACAGAGCAGAGCAGAACAGAACAGAGCAGAACAAAACAGAGCAGAACAAAACAGAGCAGAACAAAACAGAGCAGAACAGAACAGAGCAAAACAGTGCAAACCAGAGCAGAACAGTGCAGAACAGTGCAGAACAGTGCAGAACAGAACAGAACAGAACAGAGCAGAGCAGAGCAGAACAGCGCAGAGCAGAGAAGAGCAGAGCAGAGCAGAGCAGAGCAAAACAGAACAGAACAGAACAGTTCAGAGCAGAGCAGATCAGAGCAGAGCAGAACTGAGCAGAGCAGAGCAAAGCAGAAGAGAGCAGAACAGAGGAGAGCAGAACAGAACAGAAGTGAGCAGAACAGAGCAGAGCAGAGAAGATCAGAACAGTGCAGAACAGAGAAGAGCAGAACAGAACAGAACAGAACAGAACAGAGCAGAGCAGAGCAGAGCAGAACAGAGCAGAACAGAGCAGAACAGAGCAGAACAGAGCAGAACAGAGCAGAACAGAGCAGAACAGAGCAGAGCAGAGCAGAGCAGAGCAGAGCAGAGCAGAACAGAGCAGAACAGAGCAGAACAGAGCAGAACAGAGCAGAACAGTGCAAAGCAGAGCAGAACAGTGCAAAGCAGAGCAGAACAGTGCAGAGCAGAGCAGAGCAGAGCAGAGCAGAGCAGAGCAGAGCAGAACAGAGCAGAACAGCACAGAACAGAACAGAACAGAACAGAACAGAACAGAGCAGAACAGAACAGAACAGAGTAGAGCAGATGAGTGCAAAGCAGAGCAGAACAGTGCAGAACAGAACAGAAGAGAGCAGAGCAGAACAGAGCAGAGCAGAACAGAGCAGAGCAGAACAGAGCAGAGCAGAACAGAGCAGAGCAGAACAGAGCAGAGCAGAACAGAGCAGAGCAGAACAGAGCAGAGCAGAGCAGAACAGAGCAGAACAGAGCAGAACAGAGCAGAACAGAGCAGAACAGAGCAGAGCAGAGCAGAGCAAAACAGAACAGAAAAGAACAGTGCAGACCAGAGCAGAACAGAGCAGAGCAGAGCAGAACAGAGCAGAGCAGAGCAGAGCAGAGCAGAGCAGAGCAGAGCAAAACAGAACAGAAAATAACAGTGCAGACCAGAGCAGAACAGAGCAGAGCAGAACAGAGCAGAACAGAGCAGAACAGAGCAGAACAGAGCAGAACAGAGCAGAACAGAGCAGAACAGAGCAGAACAGAGCAGAACAGAGCAGAACAGAGCAGAACAGAGCAGAACGGAGCAGAACGGAGCAGAACAGAGCAGAACAGAGCAGAACGGAACAGAACGGAACAGAACGGAACAGAACGGAACAGAACGGAGCAGAACAGAGCAGAACAGAGCAGAACAGAGCAGACCAGAGCAGAACAGAGCGGAACAGAACAGAGCGGAACAGAACAGAGCGGAGCTGAACAGAGCAGAGCAGAACAGAGCAGAGCAGAACAGAGCAGAACAGAGCAGAGCAGAACAGAGCAGAACAGAGCAGAACAGAGCAGAACAGAGCAGAACAGAGCAGAAAAGAGCAGAACAGAGCAGAACAGAGCAGAACAGAGCAGAACAGAGCAGAACAGTGCAATGCAGAGCAGAACAGTGCAGAACAGAACAGAATATAGGAGAGCAGAACAGAGCAGAGCAGAACAGTGCAGAGCAGAGTAGAACAGAGCTGAGCAGAGCAGAGCAAAACAGAACAGAACAGTGCAGAGCAGAGCAGAGCAGAGCAGAGCAGAGCAGAGCAGAACAGAACAGAACAGAACAGAGCAGAACAGAGCAGAACAGAGCAGAACAGAGCAGAACAGAGCAGAACAGAGCAGAGCAGAACAGAGCAGAGCGGAGCAGATAGGAACAGAACAGAGCAGAACAGAGCAGAACAGAGCAGAACAGAGCAGAACAGAGCAGAACAGAGCAGAACAGAGCAGAACAGAGCAGAACAGAGCAGAACAGAGCAGAACAGAGCAGAAGAGAGCAGAACAGAGCAGAACAGAGCTGAACAGAGCTGAACAGAGCTGAACAGAGCTGAACAGAGCTGAACAGAGCTGAACAGTGCAGAACAGTGCAGAACAGTGCAGAGCAGAACAGAACAGAGCAGAGCAGAACAGAACAGAGCAGAGCAGAACAGAACAGAGCAGACCAGAACAGAGCAGAGCAGACCAGAACAGAGCAGAGCAGAGTAGAGCAAACCATAACAGAACAGAACAGAACAGAGCAGAGCAGAACAGAACAGTGCAGAGCAGAACAGAACAGTGCAGAGCAGAACAGAACAGTGCAGAACAGAGCAGAACAGAACAGAGCAGAGCAGAGCAGAACAAAACAGTGCAGAGCAGAACTGAATAGAACAGAACAAAGCAGAGCAGAGCAGAAAAGAACAAAACAGAGCAGAACAGAGCAGAGCAGAGCAGAGCAGAGCAGAGCAGAGCAGAGCAGAGCAGAGCAGAACAGAGCAGAACAGAGCAGAACAGTGCAGAACAGTGCAGAACAGTGCAGAACAGTGCAGAGCAGAACAGAGCACAGCAGAGCAGAGCAGAGCAGAGCAGAACAGAGCAGAACAGAACAGAACAGAGCAGTACAGAGCAGAACAGAACAGAACAGAACCGAACAGAGCAGAGCAGATGGGTGCAAAGCAGAGCAGAACAGTGCAGAACAGAACAGAAGAGAGCAGAGCAGAACAGAGCAGAGCAGAACATTGCAGAGCAGAACAGTGCAGAACAGAACAGAGCAGAGCAGAGCAGAGAAAAACAGAACAGAAAAAAACAGTGCAGAGCAGAGCAGAACAGAGCAGAGCAGAACAGAGCAGAACAAAACAGAGCAGAACAGAACAGAGCAAAACAGTGCAAAGCAGAGCAGAACAGTGCAGAACAGAACAGAACAGAGCAGAGCAGAACAGCGCAGAACAGAGCAGAGCAGAGCAGAGCAGAACAGAGCAGAGCAGAACAGAGCAGAGCAGAGCAGAGCAAAACAGAACAGAGCAGAAGAGAGCAAAACAGAGAGCAGAACAGAACAGAAGTGAGCAGAACAGAGCAGAGCAGAGAAGATCAGAACAGTGCAGAGCAGAACAGAGAAGAGCAGAACAGAACAGAACAGAGCAGAGCAGAGCAGAGCAGAGCAGAGCAGAGCAGAGCAGAGCAGAGCAGAGCAGAGCAGAGCAGAACAGAGCAGAACAGAGCAGAACAGAGCAGAACAGAGCAGAACAGAGCAGAACAGAGCAGAACAGAGCAGAACAGAGAAGAGCAGAGCAGAACAGAGCAGAACAGTGCAAAGCAGAGCAGAACAGTGCAAAGAAGAGCAGAACAGTGCAGAGCAGAGCAGAGCATAGCAGAGCAGAGCAGAACAGAGCAGAACAGAGCAGAACAGAGCAGAGCAGAGCAGAACAGAACAGAACAGAACAGAACAGAACAGAGCAGAACAGAACAGAACAGAACAGAGCAGAACAGAACAGAACAGAACAGAACAGAGCAGAACAGAGCAGAACAGAACAGAGTAGAGCAGATGAGTGCAAAGCAGAGAAGAACAGTGCAGAACAGAACAGAAGGGAGCAGAGCAGAACAGAGCAGAGCAGAACAGAGCAGAGCAGAGCAGAGCAGAACAGAGCAGAACAGAGCAGAACACAGCAGAGCAGAGCAGAGCAGAGCAGAGCAGAGCAGAGCAAAACAGAACAGAAAAGAACAGTGCAGACCAGAGCAGACCAGAGCAGACCAGAGCAGACCAGACCAGAGCAGACCAGAGCAGAGCAGACCAGAGCAGACCAGAGCAGACCAGAGCAGAGCAGAGCAGAGCAGAGCAGAGCAGAACAGAACGGAGCAGAACGGAGCAGAACGGAGCAGAACGGAGCAGAACGGAGCAGAACGGAGCAGAACGGAGCAGAACGGAGCAGAACGGAACAGAACGGAACAGAACGGAACAGAACGGAGCAGAACGGAGCAGAACTGAGCAGAACTGAGCAGAACTGAGCAGAACTGAGCAGAACTGAGCCGAACTGAGCCGAACAGAGCAGAACAGAACAGAACAGAACAGAACAGAGCAGAGCAGAACAGAGCAGAACAGAGCAGAACAGAGCAGAACAGAGCAGAACATAGCAGAACATAGCAGAACAGTGTAATGCAGAGCAGAACAGTGCGGAACAGAACTGAATAGAGGAGAGCAGAACAGAGCAGAGCAGAACAGTGCAGAGCAGAGCAGAGCAGAGCAGAGCAGAACAGTGCAGAGCAGAGCAGAACAGTGCAGAGCAGAGCAGAACAGAGCAGAACAGAGCAGAACAGAGCAGAGCGGAACAGAACAGAGCAGAACAGAGCAGAACAGAGCAGAACAGAGCAGAACAGAGCAGAACAGAGCAGAACAGAGCAGAACAGAGCAGAGCAGAGCAGAGCAGAGCAGAGCAGAGCAAAACAGAACAGAACAGTGCAGGACAGAGCAGGACAGAGCAAAACAAAGCAGAACAAAGCAGAACAAAGCAGAACAGAGCAGAGCAGAGCAGAGCAGAACAGAGCAGAGCAGAGCAGAGCAGAGCAGAGCTGAGCAGAGCTGAGCAGAACAGAACAGAACAGAACAGTGCAGAACAGTGCAGAACAGTGCAGAGCAGTGCAGAGCAGAACAGAGTAGAACAGAGTGGAGCAGAACAGAGTGGAGCAGAACAGAGTAGAGCAGAACAGAGTAGAGCAGAACAGAGTAGAGCAGAACAGAGCAGAGCAGAGCAGAGCAGAACAGAACAGAACAGAACAGAACAGAACAGAGCAGAACAGAGCAGAACAGAACAGAACAGAACAGAACAGAGCAGAGCAGATGGGTGCAAAGCAGAGCAGAACAGTGCAGAACAGAACAGAAGAGAGCAGAGCAGAACAGAGCAGAGCAGAACAGTGCAGAGCAGAACAGTGCAGAGCAGAACAGAGCAGAGCAGAACAGAGCAGAGCAGAGCAAAACAGAACAGAAAAAAACAGTGCAGAGCAGAGCAGAACAGAGCAGAGCAGAACAGAGCAGAGCAGAACAGAGCAGAGCAGAAAAGAGCAGAGCAGAACAGAGCAGAACAAAACAGAGCAGAACAAAACAGAGCAGAACAAAACAGAGCAGAACAGAACAGAGCAAAACAGAACAGAGCAAAACAGAACAGAGCAAAACAGTGCAAAGCAGTGCAGAACAGAACAGAACAGAGCAGAGCAGAGCAGAACAAGAGCAGAACAGAGCAGAACAAGAGCAGAACAAGAGCAGAACAGAGCAGAACAGAGCAGAACAGAGCAGAACAGAGCAGAACAGAGCAGAGCAGAGCAGAGCAGAGCAGAACAGAGCAGAACAGAGCAGAGCAGAACAGAGCAGAACAGTGCAAAGCAGAGCAGAACAGTGCAAAGCAGAGCAGAACAGTGCAGAGCAGAGCAGAGCAGAGCAGAGCAGAACAGCACAGAACAGCACAGAACAGAACAGAACAGAACAGAACAGAACAGAACAGAAAAGAACAGAGCAGAGCAGAACAGAGCAGAACAGAACAGAACAGAACAGAACAGAACAGAGCAGAACAGAGCAGAACAGAGTAGAGCAGATGAGTGCAAAGCAGAGCAGAACAGTGCAGAACAGAACAGAAGAGAGCAGAGCAGAACAGAGTAGAGCAGAACAGAGCAGAGCAGAACAGAGCAGAGCAGAGCAGAGCAGAGCAGAGCAGAGCAGAACACAGCAGAGCAGAACACAGCAGAGCAGAACAGAGCAGAGCAGAACAGAGCAGAGCAGAGCAGAACAGAGCAGAACAGAGCTGAACAGAGCAGAACAGAGCTGAACAGAGCTGAACAGAGCTGAACAGAGCTGAACAGTGCAGAACAGTGCAGAACAGTGCAGAACAGTGCAGAGCAGAACCGAACAGAGCAGAGCAGAACAGAACAGAGCAGACCAGAACAGAGCAGAGCAGACCAGAACAGAGCAGAACAGAGCAGAACAGAGCAGAACAGAGCAGAACAGAGCAGAACAGAGCAGAACAGAGCAGAACAGAGCAGAACAGAGCAGAACAGAGCAGAACAGAGCAGAACAGAGAAGAGCAGAGAAGAGCAGAGCAGAACAGAGCAGAACAGTGCAAAGCAGAGCAGAACAGTGCAAAGCAGAGCAGAACAGTGCAGAGCAGAGCAGAACAGAGCAGAACAGAGCAGAGAAGAGCAGAACAGAGCAGAGCAGAGCAGAACAGAGCAGAATAGCACAGAACAGAACAGAACAGAACAGAACAGAACAGACCAGAGCAGAACAGAGCAGAGCAGAGCAGAGCAGAACAGAGCAGAGCAGATCACAACGGAGCTGAACGGAGCGGAACGGAGCGGAACGGAGCGGAACGGAGCAGAACGGAGCAGAACGGAGCAGAACGGAGCAGAACGGAGCAGAACGGAGCAGAACGGAGCAGAACGGAACAGAACGGAGCAGAACGGAGCAGAACGGAGCAGAACCCAGCAGAACCCAGCAGAACCCAGCAGAACGGAGCAGAACGGAGCAGAACAGAGCAGAACAGAGCAGAACAGAGCAGAACAGAGCAGAACAGAGCAGAACAGAGCAGAACAGAGCAGAACAGAACTGAACAGTGCAATGCAGAGCAGAACAGTGCAGAACAGAACAGAATAGAGGAGAGCAGAACAGAGCAGAGCAGAACAGTGCAGAGCAGAGCAGAGTAGAACAGAGCTGAGCAGAGCAGAGCAAAACAGAACAGAACAGAGCAGAGCAGAGCAGAGCAGAGCAGAACAGAACAGAACAGAGCAGAACAGAGCAGAACAGAGCAGAGCAGAGCAGAGCAGAGCAGAACAGAGCAGAACAGAGCAGAGCGGAGCAGATAGGAACAGAACAGAGCAGAACAGAGCAGAACAGAGCAGAACAGAGCAGAACAGAGCAGAACAGAGCAGAACAGAGCAGAACAGAGCAGAACAGAGCAGAACAGAGCAGAACAGAGTAGAGCAGATGAGTGCAAAGCAGAGCAGAACAGTGCAGAACAGAGCAGAACAGAGCAGAACAGAGCAGAACAGAGAAGAGCAGAGCAGAACAGAGCAGAACAGTGCAAAGCGGAGCAGAACAGTGCAAAGCAGAGCAGAGCAGAGCAGAGCAGAGCAGAGCAGAGCAGAACAGAGCAGAACAGAGCAGAGCTAGCAGAGCAGAGCAGAACAGAGCAGAACAGAACAGAGCAGAACAGAACAGAAAAGAACAGAAAAGAACAGAACAGAACAGAACAGAACAGAACAGAACACAACAGAACAGAAAGAAACAGAGCAGAACAGAACAGATCAGAGTAGAGCAGATGAGTGCAAAGCAGAGCAGAACAGAGCAGAGCAGAACAGAGCCGCGCAGAACAGAGCAGAGCAGAGCAGAACAGAGCAGAGCAGAGCAGAACAGAGCAGAACAGAACAGAACAGAACAGAGCAGAACAGAGCAGAACAGAACAGAACAGAACAGAGCAGAGTAGAGCAGAACAGAGTAGAGCAGAACAGAGCAGAGCAGAGCAGAGCAGAACAGAACAGAACAGAGCAGAACAGAGCAGAACAGAGCAGAACAGAACAGAACAGAACAGAGCAGAGCAGATGGGTGCAAAGCAGAGCAGAACAGTGCAGAACAGAACAGAAGAGAGTAGAGCAGATGAGTGCAAAGCAGAGCAGAACAGAGCAGAGCAGAACAGAGCCGCGCAGAACAGAGCAGAGCAGAGCAGAACAGAGCAGAGCAGAACAGAGCAGAGCAGAGCAGAGCAGAACAGAGCAGAACAGAGCAGAGCAGAACAGAGCAGAGCAGAGCAGAACAGAGCAGAACAGAGCAGAGCAGAGCAGAGCAGAGCAGAGCAGAACAGAGCAGAACAGAGCAGAACAGAGCAGAGCAGAGCAGAGCAGAGCAGAGCAGAGCAAAACAGAACAGAAAAGAACAGTGCAGACCAGAGCAGAACAGACCAGAGCAGAACAGAGCAGAGCAGAGCAGAGCAGAGCAGAGCACAACAGAACAGAAAGAAACAGAGCAGAACAGAACAGAACAGAGTAGAGCAGATGAGTGCAAAGCAGAGCAGAACAGAGCAGAGCAGAACAGAGCCGCGCAGAACAGAGCAGAGCAGAGCAGAACACAGCAGAGCAGAACAGAGCAGAGCAGAGCAGAACAGAGCAGAACAGAGCAGAGCAGAGCAGAGCAGAGCAAAACAGAACAGAAAAGAACAGTGCAGACCAGAGCAGAACAGACCAGAGCAGAACAGAGCAGAGCAGAGCAGAGCAGAGCAGAGCAGAGCACAACAGAGCAGAACAGAGCAGAGCAGAGCAGAGCAGAGCAAAACAGAACAGATCAGAGCAGAGCAGAAGAGAGCAAAACAGAGGAGAGCAGAACAGAACAGAAGTGAGCAGAACAGAGCAGAGCAGAGAAGATCAGAACAGTGCAGAGCAGAACAGAGAAGAGCAGAACAGAACAGAACAGAGCAGAGCAGAGCAGAACAGAACAGAGCAGAACAGAGCAGAATAGAGCAGAACAGAGCAGAACAGAGCAGAACAGAGCAGAACAGAGAAGAGCAGAGCAGAACAGAGAAGAGCAGAGCAGAACAGAGCAGAACAGTGCAAAGCAGAGCAGAACAGTGCAAAGCAGAGCAGAACAGTGCAGAGCAGAGCAGAGCATAGCAGAGCAGAGCAGAACAGAGCAGAACAGAGCAGAGCAGAGCAGAACAGAACAGAACAGAACAGAACAGAGCAGAACAGAACAGAACAGAACAGAACAGAGCAGAACAGAACAGAACAGAACAGAACAGAGCAGAACTGAACAGAGTAGAGCAGATGAGTGCAAAGCAGAGAAGAACAGTGCAGAACAGAACAGAAGGGAGCAGAGCAGAACAGAGCAGAGCAGAACAGAGCAGAGCAGAGCAGAACAGAGCAGAGCAGAGCAGAACAGAGCTGAACACAGCAGAGCAGAGCAGAGCAAAACAGAACAGAAAAGAACAGTGCAGACCAGAGCAGACCAGAGCAGAGCAGACCAGAGCAGACCAGAGTAGACCAGAGTAGACCAGAGCAGAGCAGAGCAGAGCAGAGCAGAGCAGAGCAGAACAAAACAGTGCAGAGCAGAACAGAATAGAACAGAACAAAGCAGAGCAGAGCAGAAAAGAACAAAACAGAGCAGAGCAGAGCAGAGCAGAGCAGAGCAGAACAGAGCAGAACAGAGCAGAACAGAGCAGAACAGAGCAGAACAGAGCAGAACAGTGCAGAACAGTGCAGAACAGTGCAGAACAGAACAGAGTAGAGCAGAACAGAGTAGAGCAGAACAGAGTAGAGCAGAACAGAGTAGAGCAGAACAGAGTAGAGAAGAACAGAGTAGAGCAGAACAGAGTAGAGCAGAACAGAGCACAGCAGAGCAGAGCAGAGCAGAGCAGAACAGAACAGAGCAGAACAGAGCAGAACAGAGCAGAACAGAGCAGAACAGAGCAGAACAGAGCAGAACAGAGTAGAGCAGATGGGTGCAAAGCAGAGCAGAACAGTGCAGAACAGAACAGAAGAGAGCAGAGCAGAACAGAGCAGAGCAGAACAGTGCAGAGCAGAACAGTGCAGAGCAGAACAGAGCAGAGCAGAGCAGAGCAAAACAGAACAGAAAAAAACAGTGCAGAGCAGAGCAGAACAGAGCAGAGCAGAACAGAGCAGAACAAAACAGAGCAGAACAGAACAGAGCAAAACAGTGCAAAGCAGAGCAGAACAGTGCAGAACAGAACAGAACAGAGCAGAGCAGAACAGCGCAGAGCAGAGCAGAGCAGAGCAGAGCAGAGCAGAACAGAACAGAACAGAGCAGAGCAGAGCAGAACAGAGCAGAGCAGAGCAAAACAGAACAGAACAGAACAGTTCAGAGCAGAGCAGATCAGAGCAGAGCAGAACAGAGCAGAGCAGAACAGAACAGAACAGAACAGAACAGAACAGAACAGAACAGAGCAGAGCAGAGCAGAGCAGAGCAGAGCAGAACAGAGCAGAACAGAGCAGAACAGAGCAGAACAGAGCAGAACAGAGCAGAGCAGAACAGAGCAGAACAGAGCAGAACAGAGCAGAACAGTGCAAAGCAGAGCAGAACAGTGCAAAGCAGAGCAGAACAGTGCAGAGCAGAGCAGAGCACAGCAGAGCAGAACAGAGCAGAGCAGAGCCGAGCAGAACAGCACAGAACAGCACAGAACAGCACAGAACAGCACAGAACAGCACAGAACAGCACAGAACAGCACAGAACAGCACAGAACAGCACAGAACAGCACAGAACAGCACAGAACAGCACAGAACAGAACAGAACAGAGCAGAACAGAACAGAACAGAACAGAGTAGAGCAGATGAGTGCAAAGCAGAGCAGAACAGTGCAGAACAGAACAGAAGAGAGCAGAGCAGAACAGAGCAGAGCAGAACAGAGCAGAGCAGAACAGAGCAGAGCAGAACAGAACAGAGCAGAGCAGAACAGAGCAGAACAGAGCAGAGCAGAGCAGAGCAAAACAGAACAGAAAAGAACAGTGCAGACCAGAGCAGAACAGAGCAGAGCAGAGCAGAGCAGAGCAGAGCAGAGTAGGACAGAGCAGGACAGAGCAGAACGGAGCAGAACGGAGCAGAACAGAGCAGAACAGAGCAGAACAGAGCAGAACAGAACAGAACAGAACAGAGTAGAGCAGATGAGTGCAAAGCAGAGCAGAACAGTGCAGAACAGAACAGAAGAGAGCAGAGCAGAACAGAGCAGAGCAGAACAGAGCAGAGCAGAACAGAACAGAGCAGAGCAGAACAGAGCAGAACAGAGCAGAGCAGAGCAGAGCAAAACAGAACAGAAAAGAACAGTGCAGACCAGAGCAGAACAGAGCAGAGCAGAGCAGAGCAGAGCAGAGCAGAGCAGAGCAGAGCAGGACAGAGCAGGACAGAGCAGAACGGAGCAGAACGGAGCAGAACAGAGCAGAACAGAGCAGAACAGAACAGAGCAGAACAGAACAGAACAGAGTAGAGCAGATGAGTGCAAAGCAGAGCAGAACAGCGCAGAACAGAACAGAAGAGAGCAGAGCAGAAAAGAGCAGAGCAGAACAGAGCAGAGCAGAACAGAGCAGAGCAGAGCAGAACAGAGCAGAACAGAGCAGAACAGAGCAGAGCAGAGCAAAACAGAACAGAAAAGAACAGTGCAGACCAGAGCAGAACAGACCAGGGCAGAACAGAGCAGAGCGGAGCAGAGCAGAGCAGAACAGAGCAGAACAGAGCAGAACAGAACAGAGCAGAGCAGAGCAGAGCAGAGCAGAGCAGAACAGAGCAGAACAGAGCAGAACAGAGCAGAACAGAGCAGAACAGAGCAGAACAGAGCAGAACAGAGCAGAACAGAGCAGAACAGAGCAGAACAGTGCAATGCAGAGCAGAACAGTGCAGAACAGAACAGAATAGAGGAGAGCAGAACAGAGCAGAGCAGAGCAGAGCAGAGCAGAGCAGAGCAGAGCAGAGCAGAGTAGAGCAGATGAGTGCAAAGCAGAGCAGAACAGAGCAGAGCAGAACAGAGCCGCGCAGAACAGAGCAGAGCAGAGCAGAACAGAGCAGAGCAGAACAGAGCAGAGCAGAGCAGAACAGAGCAGAACAGAGCAGAGCAGAGCAGAGCAGAGCAAAACAGAACAGAAAAGAACAGTGCAGACCAGAGCAGAACAGACCAGAGCAGAACAGAGCAGAGCAGAGCAGAGCAGAGCAGAGCAGAGCAGAGCAGAGCACAACAGAGCAGAACAGAGCAGAGCAGAGCAGAGCAGAGCAAAACAGAACAGATCAGAGCAGAGCAGAAGAGAGCAAAACAGAGGAGAGCAGAACAGAACAGAAGTGAGCAGAACAGAGCAGAGCAGAGAAGATCAGAACAGTGCAGAGCAGAACAGAGAAGAGCAGAACAGAACAGAACAGAGCAGAGCAGAGCAGAGCAGAACAGAACAGAGCAGAACAGAGCAGAATAGAGCAGAACAGAGCAGAACAGAGCAGAACAGAGCAGAACAGAGCAGAACAGAGAAGGGCAGAGAAGAGCAGAGCAGAACAGAGAAGAGCAGAGCAGAACAGAGCAGAACAGTGCAAAGCAGAGCAGAACAGTGCAAAGCAGAGCAGAACAGTGCAAAGCAGAGCAGAACAGTGCAGAGCAGAGCAGAGCATAGCATAGCAGAGCAGAGCAGAACAGAGCAGAACAGAGCAGAGCAGAGCAGAGCAGAGCAGAACAGAACAGAACAGAACAGAACAGAACAGAACAGAACAGAGCAGAACAGAACAGAACAGAACAGAACAGAGCAGAACTGAACAGAGTAGAGCAGATGAGTGCAAAGCAGAGAAGAACAGTGCAGAACAGAACAGAAGGGAGCAGAGCAGAACAGAGCAGAGCAGAACAGAGCAGAGCAGAGCAGAACAGAGCAGAGCAGAGCAGAACAGAGCAGAACACAGCAGAGCAGAGCAGAGCAAAACAGAACAGAAAAGAACAGTGCAGACCAGAGCAGACCAGAGCAGAGCAGACCAGAGCAGACCAGAGTAGACCAGAGTAGACCAGAGTAGACCAGAGTAGACCAGAGCAGAGCAGAGCAGAGCAGAGCAGAGCAGAGCAGAGCAGAGCAGAACAAAACAGTGCAGAGCAGAACAGAATAGAACAGAACAAAGCAGAGCAGAGCAGAAAAGAACAAAACAGAGCAGAGCAGAGCAGAGCAGAGCAGAGCAGAGCAGAACAGAGCAGAACAGAGCAGAACAGAGCAGAACAGTGCAGAACAGTGCACAACAGTGCAGAACAGAACAGAGTAGAGCAGAACAGAGTAGAGCAGAACAGAGTAGAGCAGAACAGAGTAGAGCAGAACAGAGTAGAGCAGAACAGAGTAGAGCAGAACAGAGTAGAGCAGAACAGAGCACAGCAGAGCAGAGCAGAGCAGAGCAGAGCAGAACAGAACAGAGCAGAACAGAGCAGAACAGAGCAGAACAGAACAGAACAGAGCAGAACAGAGTAGAGCAGATGGGTGCAAAGCAGAGCAGAACAGTGCAGAACAGAACAGAAGAGAGCAGAGCAGAACAGAGCAGAGCAGAACAGTGCAGAGCAGAACAGTGCAGAGCAGAACAGAGCAGAGCAGAGCAGAGCAGAGCAAAACAGAACAGAAAAAAACAGTGCAGAGCAGAGCAGAACAGAGCAGAGGAGAACAGAGCAGAACAAAACAGAGCAGAACAGAACAGAGCAAAACAGTGCAAAGCAGAGCAGAACAGTGCAGAACAGAACAGAACAGAGCAGAGCAGAACAGCGCAGAGCAGAGCAGAGCAGAGCAGAGCAGAACAGAGCAGAGCAGAGCAGAGCAGAGCAAAACAGAACAGAACAGTTCAGAGCAGAGCAGATCAGAGCAGAGCAGAACAGAGCAGAGCAGAGCAGAAGAGAGCAGAACAGAGGAGAGCAGAACAGAACAGAAGTGAGCAGAACAGAGCAGAGCAGAGAAGATCAGAACAGTGCAGAGCAGAACAGAGAAGAGCAGAACAGAACAGAACAGAACAGAACAGAACAGAACAGAGCAGAGCAGAGCAGAGCAGAGCAGAGCAGAGCAGAGCAGAACAGAGCAGAACAGAGCAGAACAGAGCAGAACAGAGCAGAACAGAGCAGAACAGAGCAGAGCAGAACAGAGCAGAACAGAGCAGAACAGTGCAAAGCAGAGCAGAACAGTGCAAAGCAGAGCAGAACAGTGCAGAGCAGAGCAGAGCAGAGCAGAGCAGAGCAGAGCTGAGCAGAGCAGAGCAGAGCCGAGCAGAACAGCACAGAACAGCACAGAACAGCACAGAACAGCACAGAACAGCACAGAACAGCACAGAACAGCACAGAACAGCACAGAACAGCACAGAACAGCACAGAACAGCACAGAACAGCACAGAACAGAACAGAACAGAGCAGAACAGAACAGAACAGAACAGAGTAGAGCAGATGAGTGCAAAGCAGAGCAGAACAGTGCAGAACAGAACAGAAGAGAGCAGAGCAGAACAGAGCAGAGCAGAACAGAGCAGAGCAGAACAGAGCAGAGCAGAACAGAACAGAGCAGAGCAGAACAGAACAGAGCAGAGCAGAACAGAGCAGAACAGAGCAGAGCAGAGCAGAGCAGAGCAGAGCAAAACAGAACAGAAAAGAACAGTGCAGACCAGAGCAGAACAGAGCAGAGCAGAGCAGAGCAGAGCAGAGCAGAGCAGGACAGAGCAGGACAGAGCAGAACGGAGCAGAACGGAGCAGAACAGAGCAGAACAGAGCAGAACAGAGCAGAACAGAGCAGAACAGAGCAGAACAGAGCAGAACAGAGCAGAACAGAGCAGAACAGAACAGAACAGAACAGAGTAGAGCAGATGAGTGCAAAGCAGAGCAGAACAGTGCAGAACAGAACAGAAGAGAGCAGAGCAGAGCAGAGCAGAGCAGAACAGAGCAGAGCAGAACAGAACAGAGCAGAACAGAACAGAGCAGAGCAGAACAGAGCAGAACAGAGCAGAGCAGAGCAGAGCAAAACAGAACAGAAAAGAACAGTGCAGACCAGAGCAGAACAGAGCAGAGCAGAGCAGAGCAGAGCAGAGCAGGACAGAGCAGGACAGAGCAGAACGGAGCAGAACGGAGCAGAACAGAGCAGAACAGAGCAGAACAGAACAGAGCAGAACAGAACAGAACAGAGTAGAGCAGATGAGTGCAAAGCAGAGCAGAACAGCGCAGAACAGAACAGAAGAGAGCAGAGCAGAAAAGAGCAGAGCAGAGCAGAACAGAGCAGAGCAGAGCAGAACAGAGCAGAACAGAGCAGAACAGAGCAGAGCAGAGCAGAGCAAAACAGAACAGAAAAGAACAGTGCAGACCAGAGCAGAACAGACCAGGGCAGAACAGAGCAGAGCGGAGCAGAGCAGAGCAGAGCAGAGCAGAGCAGAGCAGAGCAGAGCAGGACAGAGCAGAACGGAGCAGAACGGAGCAGAACGGAACAGAACGGAACAGAACGGAGCAGAACGGAGCAGAACAGAGCAGAACAGAGCAGAACAGAGCAGAACAGAGCAGAACAGAGCAGAACAGAACAGAGCAGAGCAGAGCAGAGCAGAGCAGAGCAGAACAGAGCAGAACAGAGCAGAACAGAGCAGAACAGAGCAGAACAGAGCAGAACAGAGCAGAACAGAGCAGAACAGAGCAGAACAGAGCAGAACAGAGCAGAACAGAGCAGAACAGAGCAGAACAGTGCAATGCAGAGCAGAACAGTGCAGAACAGAACAGAATAGAGGAGAGCAGAACAGAGCAGAGCAGAGCAGAGCAGAGCAGAACTGAGCAGAACTGAGCCGAACTGAGCCGAACAGAGCAGAACAGAACAGAACAGAGCAGAACAGAGCAGAACAGTGTAATGCAGAGCAGAACAGTGCGGAACAGAACTGAATAGAGGAGAGCAGAACAGAGCAGAGCAGAACAGTGCAGAGCAGAGCAGAGCAGAGCAGAGCAGAACAGTGCAGAGCAGAGCAGAGCAGAACAGTGCAGAGCAGAACAGAACAGAGCAGAACAGAGCAGAGCGGAACAGAACAGAGCAGAACAGAGCAGAACAGAGCAGAACAGAGCAGAACAGAGCAGAACAGAGCAGAACAGAGCAGAACAGAGCAGAACAGAGCAGAGCAGAGCAGAGCAGAACAGAGCAGAACAGAGCAGAACAGAGCAGAGCAGAGCAGAGCAAAACAGAACAGAACAGTGCAGAACAGAGCAGGACAGAGCAAAACAAAGCAGAACAAAGCAGAACAAAGCAGAACAAAGCAGAACAGAGCAGAACAGAGCAGAGCAGAGCAGAGCAGAGCAGAACAGAGCAGAACAGAGCAGAGCAGAGCAGAGCTGAACAGAACAGAACAGAACAGAACAGTGCAGAACAGTGCAGAACAGTGCAGAGCAGAACAGAACAGAGCAGAGCAGAGCAGAACAGAACAGTGCAGAACAGAGCAGAACAGAACAGTGCAGAACAGAGCAGAGCAGAACAGAGCAGAACAGAACAGAGCAGAACAAAACAGTGCAGCGCAGAACAGAACAGAACAAAGCAGAGCAGAGCAGAAAAGAACAAAACAGAGCAGAACAGAACAGAGCAGAGCAGAGCAGAGCAGAGCAGAGCAGAACAGAGCAGAACAGAGCAGAACAGAGCAGAACAGAGCAGAACAGTGCAGAACAGTGCAGAACAGTGCAGAACAGTGCAGAACAGTGCAGAACAGTGCAGAACAGTGCAGAACAGTGCAGAACAGTGCAGAGCAGTGCAGAGCAGAACAGAGTAGAACAGAGTGGAGCAGAACAGAGTGGAGCAGAACAGAGTGGAGCAGAACAGAGTAGAGCAGAACAGAGTAGAGCAGAACAGAGTAGAGCAGAACAGAGCACAGCAGAGCAGAGCAGAGCAGAGCAGAACAGAACAGAACAGAACAGAGCAGAACAGAGCAGAACAGAGCAGAACAGAGCAGAACAGAGCAGAACAGAACAGAACAGAGCAGAGCAGATGGGTGCAAAGCAGAGCAGAACAGTGCAGAACAGAACAGAAGAGAGCAGAGCAGAACAGAGCAGAGCAGAACAGTGCAGAGCAGAACAGTGCAGAGCAGAACAGAGCAGAGCAGAGCAAAACAGAACAGAAAAAAACAGTGCAGAGCAGAGCAGAACAGAGCAGAGCAGAACAGAGCAGAGCAGAACAGAGCAGAGCAGAACAGAGCAGAACAAAACAGAGCAGAACAAAACAGAGCAGAACAAAACAGAGCAGAACAGAACAGAGCAAAACAGAACAGAGCAAAACAGAACAGAGCAAAACAGTGCAAAGCAGTGCAGAACAGAACAGAACAGAGCAGAGCAGAAGAGCGCAGAGCAGAGCAGAGCAGAGCAGAGCAGAGCAGAGCAGAGCAGAACAGAGCAGAGCAGAACAGAGCAGAGCAGAACAGAACAGAGCAGAGCAGAACAGAGCAGAGCAGAGCAGAACAGAGCAGAGCAGAACAGAGCAGAGCAGAACAGAGCAGAGCAGAACAGAGCAGAGCAGAACAGAGCAGAGCAAAACAGAACAGAACAGAACAGTTCAGAGCAGAGCAGATCAGAGCAGAGCAGAAGAGAGCAGAACAGAGGAGAGCAGAACAGAACAGAAGTGAGCAGAACAGAGCAGAGCAGAGAAGATCAGAACAGTGCAGAGCAGAACAGAGAAGAGCAGAACAGAACAGAACAGAACAGAACAGAGCAGAACAGAGCAGAACAGAGCAGAACAGAGCAGAACAGAGCAGAACAGAGCAGAACAGAGCAGAACAGAGCAGAACAGAGCAGAGCAGAGCAGAGCAGAGCAGAACAGAGCAGAGCAGAGCAGAACAGAGCAGAACAGAGCAGAACAGTGCAAAGCAGAGCAGAACAGTGCAAAGCAGAGCAGAACAGTGCAAAGCAGAGCAGAACAGTGCAGAGCAGAGCAGAGCAGAGCAGAGCAGAGCAGAGCAGAGCAGAGCAGAACAGAGCAGAACAGAGCAGAACAGAGCAGAACAGCACAGAACAGAACAGAACAGAACAGAACAGAACAGAACAGAACAGAACAGAGCAGAACAGAACAGAACAGAACAGAACAGAACAGAACAGAACAGAACAGAACAGAACAGAACAGAACAGAACAGAGCAGAACAGAACAGAACACAGTAGAGCAGATGAGTGCAAAGCAGAGCAGAACAGTGCAGAACAGAACAGAAGAGAGCAGAGCAGAACAGAGTAGAGCAGAACAGAGCAGAGCAGAACAGAGCAGAGCAGAACAGAGCAGAGCAGAACAGAGCAGAGCATAGCAGAGCAGAGCAGAGCAGAACACAGCAGAGCAGAACAGAGCAGAGCAGAACAGAGCAGAACAGAGCAGAGCAGAGCAGAGCAGAGCAGAGCAGAACAGAGCAGAACAGAGCAGAACAGAGCAGAACAGAGCTGAACAGAGCTGAACAGAGCTGAACAGAGCTGAACAGTGCAGAACAGTGCAGAACAGTGCAGAGCAGAACAGAACAGAGCAGAGCAGAACAGAACAGAGCAGACCAGAACAGAGCAGAGCAGAGCAGAACAGAGCAGAGCAGAGTAGAGCAAACCAGAACAGAACAGAACAGAACAGAGCAGAGCAGAGCAGAACAGAACAGTGCAGAGCAGAGCAGAACAGAACAGTGCAGAACAGAGCAGAGCAGAACAGAGCAGAACAGAACAGAGCAGAGCAGAGCAGAACAAAACAGTGCAGAGCAGAACAGAATAGAACAGAACAAAGCAGAGCAGAGCAGAAAAGAACAAAACAGAGCAGAACAGAACAGAGCAGAGCAGAGCAGAACAGAGCAGAACAGTGCAGAACAGTGCAGAACAGTGCAGAACAGTGCAGAACAGTGCAGAACAGTGCAGAACAGTGCAGAACAGTGCAGAACAGTGCAGAGCAGAACACAGCACAGCAGAGCAGAGCAGAGCAGAGCAGAACAGAACAGAACAGAACAGAGCAGTACAGAGCAGTACAGAGCAGAACAGAACAGAACAGAACAGAACAGAACAGAGCAGAGCAGATGGGTGCA
Source organism: Cetorhinus maximus (assembly GCF_964194155.1). Classification (NCBI taxonomy): domain Eukaryota; kingdom Metazoa; phylum Chordata; class Chondrichthyes; order Lamniformes; family Cetorhinidae; genus Cetorhinus; species Cetorhinus maximus. The sequence goes on from NW_027596153.1 coordinate 582,698, forward strand.
AAGCAGAGCAGAACAGTGCAGAACAGAACAGTGCAGAACAGAACAGAAGAGAGCAGAGCAGAACAGAGCAGAGCAGAACAGTGCAGAGCAGAACAGTGCAGAACAGAACAGAGCAGAGCAGAGCAGAGCAAAACAGAACAGAAAAAAACAGTGCAGAGCAGAGCAGAACAGAGCAGAGCAGAACAGAGCAGAACAAAACAGAGCAGAACAAAACAGAGCAGAACAGAACAGAGCAAAACAGTGCAAAGCAGAGCAGAACAGTGCAGAACAGAACAGAACAGAGCAGAGCAGAACAGCGCAGAACAGAGCAGAACAGAGCAGAACAGAGCAGAGCAGAACAGAGCAGAACAGAGCAGAACAGAGCAGAACAGTGCAAAGCAGAGCAGAACAGTGCAAAGCAGAGCAGAACAGTGCAGAGCAGAGCAGAGCAGAGCAGAGCCGAGCAGAGCTGAGCAGAGCAGAGCAGAGCCGAGCAGAACAGCACAGAACAGCACAGAACAGCACAGAACAGCACAGAACAGCACAGAACAGCACAGAACAGCACAGAACAGCACAGAACAGCACAGAACAGCACAGAACAGCACAGAACAGCACAGAACAGCACAGAACAGAACAGAACAGAGCAGAACAGAACAGAACAGAACAGAGTAGAGCAGATGAGTGCAAAGCAGAGCAGAACAGTGCAGAACAGAACAGAAGAGAGCAGAGCAGAACAGAGCAGAGCAGAACAGAGCAGAGCAGAACAGAGCAGAGCAGAACAGAACAGAGCAGAGCAGAACAGAGCAGAACAGAGCCGAGCAGAGCAGAGCAGAGCAGAGCAAAACAGAACAGAAAAGAACAGTGCAGACCAGAGCAGAACAGAGCAGAGCAGAGCAGAGCAGAGCAGAGCAGGACAGAGCAGGACAGAGCAGAACGGAGCAGAACGGAGCAGAACAGAGCAGAACAGAGCAGAACAGAGCAGAACAGAGCAGAACAGAGCAGAACAGAGCAGAACAGAGCAGAACAGAGCAGAACAGAGCAGAACAGAACAGAACAGAACAGAGTAGAGCAGATGAGTGCAAAGCAGAGCAGAACAGTGCAGAACAGAACAGAAGAGAGCAGAGCAGAACAGAGCAGAGCAGAACAGAGCAGAGCAGAACAGAACAGAGCAGAACAGACCAGGGCAGAACAGAGCAGAGCGGAGCAGAGCAGAGCAGAGCAGAGCAGAGCAGAGCAGGACGGAGCAGAACGGAGCAGAACGGAGCAGAACGGAACAGAACGGAGCAGAACGGAGCAGAACAGAGCAGAACAGAGCAGAACAGAGCAGAACAGAGCAGAACAGAACAGAGCAGAGCAGAGCAGAGCAGAGCAGAGCAGAACAGAGCAGAACAGAGCAGAACAGAGCAGAACAGAGCAGAACAGAGCAGAACAGAGCAGAACAGAGCAGAACAGAGCAGAACAGTGCAATGCAGAGCAGAACAGTGCAGAACAGAACAGAATAGAGGAGAGCAGAACAGAGCAGAGCAGAGCAGAGCAGAGCAGAGCAGAGCAGAGCTGAACAGAGCTGAACAGAGCTGAACAGAGCTGAACAGAGCTGAACAGTGCAGAACAGTGCAGAACAGTGCAGAACAGTGCAGAACAGTGCAGAACAGTGCAGAGCAGAACAGAACAGAGCAGAGCAGAACAGAACAGAGCAGAGCAGAACAGAGCAGAGCAGAGTAGAGCAAACCAGAACAGAACAGAGCAGTGCAGAACAGAGCAGTGCAGAACAGAGCAGTGCAGAACAGAGCAGTGCAGAACAGAGAAGAGCAGAGCAGAACAGTGCAGAGCAGAACAGAGCACAGCAGAACAGAACAGAACAGAGCAGAACAGAGCAGAACAGAGCAGAACAGAGCAGAACAGAGCAGAACAGAGCAGAACAGAGCAGAACAGAGCAGAACAGAGCAGAACAGAGCAGAACAGAGCAGAGCAGAGCAGAGCAGAGCAGAGCAGAACAGTGCAAAGCAGAGCAGAACAGTGCAAAGCAGAGCGGAACAGTGCAAAGCAGAGCAGAACAGTGCAGAGCAGAGCAGAGCAGAGCAGAGCAGAGCAGAGCAGAGCAGAGCAGAGCAGAACAGCACAGAACAGAACAGAACAGAACAGAGCAGAACAGAACAGAACAGAACAGAACAGAACAGAACAGAACAGAACAGAACAGAACAGAACAGAACAGAGCAGAACAGATCAGAACAGAGTAGAGCAGATGAGTGCAAAGCAGAGCAGAACAGTGCAGAACAGAACAGAAGAGAGAAGAGCAGAACAGAGCAGAGCAGAGCAGAACAGAGCAGAGCAGAACAAAGCAGAGCAGAACAGAGCAGAGCAGAGCAGAACAGAGCAGAACAGAGCAGAGCAGAGCAAAACAGAACAGAAAAGAACAGTGCAGACCAGAGCAGAACAGACCAGAGCAGAACAGAGCAGAGCAGAGCGGAGCAGAGCGGAGCAGAGCAGAGCAGAGCGGAGCAGAACGGAGCAGAACGGAGCAGAACGGAGCAGAACGGAGCAGAACGGAGCAGAACGGAGCAGAACGGAGCAGAACGGAGCAGAACGGAGCAGAACGGAGCAGAACGGAGCAGAACGGAGCAGAACGGAACAGAACGGAGCAGAACGGAACAGAACGGAATAGAACGGAACAGAACGGAACAGAACGGAACAGAACGGAGCAGAACGGAGCAGAACGGAGCAGAACAGAGCAGAACAGAGCAGAACAGAGCAGAGCAGAACAGAGCAGAACAGAACAGAGCAGAGCAGAACAGAGCAGAGCAGAACAGAGCAGAACAGAGCAGAACAGAGCAGAACAGAGCAGAACAGAGCAGAACAGAGCAGAACAGAGCAGAACAGAGCAGAACAGTGCAATGCAGAGCAGAACAGTGCAGAACAGAACAGAATACAGGAGAGCAGAACAGAGCAGAGCAGAACAGTGCAGAACAGAGCAGAACAGAGCAGAACAGAGCAGAACAGAGCAGAACAGAGCAGAACAGAGCAGAGCAGAGCAGAGCAGAGCAGAGCAGAGCTGAACAGAACAGAGCAGAGCAGAACAGAGCAGAGCAGAGTAGAGCAAACCAGAACAGAGCAGAACAGAGCAGTGCAGAACAGAGCAGTGCAGAACAGAGCAGTGCAGAACAGAGCAGAGCAGAACAGTGCAGAGCAGAACAGAGCACAGCAGAACAGAGCACAGCAGAACAGAGCACAGCAGAACAGAACAGAACAGAACAGTGCAGAGCAGAGCAGAGCAGAACAGAGCAGAACAGAGCAGAACAGAGCAGAACAGAGCAGAACAGAGCAGAACAGAGCAGAACAGAGCAGAACAGAGCAGAGCAGAACAGAGCAGAACAGAGCAGAACAGAACAGAGCAGAGCAGAACAAAACAGTGCAGAGTAGAACAGAGCAGAACAGAACAGAGCAGAACAGAGCAGAACAGAGCAGAACAGAGCAGAACAGAGCAGAACAGAGCAGAACAGAGCAGAACAGAGCAGAACAGAGCAGAACAGAGCAGAACAGAGCAGAACAGAGCAGAACAGAGCAGAACAGAGCAGAACAGATCAGAGCAGAGCAGAGCAGAGCAGAACAAAACAGTGCAGAGCAGAACAGAACAGAACAGAGCAGAGCAGAACAGAGCAGAACAGAGCAGAACAGAGAAGAGCAGAACAGAGAAGAGCAGAACAGTGCAGAGCAGAGCAAAGCTGAGCAGAAAAAAACAGAGCAGAACAGAACAGAGCAGAACAGAGCAGAGCAAAAGAGTGCAAAGCAGAGCAGAACAGTGCAGAACAGAACAGAACAGAGCAGAGCAGAACAGCGCAGAGCAGAGCACAGCAGAGCAGAGCAGAACAGAGCAGAGCAGAACAGAGCAGAACAGAACAGAACAGTGCAGAGCAGATCAGAGCAGAGCAGAGCAGAGCAGAGCAGAAGAGAGCAGAACAGAGGTGAGCAGAACAGAACAGAAGTGAGCAGAACAGAGCAGAGCAGAGAAGAGCAGAACAGAACAGAACAGAACAGAACAGAACAGAGCAGAGCAGAGCAGAGCAGAGCAGAGCAGAACAGAGCAGAACAGAGCAGAACAGAGCAGAACAGAGCAGAACAGAGCAGAACAGAGCAGAACAAAGCAGAACAGAGCAGAGCAGAACAGAGCAGAACAAAGCAGAACAGAGCAGAACAGTGCAAAGCAGAGCAGAACAGTGCAAAGCAGAGCAGAACAGTGCAGAGCAGAGCAGAGCATAGCAGAGCAGAGCAGAACAGAGCAGAACAGAGCAGAGCAGAGCAGAGCAGAGCAGAACAGAACAGAACAGAACAGAACAGAACAGAACAGAACAGAACAGAACAGAACAGAGCAGAGCAGAGCAGAACAGAACAGAACAGAACAGAGCAGAACAGAACAGAACAGAGTAGAGCAGATGAGTGCAAAGCAGCGAAGAACAGTGCAGAACAGAACAGAAGGGAGCAGAGCAGAACAGAGCAGAGCAGAACAGAGCAGAGCAGAGCAGAACAGAGCAGAGCAGAGCAGAGCAGAACACAGCAGAGCAGAGCAGAGCAAAACAGAACAGAAAAGAACAGTGCAGACCAGAGCAGACCAGAGCAGAGCAGACCAGAGCAGACCAGAGCAGAGCGGAGCAGAGCGGAGCAGAGCGGAGCAGAGCGGAGCAGAGCGGAGCAGAGCGGAGCAGAACGGAGCAGAACGGAGCAGAACGGAGCAGAACGGAGCAGAACGGAACAGAACGGAACAGAACGGAGCAGAACGGAGCAGAACTGAGCAGAACTGAGCCGAACTGAGCCGAACTGAGCCGAACAGAGCAGAACAGAACAGAACAGAGCAGAACAGTGTAATGCAGAGCAGAACAGTGCGGAACAGAACTGAATAGAGGAGAGCAGAACAGAGCAGAGCAGAACAGTGCAGAGCAGAGCAGAGCAGAGCAGAACAGTGCAGAGCAGAGCAGAGCAGAACAGTGCAGAGCAGAGCAGAACAGAGCAGAACAGAGCAGAGCGGAACGGAACAGAGCAGAACAGAGCAGAACAGAGCAGAACAGAGCAGAACAGAGCAGAACAGAGCAGAACAGAGCAGAGCAGAGCAGAGCAGAACAGAGCAGAACAGAGCAGAACAGAGCAGAGCAGAGCAGAGCAGAGCAAAACAGAACAGAACAGTGCAGAACAGAGCAGGACAGAGCAAAACAAAGCAGAACAAAGCAGAACAAAGCAGAACAAAGCAGAACAAAGCAGAACAGAGCAGAACAGAGCAGAGCAGAGCAGAGCAGAGCAGAACAGAGCAGAACAGAGCAGAGCAGAGCAGAGCTGAACAGAACAGAACAGAACAGAACAGAACAGTGCAGAACAGTGCAGAACAGTGCAGAGCAGAACAGAACAGAGCAGAGCAGAGCAGAACAGAACAGTGCAGAACAGAGCAGAACAGAACAGTGCAGAACAGAGCAGAGCAGAACAGAGCAGAACAGAACAGAGCAGAACAAAACAGTGCAGCGCAGAACAGAACAGAACAAAGCAGAGCAGAGCAGAAAAGAACAAAACAGAGCAGAACAGAACAGAGCAGAGCAGAGCAGAGCAGAGCAGAACAGAGCAGAACAGAGCAGAACAGAGCAGAACAGTGCAGAACAGTGCAGAACAGTGCAGAACAGTGCAGAGCAGTGCAGAGCAGAACAGAGTAGAACAGAGTGGAGCAGAACAGAGTGGAGCAGAACAGAGTGGAGCAGAACAGAGTAGAGCAGAACAGAGTAGAGCAGAACAGAGTAGAGCAGAACAGAGTAGAGCAGAACAGAGCACAGCAGAGCAGAGCAGAGCAGAGCAGAACAGAACAGAACAGAACAGAGCAGAACAGAGCAGAACAGAGCAGAACAGAGCAGAACAGAGCAGAACAGAGCAGAACAGAACAGAACAGAGCAGAGCAGATGGGTGCAAAGCAGAGCAGAACAGTGCAGAACAGAACAGAAGAGAGCAGAGCAGAACAGAGCAGAGCAGAACAGTGCAGAGCAGAACAGTGCAGAGCAGAACAGTGCAGAGCAGAACAGAGCAGAGCAGAGCAAAACAGAACAGAAAAAAACAGTGCAGAGCAGAGCAGAACAGAGCAGAGCAGAACAGAGCAGAGCAGAACAGAGCAGAGCAGAACAGAGCAGAACAAAACAGAGCAGAACAAAACAGAGCAGAACAAAACAGAGCAGAACAAAACAGAGCAGAACAGAACAGAGCAAAACAGAACAGAGCAAAACAGTGCAAAGCAGTGCAGAACAGAACAGAACAGAGCAGAGCAGAAGAGCGCAGAGCAGAGCAGAGCAGAGCAGAGCAGAACAGAGCAGAGCAGAACAGAGCAGAGCAGAACAGAGCAGAGCAGAACAGAGCAGAGCAGAACAGAGCAGAGCAGAACAGAGCAGAGCAGAACAGAGCAGAGCAAAACAGAACAGAACAGAACAGTTCAGAGCAGAGCAGATCAGAGCAGAGCAGAAGAGAGCAGAACAGAGGAGAGCAGAACAGAACAGAAGTGAGCAGAACAGAGCAGAGCAGAGAAGATCAGAACAGTGCAGAGCAGAACAGAGAAGAGCAGAACAGAACAGAACAGAACAGAACAGAGCAGAACAGAGCAGAACAGAGCAGAACAGAGCAGAACAGAGCAGAACAGAGCAGAACAGAGCAGAACAGAGCAGAACAGAGCAGAACAGAGCAGAACAGAGCAGAGCAGAGCAGAACAGAGCAGAGCAGAGCAGAACAGAGCAGAACAGAGCAGAACAGTGCAAAGCAGAGCAGAACAGTGCAAAGCAGAGCAGAACAGTGCAAAGCAGAGCAGAACAGTGCAGAGCAGAGCAGAGCAGAGCAGAGCAGAGCAGAGCAGAGCAGAGCAGAACAGAGCAGAACAGAGCAGAACAGAGCAGAACAGCACAGAACAGAACAGAACAGAACAGAACAGAGCAGAACAGAACAGAACAGAACAGAACAGAGCAGAACAGAACAGAACACAGTAGAGCAGATGAGTGCAAAGCAGAGCAGAACAGTGCAGAACAGAACAGAAGAGAGCAGAGCAGAACAGAGTAGAGCAGAACAGAGCAGAACAGAGCAGAGCAGAGCAGAGCAGAGCAGAGCAGAGCAGAACACAGCAGAGCAGAACAGAGCAGAGCAGAACAGAGCAGAACAGAGCAGAGCAGAGCAGAGCAGAGCAGAACAGAGCAGAACAGAGCAGAACAGAGCAGAACAGAGCAGAACAGAGCTGAACAGAGCTGAACAGAGCTGAACAGAGCTGAACAGAGCTGAACAGAGCTGAACAGTGCAGAACAGTGCAGAACAGTGCAGAGCAGAACAGAACAGAGCAGAGCAGAACAGAACAGAGCAGAACAGAACAGAGCAGACCAGAACAGAGCAGAGCAGAGCAGAGCAGAGTAGAGCAAACCAGAACAGAACAGAACAGAACAGAACAGAGCAGAGCAGAGCAGAACAGAACAGTGCAGAGCAGAGCAGAACAGAACAGTGCAGAACAGAGCAGAGCAGAACAGAGCAGAACAGAACAGAGCAGAGCAGAACAGAGCAGAGCAGAGCAGAGCAGAACAAAACAGTGCAGAGCAGAACAGAATAGAACAGAACAAAGCAGAGCAGAGCAGAAAAGAACAAAACAGAGCAGAACAGAACAGAGCAGAGCAGAGCAGAACAGAGCAGAACAGTGCAGAACAGTGCAGAACAGTGCAGAACAGTGCAGAACAGTGCAGAACAGTGCAGAACAGTGCAGAGCAGAACACAGCACAGCAGAGCAGAGCAGAGCAGAGCAGAACAGAACAGAACAGAACAGAGCAGTACAGAGCAGTACAGAGCAGAACAGAACAGAACAGAACAGAACAGAACAGAGCAGAGCAGATGGGTGCAAAGCAGAGCAGAACAGTGCAGAACAGAACAGTGCAGAACAGAACAGAAGAGAGCAGAGCAGAACAGAGCAGAGCAGAACAGTGCAGAGCAGAACAGTGCAGAACAGAACAGAGCAGAGCAGAGCAGAGCAAAACAGAACAGAAAAAAACAGTGCAGAGCAGAGCAGAACAGAGCAGAGCAGAACAGAGCAGAGCAGAACAGAGCAGAGCAGAACAGAGCAGAACAAAACAGAGCAGAACAGAACAGAGCAAAACAGTGCAAAGCAGAGCAGAACAGTGCAGAACAGAACAGAACAGAGCAGAGCAGAACAGCGCAGAACAGAACAGAGCAGAGCAGAGCAGAGCAGAACAGAGCAGAGCAGAGCAGAGCAGAGCAGAGCAGAAGAGAGCAAAACAGAGAGCAGAACAGAACAGAAGTGAGCAGAACAGAGCAGAGCAGAGAAGATCAGAACAGTGCAGAGCAGAACAGAGAAGAGCAGAACAGAACAGAACAGAACAGAGCAGAGCAGAGCAGAGCAGAGCAGAGCAGAACAGAACAGAACAGAGCAGAACAGAGCAGAACAGAGCAGAACAGAGCAGAACAGAGCAGAACAGAGCAGAACAGAGCAGAGCAGAGCAGAACAGAGAAGAGCAGAGCAGAACAGAGCAGAACAGTGCAAAGCAGAGCAGAACAGTGCAAAGCAGAGCAGAACAGTGCAGAGCAGAGCAGAGCATAGCAGAGCAGAGCAGAACAGAGCAGAACAGAGCAGAGCAGAGCAGAACAGAACAGAACAGAACAGAACAGAACAGAACAGAGCAGAACAGAACAGAACAGAGCAGAACAGAACAGAACAGAGCAGAACAGAACAGAACAGAACAGAACAGAGCAGAACAGAACAGAGTAGAGCAGATGAGTGCAAAACAGAGAAGAACAGTGCAGAACAGAACAGAAGGGAGCAGAGCAGAACAGAGCAGAGCAGAGCAGAACAGAGCAGAGCAGAGCAGAACAGAGCAGAACAGAGCAGAACACAGCAGAGCAGAGCAGAGCAAAACAGAACAGAAAAGAACAGTGCAGACCAGAGCAGAGCAGAGCAGACCAGACCAGACCAGAGCAGAGCAGAGCAGAGCAGAGCAGAGCGGAGCAGAGCGGAGCAGAGCGGAGCAGAGCGGAGCAGAGCGGAGCAGAACGGAGCAGAACGGAGCAGAACGGAGCAGAACGGAGCAGAACGGAGCAGAACGGAGCAGAACGGAGCAGAACGGAGCAGAACGGAACAGAACGGAGCAGAACGGAGCAGAACGGAGCAGAACGGAGCAGAACGGAACAGAACGGAGCAGAACTGAGCAGAACTGAGCAGAACTGAGCAGAACTGAGCCGAACTGAGCAGAACTGAGCAGAACTGAGCAGAACTGAGCCGAACAGAGCAGAACAGAACAGAGCAGAGCAGAACAGAGCAGAACAGAGCAGAACAGAGCAGAACAGAGCAGAACAGTGTAATGCAGAGCAGAACAGTGCGGAACAGAACTGAATAGAGGAGAGCAGAACAGAGCAGAGCAGAACAGTGCAGAGCAGAGCAGAGCAGAGCAGAGCAGAACAGTGCAGAGCAGAGCAGAAGAGTGCAGAGCAGAGCAGAACAGAGCAGAACAGAGCAGAGCGGAACAGAACAGAGCAGAACAGAGCAGAACAGAGCAGAACAGAGCAGAACAGAGCAGAACAGAGCAGAACAGAGCAGAACAGAGCAGAACAGAGCAGAACAGAGCAGAACAGAGCAGAACAGAGCAGAACAGAGCAGAACAGAGCAGAGCAGAGCAAAACAGAACAGTGCAGAACAGAGCAGGACAGAGCAAAACAAAACAGAACAAAGCAGAACAAAGCAGAACAGAGCAGAGCAGAGCAGAGCAGAACAGAGCAGAACAGAGCAGAGCAGAGCAGAGCTGAGCAGAGCTGAGCAGAACAGAACAGAACAGAACAGAACAGTGCAGAACAGTGCAGAACAGTGCAGAGCAGAACAGAACAGAGCAGAGCAGAGCAGAACAGAACAGTGCAGAACAGAGCAGAACAGAACAGAACAGAACAGTGCAGAACAGAGCAGAGCAGAACAGAGCAGAACAGAACAGAGCAGAACAAAACAGTGCAGAGCAGAACAGAACAGAACAAAGCAGAGCAGAGCAGAAAAGAACAAAACAGAGCAGAACAGAACAGAGCAGAGCAGAGCAGAACAGAGCAGAACAGAGCAGAACAGAGCAGAACAGTGCAGAACAGTGCAGAACAGTGCAGAGCAGTGCAGAGCAGTGCAGAGCAGAACAGAGTAGAACAGAGTGGAGCAGAACAGAGTGGAGCAGAACAGAGTGGAGCAGAACAGAGTAGAGCAGAACAGAGTAGAGCAGAACAGAGTAGAGCAGAACAGAGTAGAGCAGAACAGAGCAGAGCAGAGCAGAGCAGAGCAGAGCAGAACAGAACAGAACAGAACAGAACAGAACAGAACAGAACAGAACAGAGCAGAACAGAACAGAGCAGAACAGAACAGAACAGAACAGAACAGAACAGAACAGAGCAGAGCAGATGGGTGCAAAGCAGAGCAGAACAGTGCAGAACAGAACAGAAGAGAGCAGAGCAGAACAGAGCAGAGCAGAACAGTGCAGAGCAGAACAGTGCAGAGCAGAACAGTGCAGAGCAGAACAGTGCAGAGCAGAACAGAGCAGAGCAGAGCAAAACAGAACAGAAAAAAACAGTGCAGACCGGACAGAACAGAGCAGAGCAGAACAGAGCAGAGCAGAACAGAGCAGAACAGAGCAGAACAGAGCAGAACAGAGCAGAACAGAGCAGAACAAAACAGAGCAGAACAAAACAGAGCAGAACAGAACAGAGCAAAACAGAACAGAGCAAAACAGAACAGAGCAAAACAGAACAGAGCAAAACAGTGCAAAGCAGTGCAGAACAGAACAGAACAGAGCAGAGCAGAGCAGAAGAGCGCAGAGCAGAGCAGAGCAGAGCAGAGCAGAGCAGAGCAGAACAGAGCAGAGCAGAACAGAGCAGAGCAGAACAGAGCAGAGCAGAGCAGAGCAGAGCAAAACAGAACAGAACAGAACAGAACAGTTCAGAGCAGAGCAGATCAGAGCAGAGCAGAACAGAGCAGAGCAGAGCAGAGCAGAAGAGAGCAGAACAGAGGAGAGCAGAACAGAACAGAAGTGAGCAGAACAGAGCAGAGCAGAGAAGATCAGAACAGTGCAGAGCAGAACAGAGAAGAGCAGAACAGAACAGAACAGAACAGAGCAGAACAGAGCAGAACAGAGCAGAACAGAGCAGAACAGAGCAGAACAGAGCAGAGCAGAGCAGAGCAGAGCAGAGCAGAGCAGAGCAGAACAGAGCAGAACAGAGCAGAACAGAGCAGAGCAGAACAGAGCAGAACAGTGCAAAGCAGAGCAGAACAGTGCAAAGCAGAGCAGAACAGTGCAGAGCAGAGCAGAGCAGAGCAGAGCAGAGCAGAGCAGAGCAGAGCAGAGCAGAGCAGAGCAGAGCAGAGCAGCACAGAACAGCACAGAACAGAACAGAACAGAACAGAACAGAACAGAGCAGAGCAGAACAGAGCAGAACAGAGCAGAACAGAGCAGAACAGAACAGAACAGAACAGAACAGAACAGAACAGAACAGAGCAGAGCAGAACAGAGCAGAGCAGAACAGAGCAGAGCAGAACAGAGCAGAGCAGAACAGAGCCGCGCAGAACAGAGCAGAGCAGAACAGAGCAGAGCAGAGCAGAACAGAGCAGAGCAGAACAGAGCAGAGCAGAACAGAGCAGAACAGAGCAGAGCAGAGCAGAGCAAAACAGAACAGAAAAGAACAGTGCAGACCAGAGCAGAACAGACCAGAGCAGAACAGAGCAGAGCAGAGCACAACAGAGCAGAACGGAGCAGAACGGAGCGGAACGGAGCGGAACGGAGCAGAACGGAGCAGAACGGAGCAGAACGGAGCAGAACGGAGCAGAACGGAGCAGAACGGAGCAGAACGGAGCAGAACGGAGCAGAACGGAGCAGAACGGAGCAGAACGGAGCAGAACAGAGCAGAGCAGAGCAGAACAGAGCAGAACAGAGCAGAACAGAGCAGAACAGAGCAGAACAGAGCAGAACAGAGCAGAACAGAACTGAACAGTGCAATGCAGAGCAGAACAGTGCAGAACAGAACAGAATAGAGGAGAGCAGAACAGAGCAGAGCAGAACAGTGCAGAGCAGAGTAGAACAGAGCTGAGCAGAGCAGAGCAAAACAGAACAGAGCAGAGCAGAGCAGAGCAGAACAGAACAGAGCAGAGCAGAGCAGAGCAGAGCAGAGCAGAGCAGAGCAGAACGGAGCAGAACGGAGCAGAGCGGAGCAGAGCGGAGCAGAGCGGAGCAGAACAGAGCAGAACAGAGCAGAACAGAGCAGAACAGAGCAGAACAGAGCAGAACAGAGCAGAACAGAGCAGAACAGAGTAGAGCAGATGAGTGCAAAGCAGAGCAGAACAGTGCAGAACAGAGCAGAACAGAGCAGAACAGAGAAGAACAGAGAAGAACAGAGCAGAACAGTGCAAAGCAGAGCAGAACAGTGCAAAGCAGAGCAGAACAGTGCAGAGCAGAGCAGAGCAGAGCAGAGCAGAGCAGAGCAGAACAGAGCAGAACAGAGCAGAACAGAGCAGAGCAGAGCAGAACAGAACAGAGCAGAACAGCACAGAACAGAACAGAACAGAACAGAACAGAGCAGAACACAACAGAACAGAAAGAAACAGAGCAGAACAGAACAGAACAGAGTAGAGCAGATGAGTGCAAAGCAGAGCAGAACAGAGCAGAGCAGAACAGAGCCGCCAGAACAGAGCAGAGCAGAGCAGAACAGAGCAGAGCAGAGCAGAACAGAGCAGAGCAGAGCAGAGCAAAACAGAACAGAAAAGAACAGTGCAGACCAGAGCAGAACAGACCAGAGCAGAACAGAGCAGAGCAGAGCAGAGCAGAGCACAACAGAGCAGAACAGAGCAGAGCAGAGCAGAGCAGAGCAAAACAGAACAGATCAGAGCAGAGCAGAAGAGAGCAAAACAGAGGAGAGCAGAACAGAACAGAAGTGAGCAGAACAGAGCACAGCAGAGAAGATCAGAACAGTGCAGAGCAGAACAGAGAAGAGCAGAACAGAACAGAACAGAACAGAGCAGAGCAGAGCAGAGCAGAACAGAACAGAGCAGAACAGAGCAGAATAGAGCAGAACAGAGCAGAACAGAGCAGAACAGAGCAGAACAGAGCAGAACAGAGCAGAACAGAGAAGAGCAGAGCAGAACAGAGCAGAACAGTGCAAAGCAGAGCAGAACAGTGCAAAGCAGAGCAGAACAGTGCAGAGCAGAGCAGAGCATAGCAGAGCAGAACAGAGCAGAACAGAACAGAGCAGAACAGAGCAGAGCAGAGCAGAACAGAACAGAGCAGAGCAGAGCAGAACAGAACAGAGCAGAGCAGAGCAGAGCAGAACTGAGCAGAACAGAACTGAGCAGAACTGAGCAGAGCAGAACAGAGCAGAACAGAGCAGAACAGAACAGAACAGAGCAGAGCAGAACAGAGCAGAGCAGAACAGAACAGAACAGGAGCAGAACAGAGCAGAACAGAGCAGAACAGAGCAGAGCAGAGCAGAACAGAACAGAGCAGAGCAGAGCAGAACAGAACAGAGCAGAGCAGAACTGAGCAGAACAGAACTGAGCAGAACTGAGCAGAGCAGAACAGAGCAGAACAGAGCAGAACAGAGCAGAACAGAACAGAACAGAGCAGAGCAGAACAGAGCAGAACAGAACAGAACAGGAGCAGAACAGAGCAGAACAGAGCAGAACAGAGCAGAGCAGAGCAGAACAGAACAGAGCAGAGCAGAGCAGAACAGAACAGAGCAGAGCAGAACTGAGCAGAACAGAACTGAGCAGAACTGAGCAGAGCAGAACAGAGCAGAACAGAGCAGAACAGAACAGAGCAGAGCAGAACAGAACAGAACAGGAGCAGAACAGAGCAGAACAGAGCAGAGCAGAACAGAGCAGAACAGAGCAGAGCAGAGCAGAACAGAACAGAACAGAGCAGAGCAGAGCAGAACAGAACAGAGCAGAGCAGAGCAGAACTGAGCAGAACAGAACTGAGCAGAACAGAACTGAGCAGAACAGAGCAGAACTGAGCAGAACAGAGCAGAACTGAGCAGAACAGAGCAGAACAGAGCAGAACTGAGCAGAACAGAACAGAGCAGAGCAGAGCAGAACAGGAGCAGAACAGAGCTGAACTGAGCAGAACTGAGCAGAACTGAGCAGAACTGAGCAGAGCAGAACAGAGCAGAGCTGAGCAGAACAGAACAGAACAGAGCAGAGCAGAACAGAGCAGAGCAGAACAGAGCAGAGCAGAACAGAGCAGAGCAGAACAGAGCAGAGCAGAACAGAGCAGAGCAGAACAGAGCAGAGCAGAACAGAACAGAGCAGAGCAGAGCAGAACAGAGCAGAGCAGAACAGAACAGAACAGAACAGAGCAGAACAGAACAGAGCAGAGCAGAACAGAGCAGAACAGAACTGAGCAGAACAGAACTGAGCAGAGCAGAACTGAGCAGAGCAGAACTGAGCAGAGCAGAACTGAGCACAGCAGAACTGAGCAGAGCAGAACAGAGCAGAACAGAACAGAACAGAACAGAGCAGAACAGAACTGTGCAGAGCAGAACAGAGCAGAACAGAACTGAGCAGAACAGAACTGAGCAGAGCAGAACAGAGCATAAGAGAGCAGAGCAGGAGGGCAGAGCACCGCAGAACAGAGCAGATCAGAACAGAGCACAACAGATTTGCCTTGGTTGAACCCAAACTGAGCGTCAGTGAGCAGGTTATTGCTAAGCAAGTGCCACTTGATAGCACTGTTGATTACTCCTTCCATTACTTTACTGATGATAGAGAGTAGACTGATGGGGCAGTAATTGGCTGGGTTGGATTTGTCTTCCTTTTTATGTACAGGACATACCTGGGCAATTTTCCACATAGCCGGGTAAATGCCAGTGTTGTAGCTGTACTGGAACAGCTTGGCTAGGAACACGGCAAGTTCTGGGGCACAGGTCTTCAGTACTATTGCTGGAATATTGTCAGGGCCCATAGCCTTTGCAGTATCCAGTGCAATTTAATATGGGCAATAAATGGCAGCCAGCAATGCCCACATCCCCTGAATGAATAAAAAGGGAACAGGGGAGAACAGCAGAGCAGGCTGCAGAGGCTGGGAGTGTGAGGGAAGGGAAGAATATACTGACACTGGGGGTGCATTCTAGCTTGCTGTCTGTCTACTAGTTTTCACATTAACATTTCTCGCCAGCTGTTGTCTGACTGTTTCCATTATGTTCTGCTTTAATTTCAGAGAGTCAGTTCTTGCAGTTTGTGATTTTCACTCCATGTAATCAAGAACTTGTGGTTTTTGTGAACCAACCTGTGCTGGTCTATAATCTGGTGCTAGGTGCTTAGCTTCACTGTGACCGCACATTTCAAATCAATGGCTCCTTCCTGATCCTCCACTGTGAATGGGACACAGACCCCAAGGGGCTATGGAACACTGGTGTTCTGCCATAACACAACGTCCCCACCTACTGGTTCATCATCACTGTGTGAGGGGCAAAGCTGCTCACCTTCAGTGGCTTCACAAATCAAAAAGGTGACTAGAGTCGGAAATGTTAGGTTAAACTGGGGTGGGAGTGACAGGACAGACTGAGGGAGGAGATTAAATATGTGGGCAGAGTCTATGAGAGGGTTGCGTGTGCATGCACTGTCAAAAGAGGTTCAAAGGAAAGAAAGGCAATCTTGCATTTTTATAGCACCTTTCATGATCACAGGACACCACAAAGCATTTTACAACAGTGACCGCACTTTGAAAACCACTTCATTGGCTGTAATGTAGGAACTGTGGCAGCCCTTTTTCTGTGCACAGCAAGATCCCACTAACAACAATCCGATAATGTCCGGATAATCTGTGTCAGTGATGTTGATTGAGCAATAAATATTGGTTAGGGTAACTCTCCTGCTCTTCTTCACAATCGTGCCAAAGGGATTTTTTACACCCGGCTGAGAGGTCAGCAGGAGCCTCAGTTTTAACATCTCATCCAAAAGACATTATCTCCAACAGTGCAGCACTCACTCAGTACTGTACTGGAGAATCACACCCACTGCGACTTGGGCCTATATCACCTTTGAATTTAGAGGCAAGGATGCTGCCAACTAAGCGTCAGCTGACAATCTTGTTAGAAGAATCCTTGATAAGGTAATAGTATAAAAGGGCTGTGTGGTGGAAGGGTCTGATATATACAGGGTTAACATGGGACTAAGTACCGCCCACACAGTGATGTAAGAAGGCACAGGATCCAGAGCTAGGCTCAGTGTGGTGTTGGGCAGAAACGTGTTTCTGACCTGGACATGGAGATAGCACCTCACATGTACACTTTACCGTGTATATGCATATGGTTACAAGTAGTTAATAAAGACTTGCTGTTATCAATCAGAAGACTACAAACACTTCCTTAACAGACACATTCTGTTACCAATGTCGCGACAACGGACTGTATCAGGTGCTCAACTTTTGGGGCTTTATTCATTAATACTTTCCTATATTTGTATGTTATGCAGGAAACAGAGCCAAAGGTAGACTGGAGTGCAATTTGATACACATGGCCGTAAAAATATCTATTCAGCTCCCCTGGGCAATCACACCAATTAAATGCCAACAAGATATGGTCAGTATAGTGGATATCTGAGCCTCAGCAAAAAGCACTTCATTGATTTGATGTTCTGAAATCCCATATTTCACAAAGCTCCAATTCCTACTAATGCATCAGGTCAAGGTCTGGGAAACACAGCCTCCTCTCATTCTTTCTAAAGTGAGATCTGCCATTACACAAATAATCAATAGCAAATTGTTAGAACCAGAATTTCAATCTCAGACTGGCTCAAGGAGCTGCCTTCCAGGCTGGGAGCAGACTCCTTCTTCACTAATCATTCCTAACATCAGACACTGCAAATCACCTCCACTTTACACAAACCCAAGAGGCAGTCATAGGTTCCCAGAAAATACTATCACCTTGTTCCAGTCTTTATGGTCAACTGTACAGTCACTTTATATAAAGCACAACTAGGTCACTGAGAATAAATTAAATATTTTATCCACTTGTACACTTTGAATGAGCAATATTGTGGGGGCAGTGAGGTGAGTGTTAATGAGGAACACTCAAATCATCCCAACAATATAACAACAATGAGTGCTTTACAGCCAAGACCAGGTAAAACCTCACACAAACCCTACAAATGCTGTACATACACTATACAAGGCACGTTCAGTGCAGCTGTTATGGGGCTTTCCCATTCAGATTTTGCAAAACAAAAGACATCTAAAGAAGCAACTGAGTACACGGAAGTTACTAACCATCATCTCAGTGTTGTTCAGGGGAAACATTTATCCAGATACTATTCAGGCATTCACCTGAAATTCTACTCCAGCACCCCACTTCACAAAAGCTAGTTAAAGAGGGTGTTCCACTCAGGACTTTCAGATCTAATTTATTTTACACTCACTAATAATGAGTCCAGGTGAAACTGTACCCAGTCTGCTGCAGAGACCCTGACGAATCTGACAGCTAAGAAACTTCAATGAAATGCAAGTCAGCAGTACATCAGCCTAATGAATGCACTGCAGAGAAAGCCAAAAGCAATGTACTACAAAGGGTTAGATCATGTCTTTTCTTGGTCTCTTCAACAGTGAAAATGATTTCAGGTTTAGGAGATTTTCCTCATCACTAAAAGGCCTCTGAGCATCTTGATCAGTCTTTGCTGAGCACTTTTGAATGCATTGATATTCATTTTGAGGTACAGTGATCAAAACTGTCTTCTGTAAGTCTGAATCTGAAGCATACTAAATATACGCCTGTCAATAAAACAGGAGCAGTAATTTGTCAGCCCAATGTTACAACATGTACTTTTGAACCCGTGCGCCCTAGAAGAGCCTTAGATTTTGATGTTATTAATGTTACAGTTAAATCAAATTATTATGAAATTGCAAATATTTGACAATGCTGGAAATCCAAATGAATGTAAAACTGATTAAAACCAAGATAATGTAAAGATGTTTCTTACCAGGGTCAAACCTTTTCTAGGAGGGGGAGAGATTGAGGATGTAAAATTTGGAAATGACACATTTCATTAACTTGGAGGTGCCCAATCCTGACCCATGTATCACTCAGATTGGTCAATTCAATAGGAAGATGTTCATCTTTGAAATATAAGGTATATATGAGGGTGTTTCTCATACCTCTCAATAAATTCTCTCTTTACCTTCTTACTTTTTCGTTTTCTTCTGTAGTCGTCTTCACTTAGTGAATGTAGAAAGGTGTCTTTACAAAGGTCAAGATCTATATGAGGCTAAAAAGCTGCAGGAGTAGGATTATACAGACAGACTAGCCAGTTACATGGAGAGGTAAGTATGTCACTAAAATATATGAATTTGCCTCAGATTGAGGAGGATGGGATTTAAGCCATTATTTCAGGTACAGGTATTGGTGTATATGGTGGATTCAGGCAGAGCAGAGAATATAGAAGAGACTCGCCAATTTAGCAAAATACCTCTTGTGGGAGCTAGCACAGACATGATGGGCTGGATGTCCTCCTTCTGTGCTTCAACCATTCTATGATGCTATGGTGCTAAATTGACACCATAGGCCAAAGGAAGACAAGCAATCAAGCCAACCACTCAGCTCCTAAGAACAAGCTTGTATCAGTTCTGGAATATTGCTAACCACCAATCTCTAGCAAGAGAGACTGGCTGAACTCTCCTCGGTTGAAAGGACCTCTTAGGCACTCCTGCAAGGAATAAAAATCATAAAGGCTTTATAGCAAAATCTATGTTTTTTTATTTTCTTTGAACGTTTCCATTTATTAGTTACAAAAATATTGGAGTTGATAAAAAGGCTGTTCGACCAAGTGGGGCAGTTCGAGATGGGAAGTCACATAATGAAATCTCCAGGAAAGTGTCCAACCTGTGAGGGCAACACTAGACTGGAGGTCTAGTGCTTTAATGTGCCAGTATCTAGGGAGCTGTACCCCAAATTAATCTGATTAAATAATCTGAATCTCAGACAATAATCTTGAGAGTAATTTGATGACCAACTGCTGAATGCTGAATCACTGAATGCCAGGCTTTCTTCACCTTATTTAGTTATCCCTGTCTTGAACTGGTTCTATCTGAAGTTACTTGCATGGTTGATATTGAAATATTGTTAATCATGATTTTGAAGTTAATAAATAATTGGTCGGTGATGGGTTAAATTGAAGGGGTTTATCTGGTTCCAATTGACATATGTTTACTGGAATACTGACCCAAGCATTCTTGCAATACATTGCCAACCAAAATGGAAGCTCATTTTAAGAATAAATTCAGCCATTACTCTTGAGTGCAATATCCTCAAGGCCAGACATCACCTTCCGGGTATCAATTCTGGCAATATATGACTGTATTCCACTTAATGCTTGAGTTCACAGGGGAGACTCGAGACCAATTACAGATCCCAGACTGAGCATTCAATTAAATCACACACAACATGACAAATACCAGTCACTGCATCTGAGCAGACTGGGAGAGGGAAAGCACTTTGAAGCCTGGATACTTTCAGAACTCCAGTGTAGTATTTATACCCACTGGATTTTACATCACACAGCCCATACAATATTAGCCAGGCTTAGTTGGTAAGCACTCTTGCCTCTAACTCACAAGGCTTTGGGTTCAAACCTCACTCCAAGACCACTGTGCACAAAAAACAACACTGATGCTCTAGTGTGGCAAGGATCAAGTGCGGCAATGTTGGAGGTGCTGTCTCCCAGCTGAGATGTTAAAATAGAAAGCCCTCTCTTCCGCATGTAAAAGATCCCACAGTACTGCTTTGAAAAAGAGCAGGGGAATTACACCTCACGTCCTGGCTGATATTTATTTCTCAATCAGTATCACTGACACACATTATCTGATCATTATCACATTACTGTTTGTTGGAGCTTGCTGTGCACACATTGGCTGCTGTGTTTCTGACATTACAACCAGTGAAGTGTACTCACTATTATAAAGCACTTTGAGGTGTCCTGTGGTTGTAAATGGTGCTACATAAATGCAAGTCTTTTGTTCTTTGTTTTTACTTGCAGTTTGATTCAACTGATGTTTACCATATTGGCACAAAGTGGAGAGCAGTAAGTAAGGGAGTGGGTGAAGGAGATGATAATCTTTAAAATTCTAATTTGACAAGGGATAGAAAACTATAATGGATATTGGGCTTAAATGAGTAATGAGGGTGTAACATTCTGTAATCTTCATTGCTCTGATAGTCGTGTGCACCAGCTCCATTCTGTAGTTTCAAAATACATATGTGAATTTGCAACATCATTTTCTGAGGGCCTAAGTTGTAGGGACGCTGAAGCTGTTTGTTATGCACTGTTTGCTGATGGATAGATCACGCTGTTTGGCACCAGGGAATTAAATATAAGATGAAGGCAAAGCTACACACTTAAATGGAAACTGACACCAGTAAATCAGATTGCCATTTGTTAATTAAGAGTTCCTTTAGTACTTTAGAGTGTGACAAAAATATGTAAACTTCACAAAGCACCACTCTACACAAATGAAAGAAAAAATAGAACCCACTGACTGGCAGATTTATTTCAACTGAAGTTAAATGGCCATGAGAATGAAAAATACAATCACACCTCCTTCACCTTGCCCTCTCCACACCAATGGAGACTAAGTGAATTTGTCTTTCTCTACTGCACAATTTGGAAATGGCTGATTGTACATATTATAGCGATGTTATAATGGGACAGAAAGCACTGCAGAAATACTCATCCTTTCCCCTAATGTCGATGGTGGAGGAAATCAGTTCTAGGCAGGCATGAACAGGTGTGTCACGTACTGTGGAGAGGACAGATTCAGAACAGATGAGGCTGCTTTGGAAAACTGCCCCATTCCCATGGCACAAGCAGAGAAAAAACAAATGCTCACATCAGCTTCATTCCATATCATTTTCATCATTTCATTTCAGTCACTGATCCAGGGACACGAGTTCAAATCCCACCTTCGGCAGCTGGGAAATTAGATTCAGCTAATGAATTAGACAAATCTGGAATGAAACGTTACTATCAGTAACAGAGGGCAGAAAACAATCAAATTGTCATAAAAACCCATCTGGTTCACTAATGCCCTCTAGGGGAGGAAATCTGCCATCCTTACCCAGTCTGGCCTACATGTGACTCCAGACCCACAGCAATGTGGTTGACTCTTAAAATGCCCTCTGAAATGGTGTGGCAAGACACTCAGCTGTTACAGAAAAATTGAAAAAGATTAAAACCAGATGGACCATCCAGCATTGAACTAAGACTGGAAATGAGAAAGGCACATCCTGCTCATTCAGCCCTGCAGAGTCCTCCTCTGGGACTTCTGCCAAAATTGATGAACTAGTCAAGCAACAGCCAGTCCAGCTGATTACCACGTACCACCCTCCCTCAGCTGATGAATCAGTGCTCCTCTATGTAGAACACCACTTGGAGGAAGCACTGAGGGTGGCAAGGCCGCAGAATGTACTCTGGGTGGGGGACTTCAAAGTCCATCACCAAGAGTGGCTCAGTAGCACCACTACTGACCGAGCTGGCTGAGTCCTAAAGGATATAGCTGCTAGACTGGGTCTGTGGCAGGTGGTGAGGGAACCAACAAGAGGGAAAAACATACTTGACCTCATCCTCACCAACCTGCCTGCCGCAGATGTATCTGTCCATGACAGTATCGGTAGGAGTGACCACTGCACAATCTTTGTCGAGACGAAGTCCCGCCTTCACATTGAGGATACCCTCCATTGTGTTGTGTGGCACTACCACTGTGCTAAATGGGATAGATTTCGAACAGATCCAGCAACTCAAGACTGGGCATCCATGAGGCGCTGTGGGGCATCAGCAGCAGCAGAATTGTACTCGAACACAATCTGTAACCTCATGGCTTGGCATATCCCCCACTCCACCATACAAACATACAAAATAGGAGCAGAAGTAGGCCATTCGGTCCCTCGAGCCTGCACTGCCATTCAAGAAGATCATGACTGATCTGTTTGTGTTTTAAATTCTACATTCCCATCTCCCATTAGGGGAAGGAAATCTCCTTACCTGGTCTGGTCTACATGTGACTCCAGGCTCACAGCAATGTGGTTGACTCTTAAATACCCTCAGAAATGGCCTAGCAAGACACTCAGTTGCATCAAACTGCTAAAAAAGACAAAAAGGATTGAAACCGGATGGACCACCTGACATTGACCTAGGCACCGGAAATGACAATCTCAGCCCTGTCGACACTGCAAAGTCCTCCTTACTAACATCTGGGGGCTAGTGCCAAAATTGGGAGAGCTGTCTCACAGACTAGTCAAGCAACAGCCTGACATGGTCATCCTCACGGAATCATACCTTACAGATAATGTCCCAGACACCACCATCACCATCCCTGGGTATGTCCTGTCCCACCAGCAGGACAGATCCAGTAGAGGTGGTGGCACAGTGATACACAGTCAGGAGGGAGTTGTCCTGGGAGTCCTCAATATTGACTCCAGACCCCATGAAGTCTCATGTCAGCAGGTCAAACATGGGCAAGGAAACCTCCTGCTGATTACCACGTACCGCCCTCCCTCAGCTGATGAATCAGTGCTCCTCCATGTTGAACAACACTTGGAAGAAGCAGTGAGGGTGGCAACAGCACAATTGTACTCAACCACAATCTGTAACCTCATGGGCTGGCATATCCCCCACTCTGCCATTACTATCAAGCCAGGGGATCAACCCTGGTTCAATGAAGATTGCAGGAGGGCATGCCAGGAGCAGCACCAGGCATACCTAAACATGAGGTGTCAACCTGGTGAAGCTATAACACAGGACTACTTGCATGCCAAACAGCATAGGCAGCAAGCAACAGACAGAGCTAAGCGATCCCACAACCAACGGAGCAGATCTAAGCTCTGCAGTCCTGCCACACCCAGTCGTGAATGGTGGTGGACAATTAAACAACTCACTGGAGGAGGAGGCTCCACAAATATCCCCATCCTCAATGATGGGGGAGCCCAGCACATCAGTGCAAAAGATAAGGCTGAAGCATTTGCTACAATCTTCAGCCAGAAGTGCCAATTGGATGATCCATCTCGGCCTCCTCCGGAGGTCTCCAGCATCACAGGTGCCAGTCTTCAGCCAATTCGATTCACTCCACGTGATATCAAGGAACGGCTGAAGACACTGGATACTGCAAATGCTATGGGCCCTGACAATATTCCGGCAATAGTACTGAAGGCTTGCGCTCCAAAACTTGACACACCACTAGCCAAGCTTTTCCAGTACAGTTATAACACTGGCATCTACCCAGCTATGTGGAAAATTGCCCAGGTATGTCCTGTACACACACAGGACAAATCCAACCCAGCCAATTACCAACCCATCAATCCACTCTCAATCATCAGTAAAGTGATGGAAGGGGTCATTGACAGTGCTGTCAAACAGCACTTGCTTAGCAATAACCTGCCCACTGATGCCCAGTTTGGGTTCCGCCAGGGCCACTCAGCTTCTGACCTCATTACAGCCTTGGTTCAAACATGGTTCAAAATACTGAAAGTCCCTCCCTAACAGCACTGTGGGTGTACCTACACCATGTAGGCTGCAGCAGTTCAAGAAGGCAGCTCCCCACCACCTTCTCAAGGGCAATTAGGTATGGGCAATGGATTCTGGTTTTTGACAGACCAGTGATATGCAGATTCCTTGAATGATTGAAGAAAAAACTCCATCTCAGTTTTATATTGGTTCCAATCAGAAACTCTATTTCACCAACCCCCCATACACATACCACCTCCACATAGAGAAGGGGTATTAGATATATTCTGTACCACACCCTACCTCCCCCCACACCCACCCCCTGCCCCCCAGCGACAGAGAGGGGTATTAGATATACACTGTACTACACCGCTCCATACTCCCTCCCCCACCCCACTGACAGGGAGGGGGTATTAAAGATACTCTGTACCACCACCACCCCCCACTGGCAGAAAGGGGGTATTAAAGATACTCTGTACCACCACCACCCTCCACTGGCAGAGAGGGGGTATTAAAGATACTCTGTACCACCACCACCCCCCACTGGCAGAGAGGGGGTATTAAAGATACTCTGTACCACCGACCCCCCCCTCCCACTGACAGGGAGGGGGTATTAGAGATACTCTGTATCACCGCGCCCCCTCCCCCCACCAGCGACAGAGAGGGGGTATTAGAGACTTGCAATATGGCTGCTAGTAAATAAAGTTAAGGCTGAGAAGGCTGCTCAAATGTTTGAAGTGGTATGTTGAATTTATCTCAGATGATTGGTATTTTATATTTGCCCTGTCACAAAGCTTTGGACACGATGCTGCCAGTGGGCAGCTTTCTGAGAGGGTGCTCTTTAAAATGAGGGCTGATTCTGGGTTGGGAGGGAGTTGGTCACATTACAATCTGGCAGAGGTTTGTTATTGATGGGGGTCTTTCCTCTTGGGGATTTGATTGCTAGTGGAATCCCACTGGTATCTCTGCTCGGACCTTCACAATCTGAATGGATTCTCCCAACTGGCTATGTGGAATGAGGATCAAAGTTGAAGACATTCGGAGCAGGATGCTGTGAGGTGTTAGCTTTGCCTCAGGACCTGCTCCTATAGCTAGAGCTTTCTGTCGACCAACATTAACCCACCACAGATTCAAAATGTTCATTCTTATTGCATGATTTACAAGTTACTGTGCACAGCACCCTGAGAGACAGGAGTACAGACCAAGATTATCCTCTTTATTTTCTGCTCAATCAAATTATAAATCTGCTCTTTGGTAGCTGCTTTACAAATAAACTCAGTGACTAGGCAAAATGTTGGGAAAATGATTAGCATGTTGCAGTCAAAAAATGTGACCACTGAATATTGCCTGATCTGAAATGGTCTCTCCTTGCCTCCTGTCCTGTCCAATATATGCCGGTGTCTGTAGTACAGCATTCGTGCTGAGGCAGTGTGCAACATGTTAAAACTCGAATGTGACTGGGACAGAACTGTCAATATCCAACAGAGTGAAAAAGTCGAATATATCATGTTATAGCAGGCTGGGGTTGCGGAGATGGTGCAGTAATCCGCCCTCACAATTTACATCTCTGTAATGTAACTATTTGTTGATAATCACTGTTATTTCTGATGCCTGTAGTTTTGTGTAAAGAAATCTGCAGGGTGGGGGCGGAAGAAACAACCTTCTCTCCGGCAATTACATCAGCGAGCTCTGCACAAAGCTTTACATTGAAGTAGTGAACCTCAATCGAGGAGGAAATCTACTCACCACTAGAGTTATGTCAATCCAGAGTATGCAACCCAATCGCCTAATAGTCCACTGCTTCCAGGCAACACTGCCAGCTCCTCAGTTTAACAATGATCTGACCATTTCAATCCCAGGGCAGCTACACAAATAACAACTGCTGAAAGCAGAACGCAAGTCCCAACTGTGAGCCATCCAAACAAAACAGATTGATTAGCTATGCCTTTCACTAGTCTCTGACAGAGCAGCTCCACGGATACAACTGTCCTGACTTGGCAATGCTGTGGTCAGTGCACCAACCTCTGCCTGAACCTTCCCTAGCAGGCTGAGCTCCGGGGCTTTATGCTCGTGTTTTACAATAAGATCTGCACGCTTTGACACAGCTTAGACATCAAGGGGAATCAAGCATATTTCCCAGCTGCAAGTATTTATCTCTGTTGGAATAATGTAGCAAATGGGTTGTAAGCAAACGTTGATAAGTTGAAAGAAATTAAAAAGCAGAAATTATAAATTGTGTCTGAACGATTCTGGAGAAAGATCAGACCCATGTCCATACTGCAGTAACACTCCTTTCTCTATCGGTGAGTTCACAGAATCATAGAATGGTTACAGCACAGAAGGAGGCCACTCAGCCCATCATGTCTTTAGCTCTGTGAATGAGCAAATCAGCCTATTGCCATGGTAATCCTGCACATTCCTCCTTTTCAGATAATGATCTAATTCTCTTTTGAAAGCCTTGATTGAACCTGCCTCCACCACACTTTCAAACAGCACATTCCGGATTCTAACCACTCGCTGGTGAAAAGGTTTCTCCTCATGTCGCCATTGCTTCTTTTATCTTTAACCTTAAATTTCTGTCCTCTGGTTCTCAATCCTTCCACCAATAGGAACAGTTTCTCCCCATCCACCCTGTCCAGACCCCTCATGATTTTGAACGCCTCTATCAAATCTCCTTTCAACCTTCTCTTCTCCAAGGATAACAGTACCAAATCCTCCAATCTCTCTACGTAACTGAAGTTCTTCATCCCTGGAACCATTCTCATGAATCTTTTCTGCGCTCTCTCTAATGTCTTCACATCCTTCCTACAATGTGGTGCCCAGAACTGGACACAATACTCCAGTTGAGGCTGAACTAATGTTTTATACAGGTTTAACATAACCTCCTTACATTTGGACTCTATGTCGCTATAGATAAAGCCCAGGATGCTGTATGCTTTATTAACTGCTCTCTCAACCTGTTTTCCCACCTTCAGTGATTCATACACATATAGCCCCAGGATCTCTCTGCTCCTCTTTAGAATTGTGCCCTTTATTTTATGTTGTCTGTTCATGTTCTTCCTACTAAAATGAATCATTTCACATTTCTCCGCATTAAATTTCATCTGCCGCTTGTCCGCCCATTCCACCAACCTATCTATATCCTCTTGATGTTCTCATCTTGATTGTGATCATGACTCACAATACTTACAAGTTTTGTGACATCTGCAAACTCTGAAATTATGCCCTGTACACCAAGGTCTAGGTCATAAATATCTATTAGGATGAGGAGGGGTCCTAACACTGACCCCTGGGGAACTCCATTATTAACCTTCCTCCAGTTCAAAAAACGATGAACCACTACTCTCTGTTTCCTGTCACTCAGCCAATTTCATATCCATGTTGCTACTGTCCATTTTATTTCATGAGCTCTAACTTTGTGGCAAGTATTTTGTGTGGTAACGTATCAAATGCCTTTTGGAAACTCACAATAAAATCAGAACATTATCCCCAGCTGCAGATCAACAACAGACATCAATGCTGAAATGTTATTCACAGTAGCCCACAGTACTCCAAATATCATGCTGTACAATAGCTACTGAATAGTTATACAGTTAGTGCAACAGCCTATATTGTAAGGTTAATTCTGCAGAGACAGCCTGGTTGGTTGCATTCCGAAATAAAAACAGAAAATGCTGGAAATACTCAGCAGGTCAGGCAGCATCTGAGAAAAGAGAAGAGTTAATGGGCAGGACTTTACCAACCCCTGGAATATGGGCTGTGAGGCAGAGACTGGTAAGATTATGGGGAACTGCATTAGGTTGTGTTCCTGATGCAGTCCCACCACCGGAGTGGCTGCTGGCGGGAAACTAATTAGTATAATTGAAGGCTCAGTTAGGGGCCATTTTCTAGTGCCAGCAGCATTTGACAACAGTGGGGTGACCCCCTCCCCTCACCAATGGATAAGGAGACCAAGAGCCTCCCTGAGATAGCCCATTGGAGTCAAAGGTTCATTGGACCAGGAAGGGGCCACAGGCAGAGAAGACAGCCCCCACAGCCTCAATGAACTCCCCAGAGGCATTCCCCACCATCCCTTGGGAATTTTATTTCTTTTTATTTACCCGTCTGAGCTGCCGAGGTCTCCTACCTGCCTCAGCAGTGACCACCTCTCCTCGGGTCACCACTGAGGCTTCCTAGCTCCCAGCCCTGTGATTGGACGGCAGATCCAAAGGCAGTCAATTAGGAGGCCACCAGTGGTAAAATTGCCGAGGCGGTCCCACTGCCAGGAAGTGCGGGCTCAGGCCTACTTTTCACCCGATATTGTTGTCCCAATGACCCTCGCAAAATTCACGCCGATGTTACAGCTCAATGACATTTCATCAGAGCTGGGAAGAGGTAAAAATATAAAAGGCAGTGAAAGAAATCAGTAATAGTAGGGAGATGGTGTTGAGGAAATTGATGGAATTGAAGGCCAATAAATCCCTGGGGCCTGATAACGAGTGTACTTAAGGAAGTGGCCCTAGAAATAGTGGATGCATTGGTGGTCATCTTCCGAGATTCTATAGACTCTGGAACAGTTCCTACAGATTGGAGGGTAGCTAATGTAACCCCACGATTTAAAAAGGGAGGTAGAGAGAAAACAGGGAATTATAGACCAGTCAGCCTGACGTCGGTAGTGGGGAAAATTCTAGAGTCCATTATCAAAGATTTAATAGCTGAGCATGTGGAAAACAGTGGCAGAATTGGACAGAGTCAGCATGGATTTATGAAAGGGAAATCATGCTTGACAAATCTATTGGAATTTTTCGAGGATGTATCTAGTAGAGTTGATTAGGTGGAGCCAGTGGATGTGGTTTATTTGGACTTTCAGAAGGCTTTCGACAAAGTCCCACATAAGAGATTGGCGTGTAAAATTAAAGCACATGGGATTAGGGGTAGTGTATTGAGATGGATAGAAAACTGCTTGGCAGACAGGAAACAAAGAGTGGGAATAAACGGGTCTTTTTCCGAATGGCAGGCAGTGACTAGTGGGGTACCGCAGGGATTGATGCTGGGACCCCAGTTATTCACAATATATATTAATGATTTAGATGAGGGAATTAAATGTAATATCTCCAAATTTGCAGATGACACAAAGCTGGGTTGGAGGGTGAGCTGTGAGGAGGATGCAGAGATGCTTCAGTGTGATGTGGACAAGCTGAGTGAGTGGGCAAATGCATGGCAGATGCAGTATAATGTGGATAAATGTGAGGTTATCCACTTTGGTAGCAAAAACAGGAAGGCAGATTATTATCTGAATGGCTATAAATTGAGAGAGGGGAATGTACAACGAGACCTGGGTGTCCTCATACACCAGTCGTTGAAGGTAAGCATGCAGGTGCAGCAGGCGGTAAAGAAGGCAAATGGTATGTTGGCCTTCATAGCCAGAGGATTAGAGTACAGGAACAGGGATGTCTTCCTGCAATTGTACAGGGCCTTGGTGAGACCACACCTGGAATATTGTGTGCAGTTTTGGCCTCCTTATCTGAGGAAGGGTGTTCTTGCTATAGAGGGAGTGCAGCGAAGGTTCACCAGACTGATTCCTGGGATGGTGGGACTGACATATGAGGAGAGATTGAGTCGATTAGGATTATATTTGCTGGAGTTCAGAAGAATGAGGGGGCATCTCATAGAAACCTATAAAATTCTAACAGGACTAGACAGGGTAGATGCAGGAAGGATGTTCCTGATGGTGGGGGGAGTCCAGAACCAGGGGTCACAGTCTGAGGATATGGGGTAGACCATTTATCACTGAGATGAGGAGAAATTTCTTCACCCAGAGAGTGGTGAGCCTGTGGAATTTGCTACCACAGAAAGTAGTTGAGACCAAAACATTGTATGTTTTCAAGAAGGAGTTGGATATAGCTCTTGGGGAGAAAGGGATCAAAGGATATGGGGAGAAAGCAGGAGCAGGCTATTGAGTTGGATGATCAGCCATGATCATAATGAATGTCAGAGCAGGCTCGAAGGGCTGAATGGCCTACTCCTGCTCCTAGTTTCTATGAAAGAGTGGAGGCCAGGAAAAAGGGCAAAAGGGGAAGTCTGTGGTGGGATGGAGGACAGTACAGACTAAATGACAAAAGGGTTGGTGATACAGGACCAAAGGGCATGGAAATGGGGGAAGTAAAGGAACAAAAGATGTCGTTAGAGGATGTGTAAATGGCAGGTTAGCTGCTGTCCGAAGAAAAAAAGAAGAAAGTAAAACCAAAACCAGTCAAGAAACAGGAAACAAAATGGGGACAGAGGTTCTGATCTGAAATTGTTGAACACAATGTTGAGTCCAGAAGTGCTTAATCAGAAAATGAGGTGCTGTTTCTCAAGTTTATGTTAAGCTTCATAGGAAGCCTGTAACAGGCCGAGGACAGAAAGGCCAGTGTGGGAGCAAGGTGGAAATTAGAATGACAGGTGATTGGTAGCTCGGGATCCCACTTGCAGACTGAGTGGAGATGTTTCACAAAATGGTCAAGATAATTTTTTTGATCCTTGAAGCCTGGGGATAGGGGAGAGAGCCACACACTCCATATTTTAGCCACCTGGGCCAGGCCACAGGAAACAGTGAGACAGAGGCATAGTGGTAATATCACTGGACTAGTAATCCAGGGGCCCAGGTGAATGCTCTGGGGACATGGGTTCAAATCCCATCACGGCAGCTGGTGGAATTTAAATTCAATTAATAAATCTGAAATTGAAAAGATAGTCTCAGTAATGATAACTATGAAACTATCATCGATTGTCATAAAAACCCATCTGGTTCACAAATGCCCTTTAGAGAAGGAAATCTGTCATCCTTACCTGGTCTGGCCTTCATGTGACTCCAGACCCACAGCAATTGTGGTTAACTCTTAACTGGCCTCTGAAGTGGCTGAGCAAGTTACTCAGTTCAAGGGTAATTAGGGGTGGGCTCACATCACATCAAAGAATAAAAAAAAACTTCCTACTTCGGAGGCTTAGGGTTTGGTGAGAGCATTTCAATCTGCCATACCAATGACAACCTGAACCCTACTGACCAATGACAACCCTGAGCCTGGGCAATTCTGACCAATGACAACCCTGAACCTGGGCCCTTCTGACCAATGACAACCCTGAACCTGGGCCTATTGACTAATGGCTTGATCAAACATGGCTGAATTCTTAACTTTTCTTAACAAAGCTATTTGTTACTAGTTATTTGAACTAGTAAATGCAGGCAGAGCCAGTACCCTCAATGATGCTGTATAATGCCCCATTGCCATCTGGAAGGAGTCAGGGTATAACAGCTAAGAGCTGTACTGAATTTGGCAGCCAGGGAGACTGCTGATTGGGCAATTAAACTGAGTTGTATATTAGAGTACAGACCCTGAAATTGATCCTTCAGGGCTTTCTTTGTGAATCACAGTCTAAAGTCACAACATTGCAATCATTCCCTTGTGATATCTCCAAGGTCAATCGGCTTGTCATGAGATGTGGGTTGGTGAGTGGGAATAGGGGTTTACCCTCATTCTGTATCATGTTGGGATGAAGGTCTACCTACCACAGCCATGTGTTCACTTCAGACTTGCCAGTAAAGATAGTCCACACCTCTATAACATTCTTGTGACTCTTAATCCTTCAGATAGTTTTCATCATAATTTAAAGGGCAAAGATACTTTCAAAAAACACGAGAAATACCACAGCTGAGATCTTGGAATGAATTCCTGACTGCTTATAGCTGCAAAGGCTTTCTCTTCCTGAGAGATTTCCAATACCCAGCATTGCCAGGTTTCGAATATCACATTGACGAGAAGCCCAAGGGCCGCATCTAGATTCCTGCACAGAGAACAATAGATCCAATAGATCCAGAAAGTAACAATAGATCCAGAAATCAGTAATAGATCCAATAGATCCATAAAGCAACGACAGATCCAAGAGATCCAGAATTAACAGCAGGTCCAATTGATCCAGAAATCAGCAATGCATCCAATAGATCCAGAAATCAACAACAGATCCAATTGATCCAGAAGTCAACAATAGATCCAATAGAAGCAGAAACCAACATGTGCAATAGATCCAGAAATCAACAACTGATCCAATAGATTCAGAAATCTACAATGCATCCAATAGATCCAGGAATCAACAACAAACCCAGTAGATACAGAGTTGAGTAACTAATCCAATGGGTGAGAGATCATCAACAGATTTACTCACGGGAAGGATCAACAACAGATCCAATGGGTCCAAGGATCAACCAAGGGGATCAGTAACTACTCTGCTTTCTTCACCAGATTTTAAAAAGTAATCTGATGAATATTTATTTTCCATTTGTTTGGCTGAATAGAGAATGGCCTGAATTATTAAATTATTCATGAACATCCTACCTGAGCAGTAACTGTTCCTTTTTGAACTCTCATTAAAACATTGGCAATTATATATCATATAGAACCATAGAACACTACAGCACAGAAAACAGGCCATTTGGCCCTTCCAGTCTGTGCCGAAATATTATGCTGCTACTCCCATTGACCTGCATCTAGTCCATAACCCTCCAGACCTCTTCCATCCATGTATCTATCTAATTTATTCTTAAAACTTAAGAGTGAGTCTGCATTTACCACGTCAGATGGTAGCTCATTCCACACTCTCACCACTCTCTGAGTGAAGAAGTTCCCCTAATGTTCCCCCTAAACCTTTCCCCTTTCACCCTAAAGCCATGTCCTCTCGTGTTTATCTCTCCTAATCTAAGTGGAAAGAGCCTACTCGCATTTACTATGTCTATACCCCTCATAATTTTGTAAACTTCTATCAAATCTCCCCTCATTCTTCTACGCTCCAAGGAATAAAGTCCTAACCTGTTTAATCTTTCCCTGTAACTCAACTCCTTAAGACCCGGCAACATCCTAGTAAATCTTCTCTGCACTCTCTCAATCTTACTGATATCCTTCCTGTAGTTAGGCGACCAGAACTGCACACAATACTCCAAAGTTGGCCTCACCAATGTCTTATACAACCTCACCATAACATCCCAACTCCTATACTCAATACTTTGATTTATGAAGGCCAGTATGCCAAAAGCTTTCTTTACAACCTTGTCTACCCGTGACGCCACTTTCAGGGAATTATGTATCTGAACTCCCAGATCCCTTTGCTCCTCCACACTCCTCAGTGCCCTACCATTTACTGTGTATGTCCTATTATTTTATATTATTATTATATATATATTATATTATATCCTTTAGCTCCGGGAAGAGATTTCACTCATTACATAAATATTTAAAATGGCAGGAAATCTGCATTCATTGACAATGGGAAAATGAAAAGAGATTGATTTGATTGATTGTAACAGATGGGAAAGGCTGTCACTTTGTGCACTTAATGGGAAAAATGCTAAAACATTCTCCAATCTTCTGGGATAAGCCAGGGTTCTGAAATCCCAAGAACATTATAACCACAGACTGACTCAAAGCTCTTGATTCAAATGTAGAAATACAACAGGACAGCAGGCCATTCAGCTCAAACAGTCTGTGTGGTGTTTGTTCTGAGATGGGGTCCTTCTATCTTGGGACTCTAGGCATGGGACTTGGAAACATACTCTGGTATCTGCTTAACACTTATTTATTAGTACTACTTCTAAACAGGTACAGAGTAGGTATGCTGTTCCTGAGCATGGTGTTCCAACTTCTCTCAAGAGAGAGACTGATGTCAGTGGTACATCATCATTGTCATACATCAGCATATCCCATCTGTTAATCCTTTATACTACACCTCGCCCAGTGTACTATCCCACATTTACATTACATTTCTGTAGCTCCCTTTTTACAACTACAGATTCTACCCTCCAATCCTGAAAGTATTTTGGGTCCTTAGGGAGGATGTCGTGAACGAGGTCTTTCTTCTGTATCTGGTAGGACATCATCACCTGCAGAATGGGACGACACTTAAGCAGCATAGCTGGGGAGCAGAGTGTAGGTTGCAGGATGACTGGGCTGCAAGGACAATAAAGACTTTTCAAAGGAAAACTGATCCAAGAGAGAAGACCGGAGAGAATCGACCTCTGGGCCTAGAAGAGAAGAACTCAGGATACTCTGAGGAACTTGTTGTTCCCTCGAAGCACACAGGGAAAGAGCTTCAGAAGAGGGATGACCTTCAACTCCAAGGAACGAGAGGGCATAGGTTTAAAGTGATTTGCAAAAGAAGCAAGTGTGACGTGAGAGAACTTTTTCACACAACGAGTGGTTTGCGTCTGGAATGCACTGCCTGGAAGTGCGGTGGAGGCAAGTTCAAACGAGGCATTCAAGAAGGCATTAGATGATTATTTGAATAGAAACAATGTGCAGGGGTACAGGGAAAAGGCAGGGCAATGGCACTAGGTCATAATGCTCATTTGAAGAGCCAGTGCAGACACGATGGGCCGAATAGCCTCCTTCTGTGCTGTTAAGATTCTCTGATTCAGGAAAGACTGTCACAGCTGTATCTTTCACTGTTGAATAGATGACTGGAAAGGCACTGAAGTTCTGAAATTTCAATGAACTTAGACGACAAAGGAAAAAAAATGACCAAGTCCCTGTAAGGCTGTCAGGAAAAGAAGAGGAGATGATTTCCCAATGATATTTCTGGAGGACTGTCTACTTCCTGTAGGCAGTGGTAAGAGAGCCACACTTCTCTCTGTACGCGGTTGCTCCACTAAGGTCAATGGGAAGACTTGCTGAGAATATGGAGTCAAGACAATCTCATCTTCTGTAATGAGAGGAATTTCCTATGGACATTCAACTCAGGGACAAGGTAGCTGTACAGGATTCTGCAGCTTCAGAAAGGATAAAGATTCTGCTGCAGCCTCTGTGCTGACCTCCAGCTCTGGAGGGAAGACGACTTGCAGCTGGGTCTGAAGTATGGATGTCGATTGACCTTCACCCCTGGAAGGTATTAGCTCTTTAACTGTGTGGTTCTCTGTGGAATCTAACCTGGACTCATAAGATTTTTCATGGAGAACAGGAGGTGAAATAGACAATACAGTGGTAGGTTCAGTGGAACTAAGATCTGAATGCTGCTCAGGCACTGAAAACAGCTGACTCCTCTACAAAAGACAACAGAGACTTCATAATGTGCGTCCATCAACTGAAAAGACAAATGATTCTCTCGGGCCTCAATCTCCAAGAGATCACTCAGTATACAAGAGATTCTTCCTCATCACTTTCTAGGAAGAGCCAATTCAGGTCCAACAGCTCTTCATGGGGATGGTCACTGTCTGCTGCACTGCCTTCTGTGTCCTCCACCTTTGGCCTTACATTGTGAAGAACTGAGAGATTCATAACTTCATCTCCGCCCGGGGTCTAATGGATGGTGTCTCTGTGGAAGAAAGAAATTTGCTGTTGAGTGTATAAACTTCGTCAGCTTCTGAAGGTTGAATTTCCACTGCTTCTAAACAAAAGGTTGAAGATTGTTTCATGAAGGACAGTGAGTCATTCAAATGATGATCATGATCTGATTTTTCCAGGATTCCAGGAGCACGTCAACATCGGCACTCAATATGGGTGTATGTTGGTTTTGAAGAACATAGAAAGAATCAATGATCTGTCTCTCCTTGTAGCTGAGAGGAGCTTTGATTGGAAGGTCTATGCCACCCGGACATTGTAACGTGATGTCTGATGGCTGAAGGGTCATTGGCTGAAGCCGCTTGAGATCATTTGCTAATAAGTTAACAGCAACACTAGTATCGATTTTAAAAGTAGTATTGAAGCCTTGAACTTGGACTGTAACTGACCAATAGTCACAGAGTCATGTGAAGTCTCAGAGTCACACTGAATTATAGTTTGGTCAAAATCTCTAAGCTCGGGCTGCCTCACAAGCTGGACCACTTGATCCAAAGTGTGATCATCTTTGGTCTGCAGAAAGTTGGAGAGTTTTTCATTCCGGACATCCATGACTATGTGATCACAGATTAGCTTGTTCTTTAGCGCCTTGTATCCACAGGAACTAACTAGACGATATAGTCAGTTAGAAAGAATTCAATCAATCCCCCAATTTGTTGTGACCACTGGTTAAAACATGTTCGTTTAATAGTCAAGTTTCACTTCAGATTAAAATAAGTGCCAACGGCTTTAAGAATGGACTCAAAGTTTATGGCGGACTCCTGCACAACCTGCCTTAGGAAAACGTCATCTGCTACTAGACCTACTGCATAAAGAAAGGAACGGATTTGAAGCCTTTGCGCTTTTTTGTGAAGGCCTTATGCTGCTCAGTGCTGGAGAAAATGGCATTTCCAATACTCCCACCAATGATCTCTCTGCGGGCCCTCGAGGCAGTCAAATGGGCGGGGTAGGGACTGCTCACCAGGGACGGTCATCGCTACCTCTGCTTAGTGTGCCTCTTCCTTCCATCAATTTGGTAAAAGCTGCTGTCAAGTTTTTCTTCACTGTGTGGTTCCTTCAATAACATCGATGTATGTTTTACATCGATGTCTTCACTGCTGCCAACATGTTCTGAGATGGTTCTTCTATCTTGGACTCTAGATGTAGTACTAAGCAGATATCAGAGTATATCTACAGTCTGTCTACTAATCAAGTCCTACATCTAAACAGGGACTGATGTCAGTGGTACATCATCATCTATGTCACACATTCGCATATTCCATCTGTTAACCCTTTACACTGTAATGTTTATCCTGCACTTGAGCTAGAGTTCTTCCTTGTGTTCTTGAAAAGTGCGACCTTAAGTGAAACAACATGAAGAGAAGTAGTTTCCCAAAAGTAAACATATAAACGTTTCTCGTCTGAAAAAAAATTAAAAGTTGAAATACTCTTACATGTGCAGTACATTCCAAATTAAATAACTTTTAAAACAAAATATAAAGTTCTGAGTATAAAATAAAGATACATTGATATTAGGTGATACTCAGCAGCGATGGTTTTGGAACTTGCCTGTAGAGATGGTGGGTGATGGAGTTAATGGGACAAAGGGGACACGATCATCAATGGCCTTCGAAAACGTATCCAAAGGTTGTTTTTTCCTTCTGCTGCTAAATTTCCTTGTCGGACTCAAAGTCACCATTGATCACCCTATTCATTTTGGAACTGCGGTATCTGTTCAGAGTGTCCTCAGTCAAGATTTCCATTTCAACTTATTAAAGGAGCAAAGTTTTTGACAATCATTTTGTTGTTACCGTCGGAGGGGGTAGCGTTTCAACAGCGTGCTGCTTTTCTTCTTCAGCTCCTTGTTTTTCTAGTTTCATTAAATCCCCATTCGGGTATTCTTCTTGCTGCTCCACCACGTCAGCCCCACCTCTTCAAAACCAACTTCCTTGGCTAAGATGGCAATTTCCTGATGAACTCCAGGGCAATGTCATCAAGTCCTTCAAAGTCATTAACACATTCAGGCCACACTTTTCACCACATGCCATTCATACACGATAACATAACCTCATTCCATGATTCAGCAAAATTGTCAATACCCTTGAGGAGACAAATAGGCATGCCAAATTTCCTGATTTATTCCCACCATCTGTCTCCTTGATGACCTGGGAGAAGGTACGATGTAAATAATAAGCCTGGAGTGTCGATATTGTGTAGGGGTCTGTGCTGGGTCCCCTATTATTTGGCATTTATATAAAAGACATAGATGACTATGTGGGGGGTAGGATTAGTAAGTTTGCGGATGACACAAAGATTGGCCGGGTCGTTAACAGTGAGGTTGAGTGTCTTGGGCTACAGGAAGATATAGGTGGGATAGTCAAATGGGCAAATAAGTGGCAGACGGAATTTAACCCTGAAAAGTGTGAGATGATACACTTTGGAAGGAGTAATTTGACAAGGAAGTATTCAATGAATGGGAGGGTGGTGGAGGCGGGTTGCCTCACATCCTTTAAAAAGTACCTGGATGAGCACTTGGCATGTCATAACATTCAAGGCTATGGGCCAAGTGCCGGTAAATGGGATTAGGTAAGTAGGTCAGGTGTTTCTCATGTGTTGGCGCAGACTCAATGGGCCAAAGGGCCTCTTCTGCACTGTGATTCTGCTCCCTGTTCTATAGGCTGTAGCAATGAAGTAGAGTTGGGAGGCGGAGAAATCACCTTCACATTTTCCAAAAAGTTATCAAGGTTGACAGGGTGACCTGGAGCATAAGCAATATCTTGAAGTTGATATTTTCTTTGGCACAGTATTCCTTTCAAACAGGGATGGTATCTAGAGAAAAATTCTTGAAAAAGTGCCCGTCGTCCAGGTTTTCTTATTTGATCACCAAATAACATGCAGATGTTCTTCAGAATAACCTTTCGAATCTCTATGTGTCTCTGACTGAAACTTGAAATCTCCTGCAGCTTTCCCAACCAGAAGGTTTAAGTGATCTTTGGTGGCTTAAATCCTGCTGCAGGCTTTTTCTTGTTGGAAATGTACGTTCTATGTAGCCTACGCTTCCAATAAAGTCCTGTCTCATCGTCGCTAAAGACTAGTTTTGGTGA
Source organism: Cetorhinus maximus (assembly GCF_964194155.1). Lineage (NCBI taxonomy): Eukaryota > Metazoa > Chordata > Chondrichthyes > Lamniformes > Cetorhinidae > Cetorhinus > Cetorhinus maximus. The sequence continues at coordinate 620,584 of NW_027596153.1, forward strand.
GTAGCACTTTCTTTGATAATTTTCTTCAAAAAGGCAGGGAATTTTTCAGCTGCTTCAGTGTGTGCATTAACCACTTCACTGGTCACTTGGGGTTATCAAATAGTAATGCTTCTTAAAACCTTTGAACCAACCACGACTAGCACTAAAACATTCTGACTTTCACTCTGTTCATTCTGTAAGTCGTCATACAGGCTTTTAACTTTCACTTGGATGACCTTCAAACTAAAGTCAAAAAATAAAAACAGAATTACCTGGTAAAACTCAGCAGGTCTGGCAGCATCGGTGGAGAAGAAATCAGTTAACGTTTCGAGTCTTCATGACGCTTCGGCAGAACAAACTAAAGTCACCTGGTTTTGGTCTTTGATTCAAACTACCAAGAGTTTTTCCATGTTTTCCATGGCGCTGTTTCTAGTACAAATTATCTTGTTAGCATTTAGAAGTGTTACTCTTTGATTTGGTCTGCATTACCATGAACTGTTCTAACTGTGGTATGAGATAGCTTAAGCACACTCCCAATATCAACCTCTCATTCTCCGCATCAAAACTTTTCATAATTTCTAGTTTCATTTTGAGTTTTCTTACTAGTACCAGACTCTGTACCATGACTTACAGTTTTTACTCATGGCAAAAAGTGATAATAGGAATTGAAGCGGTCAATTGTCTGAATGGTTAAATCACAAACTTCAAACAACCTCTCAACACCAGAATTGCACCTCCACATCCACATGACATAAAGTGGCTTGTGCGCAAACAATGTCATGGCGAATGAGATGTTTAAAGGATATGTGCTCCTTGAGGGGAGAGGAAGGAAAAGCTAAGTGAGGAAAGAAACAGGAAGGAGTGAGAAGTAAAAGGGAGAGGGAATAAGGGGAGTGTGAAAAAAAGATAAGGGAGAGTGAAGAAAGGAGGTGAGGGGAATAAATAGCAGGAAGAGGGAGGAGGGAGCAGGAAGTGGAGGGGAGAGAAGGCCTGGAGAAAGAGGAAGGAGATGGGGAGAGGAGAGAGAGAGAGAGAGAGAGAGGGAAGAGGAGCAGGAGGGGAGGGGAGACAGGAGAGGGGAGGAGATGGGGAGGGAGTAGGAGAGAAAGGGAAAGACAGGAGAGAGTGAGAGATTGTTGTGCACAAATTAGCTGCTGCAATTCCTACAAGTGACAACACTTCATAAGTATCTCATTGGCTGTGTTGAGGTTATGAGTGTTGCTATGTAAATGCAAATCTTACTTTAGCAGGCTCCTTAGACCTGACAAAAAGCTGGGGGTTTGTTTTAGGTCCCGTTTTCCTCAATATAACATGGCTCAGAAAAACATCAAACGTGTAGATTCAATTCCCCTTCTGGCTGAGGTCAACTTGCAATCTGCCTCCTCACCAGAGTGTGGAAGGCAATTGCGAACAACCGCTGACAAAGACTGCTAAGAAAAACAGCTCAGGATGAAACAGCAGACAATGAGACAAGGGCCTATCTTTGGACAGAGCACACAAGTTGTTGATCTAAAGTTAGGCTGCTAAATGGCACTGTAATGTATTGAACAGCACCGTTCTGCTCTGTGATATCAGTGTAAGGATAGGTGCTGGGTGTTGTGTGACAATTTTATTTGTTTAGAGCTAAGAAACAATAGAGGCACCAGCCAGTACACTACTGGGTGTATTTTATAGGCCACTAAGAGTGGGAAAGATTAGAACAAATTTCCAGGGAAATTACAGACATGCATGTGGAGTAGTGATAGAGGGTTACTTTAATTATCATTACAAACTGGGATAGTAATAATGTAAAGGACAGAAAGAAGGGAGGAAGAGTTTCTGAAGTGTGTTCAGCAGAATTCTCAACAACAGTACATTTCTAGTCCAGTGAGAAAGGGGGCAATGCAGGACCTGCTTGGGAACGAGGTGGGCCAAGTAGATCAATTACATACGTACGACTCAGTACTAGGCCATTCAGCCCCTCGAGCCTGCTCTGCCATTCAATTAGATTATGGCTGATCTGATTATAACCTCAACCCCACATTCCCACCTACCCCCCAATAGCCTTTCACACCCTTGTTAATCAATAATCTATTTAGCTCTGTCTTAAAAATATTCAAAGACTCTGCTTCCACCACCTTTTGAGGAAGAGAGTTCCAATGACAACTCTCAAGAGAAAAAAATTATCATCTGTCTTAAATGAGCAACCCCTTATTTTTAAGCAGTGACCCCTAGTGTACATTAATTAAGGATACGAAGTTGACTGAGTGACAGGAAATGCAAAGTAGTGGTAAAATGTTGTTTCTCAGACTCGGTGGAAGCCTTCTAAGGCTTCAATACTGCTCAAAGGTTTTACAGTTCATGAAGTACTTGTGTAGTCATTGTATACTAAAACACTCCACTAAGAAACAATACAGAAGGTTCTGTACTTTAAACCTTTATTAAAGAGATGTAGCTATGCCAGGACACTTTATTCATTCTCTTCACTGCGTAATCTGGCGTTGGGATTAGTGACCTTGATTGCAAGCTGGGCTGCCCTCTCCACAATTGTCTTGCGGTTTTTGGAGGAGACATTGTGAGCGATCTCGGCACAGTAAGTCCTAGAAAAAGAACAAACTTTTTAGAATCGTACCCAAATCTGTGCTAATTAAGAGTTCATCTGCAGCACTCAGTGTACTCATTGCTGATAGTCTTCAGCTGTTATTTAGACATGACAGTACAGCACTTGACTAGAAGCCCCTTGAAGAGGGCAGACATAAACCAATCTGCATAAACTGCAGTCAGTGACAAATTTGCTCATTACTAAGTCTAGCATTATCCTGAGCCCCTTAGCTTCAGGAAGAAAACTCCTGAACATCACGTTTCAGAGATGTTTCCCTTGAATCAAGCTTGAGCACAGAGCTGGGTGAATCACTAGAGACAAAAATTTGGTGGGAATGAAAATGCACTGGTGAGGTGTTTAGTAATTGAAAGTGTCTTTGTCAAACTGAAATTTTACTTTGTGCTGGATATCCCATGTGTTTAAGAGCTGCCTCCAGTTGCTTGAACCAGAGGTTTTGGCGCTTGAAGAATGCTGGAGTTACTGCCAGGCACAAGGGAAGCTGCAAATCTCCAGAAGCACACATTCCAGGAGATGGTCACTCAACAGCTAGAGTTCAAGAGAATGGTGTGTAGGGGCATTTTGCAGTGCAGGAATCTCAAGCTGGATCACAGTGACACTCTGGGTATACCTACACCACATGGGCTGTAGTGGTTTAAGGTGGCAGCTCACCACCACCTTCTCAAGGGCAATTAGGGGTGGGCTAAGTCAGTGATAGGCAAACTTTTCTCCAATCAATGATTTGAGTTCCACAGGGTGTGTTCCTCCTTGTTGCCAGGATAGATGTGGGGGGTGGTGGGGAAGGATGACAGGCAGAAGTTCTGGTCCATTTAGGAACTAATAACACAGGAAAGAAAAGGTTGAAATCCAGCAGTCAGAATTTCAGGAGCCGGGGTGGAAGTTAGGACCTCAAGGGTAGTAATCTCTGGATTCCTCGCAATGTCACACACAACTGAGTACGGGAACAGTCAGATAAAAAAGGTTAACACATAGCCAGAGAAATGATGCAGGAGAGAGCGCTTCAGATTTCAGGGGTATTGGGACCAATTAAGGGCAGGAGGAACCCCCGTTTGTCAATGTCACCTTCAACTACCCCGTCTACAGATATCTACAGATTTTAGAGCAAGACCAAACACTGACATTGAGCACACAAGGCCATTGAGCCCCACTGTAACTGTCAATCACGTTGTTTTATCCAATCCCAAACTAATCCCACTGCCCCGCTCTCTCCATAGTCCTGTATCAATCCCAAACTAATCCCACTGTCCCGCTCTCTCCATAGCCCTGTATCAATCCCAAACTAATCCCACTGTCCCGCTCTCTCCCCATAGCCTTGTATCAATCCCAAACTAATCCCACTGTCCCGCTCTCCCCATAGCCCTGTATCAATCCCAAACTAATCCCACTGCCCCGCTCTCTCCATAGCCCTGCATCAATCCCAAACTAATCCCACTGTCCCGCTCTCTCCACAGCCCTGTATCAATCCCAAACTAATCCCACTGCCCCGCTCTCTCCATAGCCCTGCATTAATCCCAAACTAATCCCACTGTCCCGCTCTCTCCATAGCCCTGTATCAATCCCAAACTAATCCCACTGTCCCGCTCTCTCCATAGCCCTGCATCAATCCCAAACTAATCCCACTGCCCCGCTCTCTGCATAGCCCTGTATCAATCCCAAACTAATCCCACTGTCCCGCTCTCTCCCCATAGTCCTGTATCCAATCCCAAACTAATCCCACTGCCCCGCTCTCTCCCCATAGCCCTGTATCAATCCCAAACTAATCCCACTGTCCCGCTCTCTCCATAGCCCTGTATCAATCCCAAACTAATCCCACTGTCCCGCTCTCTCCCCATAGTCCTGTATCAATCCCAAGCCAATCCCACTGCCCGTCTCTCCAGCCTTTTTAAAAAAAATGCAAATTAGTGGTGCTAAGACAGTCAATGTTTTTAGAACACTGCAAAAAGATAAAAAAAGTTCCTCCAAATCCTGACTGATTTTAAATTGTTTACGCACTGGCCAGAGCAGAGCAAAAACTTTTGCTCACTGTCAAAATCGCTCTGAATCTTAAAACTGTACATTTTCTCAGTTTCTGTCCCAATAGATTCACTCTCCCCACTCCTCTCTGGTACATTTGGCTCTGATGACATTCCTGTAACAGCCTATTCAATATCGCAGTATTCTATCTGCATTCACTTGCGAGAAATGATGTATTTGAATATTCCTTCACTACCTCTCCTTACCTCATCTTTTCACATATCAGCCACCAGGCACTGGTCCATTCAGCTAAGCTATGTCCCCCTCAAACCCTCTCCACTCCTCACTGAGTAGCCTTGTTATCACATGCCAAATCTCAAACAGCTGTGATGTGGACCATACATGGGTTTCTGGGAGAAAGCACTTTCCCAAACCGAGCAACTAACCTGCTAGCCATTTCCTCTTGCACAACACGTTTGATTCTTGAAGATAACTTAACAAGCTTTAGAGACTTTCAGAAATTTGAAGATAACTAAAAGGAGACAAGTGAAATATCCCTACAAAATTCTTACTGTCTATTTATTCCTGAAATGTGGGACAAGATCAGCTATGATCTTACTGAATGGCAGAGCAGGCTCGAGGGGCCAACTCCTGCTCCCAATTCGCATGTGGTAAGGACATGCCTTGAGTGCCTATTACTCAGTTACCACGAGAATGCTTCCTTCTTCACCAGCTTGATACAGCCGAGAGACTTGCTAGGCCATTTTAAAGGGCAATTAAGGGTTAGCCATGTTAGTGTGGGACTGGAGTCATGTAACGGCCCAAACTGTGTAAGGAACTGTGGGTTTCCTCCCCTAAAGGACATTACAACAGCTTCATGCTCACTGTGACTGATAGTTCTTTTTAAACAAATGGAAATAAAGAGCTATCAAAACCAAAAAATCCACGACAGCGTCCTCAGTTATCTCTTGTATTCCACATTATCTCAAATTATGAATTTGAAGAGTTTCTCCACAACTGGTGTTACACTAACTGATCTGTAGAGTTCGAATTCAATCTCCCTTCTAGAAGATTGTTACATCAGCAATTAACCACCTTGAAATTAGTTCATTTTTTCAGAACCAAGTCTTTTTTGAAAATGGGAAAATGTCTGATGTGGCTGCTAGACACTGGTTAATCAAAGTTAGTCAATGTCCCAATCCCCAGCACCAATCCTTGGGAGCATGTGAAATAGGAACAGGAGTAGGCCATGTGGCCCCGCGAGCCTGCTCCGCCATTCAATAAGATCATGGCTGGTCTGTTTGTATTTCTAATTCCATATTCCCATCTAACCCCGATAACGTTTGATGCCCTTGCCTAACAAGAATCTCTCTACCTCTGCCTTAAAAATATTCAATGACCCCACCTCCACCACCTTCTGAGGCAGAGAGTTCCACAGTCACACAACCCTCAGAAAAAATTTCTCCTCATCTCTGTCCTAAAAGGGCGACCCCTAATTTTAAACCAGTGGCCCCTAGTTCTGGACTCACCCTCAAGAGGAAACATCCTTTCCACATCCACCTTGTCAAGGCCGTTCAGGATCTTGTATACTTCAATCAAATCACCCCTCACTCTTCTAAACTCCAGTGGAAACAAGCCCAGTCTGTCCAACCTTTCCTCATAAGACAACTCACTCATTCCAGGTATCAATCTAGTAAACCTCTTCTGAATTGCCTCCAATGCATATACATCCTTCCTTAAATGAGGCCAAAACTGCACAGTATTCAAGATGTGGTCTTGCCAATCAATGCCCTGTATAACTGAAGCATAACATCCTTAATTTTATGTTCAATTCCTCTCGTAATAAAGGACAGCATTCCATTAGCCTTCTTAATTTCTTGCTGTACCTGCATGCTAACTTTTTGTGACTCCCGCACTAGAACACCCAGATCCCTCTGCACCTCCGAATTCTGCAGCTGTTCTCCATTTAAGTAATACTCTGCTTTTTTGTTTTTCCTGCCAAAGTGAACAACTTCACATTTTCCCACATTGTACTCCATCTGCCAGATCTTTGCCCACTCAACTTATTGATATTTGTCTGCAAACTCCTTGTGTTCTTCACAACACTTTCCAATTTAGCTGCCATGCCTTTGCTCCCCTCATCTAAGTCATTGATGTAAATTGTAAAAAGGTTGAGGCCCCAGCCCAGACCCCTGTGGGACTCCACTTAGCACACTTTACCAATCTGAAAAAGACCCATCTATGCATACTCTCCTTCTGCCAGCCAATCTTCTATCCATGCTAATATGTTACCCCCTATACCATGAGCACGAGGCATTGTTCAAACAGTAACCAATGGCAGAAATTGAGAGTATGGTCAGTGTTGGACAAGTTCATTTACATTAAGGAAGTGTAATGCAGGAAACATGGCACACAATTTGTGTACAGCAAGCTCCCACACAGATGAAAATGACAAGAGCATCTGTTTTTGCCATTTTGGTTCAGGGTATTGTCTAGCACGCGAGGCAAAGTCCCTTGCACGACTTTGTTTTTTATGAACACAGTAAGTTAATATTTGAAATTACACAGCTAGAAAGGGTGGCAAAGATCTTTCAAAAGTAGAATTTTATATGTGCTTGGAGGAAATACATCTGCAGTACTTTGGGGAAAGGGATCAACTCAACAGCTCTTTCAAAGACCCAGCACAGACACACATTCATAGAATCATCTGTGATAGTCCTCGAGTGAAATACACATATTGGGAGCAATGAGGGAAATGCTCAACATCAACAAACTGCAGACTGGAATTTTCAGCCGTTCTACTCTGGCCCAGTAATATGGCTTAGCCACAATCCAGGAAAGCCCAGTCATGTTGAGTTTATCACTATCTGCATAACCTCAGGCACAACAAATGCTTCGAACTCCAATGAGGAATTGACACGGGGCAGTCAGTCACATATAGCAGCTCAGTTACAGGAGGGACCCTTACTTGTTGCTCATCATTAGGACTTCCAGCTCCTTGACATTGTGGACCAGGAACTTCTTGAATCCCGAGGGCAGCATGTGTTTGGTCTTCTTGTTGCTGCCGTAACCGATGTTAGGCATCAGAATTTGACCCTTAAACCTCCTGCGCACTCGGTTGTCAATCCCTCTGGGTTTACGCCAGTTACGCTGTTAAAGGCAGATTTTCATAGAAAATAAAGTTCTCCATATTCATTCACATTGCTCCAGTACAAAACTATCCAAAGCCTAGGATACCCCTTCAGCATGGACTTGTGTTCACCTCCCTCCGCACACACTGACAGGGTTTCTATATGCTCCCAACATCTCTCACATTCAACACAGAACAGCTCAAAGCAAACATCTAGATTGCTATTGAGAACATGCAAGAAACATTATGTTTGCAAGTGGCTGAATCACAGCCTCACTGAACACCATTAGCAGCTCGAGTGAGAGGGTTGAGAAGCTTACCGCAATCTTCACATAGCGATCTGACTGGTGACGAATGAACTTCTTCCTGCGTTTCTTCACAATGTCCGGCTTCAGAAGTGGTCTTAGGGCAGCCATGGTACCTGACAGAGAAAACGTTCAGCTTAGCAGCAGCAATCGACAGCTCTACACCAACAGCAACTATCAGGTGGTTTACGCTACCAGTTCACACTTGACTACCATAAGACTCTCTCCTGATGCTGAGATACGGATCCAGGACAGCACTCCTGTAATATACCATGAAACCAGTCTGAAAACATCACCTGCTTATTTGACTGGTGGCAAAATCACAGCCATGAGTCAAATGTTCATTCAGTGCAGACACTCCAGTTCACAGCACAGAAACAGGCCATTTGGCTTATTAAATCTGCCCTTGTAACATTCTCTGCTTTTCCCTTCAAAGATGCAGTAGGCTTTGCCTCAGCTACTCACTGTGACAATACATTCCCTGCAACAACCACCACTGGTGTAATGAAACATCTCCAAAGATCTATCCTCACTATCAACGTTTTAAACTGTTGGCCACCACATTTCCACAATTACTGACACCCACCCAGAAGAGGTGAACAAGGAAAGACTATCCATAAGATACTTTCATTTAAAATACTTTCTCCAAATCCTCTGAACCATCTGCATTCTGGTGGAAACAGCCCCATCCTCAGTATTTGTTTCCCAACCCTGGCATCAACTTGTTAAATCCACACGAAGCTCCGCCTGATTTGTACACATTCATTATTCTATTTATTCTAAACCACTATGTACAAAATCTAAACTTCTCTTCTAGCATGCCTCATTTTGTTGACGTGATCCTTTGCTTACACAAGAACACGAGATCACAGCAGAGGTCCACACAGCTTATTGAACCTGCTCCACCATTCTATACAATCATGGCTAATCATCAGCCCTAACTCCACTTATCCACTCGCAGTCCATATCCCTTGGTTTCCTGAGAAACCCAACTTGTATTCAACAATGGTGCATCCACGCCCCCTGGGGTACAGAATCTGATCCCTCACCCACTTGTTGCCCCTCGGTGACATCATTCAAGATTGAGGTTGTGTTGCAGACAGCAGCTCTACCTCCCCGTGCTGGCAGACTGATTTTCTTACACCCTAGTCCTGCCGATGGGCCACAATTTCCTCCAACTTGGTCCAGCCACTAGCTCTGTAAATGAGCCGTTAGCTTCATCGCCCCCAGTTGTCCTGGTTGAAATCTGGACTGACCAGTGAATTCTTTTGTCTAGCTATGTAATTAACAGCTAGATGATGCAAATACTTTTCAAGTATGTAGCAGGCATGTCTTCCAATCACTGGTTACGGAGGTGAACTAGAATTGGAATGGGTTCTCTGCTTCACTCTTCCTCCTACCTGGATCTGGAAGAGCACAGAACTCACCAGGTGAGTGTCAGGCAGCAAGGGTCAGCCTGTGCTGATGTAAGGAGCTCTGAAGTGGCACGGCATTGTCCAAATATAAAGTGGCATCTTTTCTATTTGACCCAGCTTGTAAAGAACTATTCCAAAACAGAATTTAAAACCAGATATAACAAGGTTTTCAACAGATTAAAGCATTTATGAATCAGCAAGCTACTGGTTCAGACTGGAGTGACAAATACAACTGTGTTCCCCAGTGGTCAATGTGAAGAACACAGCTCCCCATGTTAAATTACTGACCTGGGCTTGAATATACAGGGCACCATTCCAAAGTTTGCAAATGACATAAAACTTGCCAAAATGTGATAAACAATAAGATGGAGATTAACAGAGTTTAGGATGACATAGATTAGAGAAATGGGTAGACACATGGGTCATTAAATTTAAAGCAGAGGTGTAAAATGGTGCATTTTGCTAAGAATGGGGGTGAGGCAAGGCCAACTAAATGACAGTTTTACAGAGGGTGCAGTACAGAGAGAACAGGGGGAAGGGCATATGTACAGACATCAAGGAAAGTTGCAGCTCATGCTTTTTTACCGTATTCCTTTATTAATAAAGCCGAGGATCCCAATTGCTTTTATAAGTTGCCTTCCCAACTTGTCCTGATGCATCGAGATTTCTGTACATATACTCCCCGTTCTCTGTTCTGTGCCCCTTTTAAAATCGTACAGTTCTTCTTAGCAAAATGCACCATTTTACACTTCTCTGCTTTAAATTTAATGACCCATGTATCTACCCATTTCTCTAATCTATGTCATCCTAAAATCTGTTAATCTCCATCTTATTGTTTGTCACATTTTTAAGTTTAGTTCTGTGCTCACTCTGGAATGGTGCCCTGTATATTCAAGCCCAGGTCAGTAACTTAACAAGGGGAGCTGTGTTCTTCACACTGACTCCTGGGGAACACCCGGCTCCATCCCTCAGCCTCCCCGCTGCTGTCCAGCCGGCTCACGCTGCTCAGAGCCCCCTCCCCGAGAGGGAGGCCCAGCTCCCCGCTCGGTCTGGAGCTGAGGCCTGAAGCCCGGGCTCCCGAAGTGGGGCGGCGGACCATCGGCCGACAAATATCGAGCAGCAGAGAGGGAGCGGGACGCGGCGGCGGCAGTGGTGGCGCTGGCGAGGCGGATGGCGGCGGATTGAGGCTGATGCCAGCGGATAACCCTCACCTGTCGGACTCTCGCTCGGCGAAAGAACCGGAAGAGAAGGCCACGCGGGGGCCGCCGGGATATATAGAGCGGAGAAGAGGAAGTTGTCATGGCCCCGCTCCGCAGCTTCCGGCGTCCCCGGAGTGTTGCCCGGGTAACAGGTTCCCGGATGTAGCATCCGAAGAGTAGGATGCTGCACTCACTGGCTGAGGCAGGGAGAGTGACCCTAACCCCAGGCTCCAGCCATCCTGCTGGGCCCATGAGTAGGAGGTGCTAATACCCAGTGGGCAGCCACAGATCAGCAAGATCATGTGATCTTACATTACAACATTTGTCTTAAAAATATATTACACATCAGATTATGAGATCCCTCCCCCTTAGAAGTACATTTTAAAATTTTTCTCAAAATATCAAATTATTCTGGGGGTTTCCTTATGCATGTAGAACATCTCAGCTCTACAGCTTCTGATGTTTGATCCAGGACCTCCCACTCTGTAGTCGGCTGAGCATCTGGTTCTTCAGTAGGTACCTGCAAATCTGTTTCCTCGACTCCTTCAGGTACAGTCGGCCCTTCAGACACATCTGTACTCAGTTGAGTTCTTTCAACAGGAGATGTTGATTCAGTCACGAACACTGGTGGAATAATTTCTCGGTATTTTGTTTCTCTTATATGATCCACATGTCTCCGTATGACTCAATCTTCCACTTTCATGTGATAGGAAAGAGATCCTGTTGCTGCACTTATTTCACCAAGCCATGTTGGTCCTTCTGTAAAATTCTTCACAAATACTTTCTCTCTTACGCTAAACGTCCTGTCACGACTATGACAGTCATGTCCAATTTTCTGACTTCCCTGACTCCTTTCCACCTTCCCCACCAAGTTCGGCATAATTAGGCTCAATCTTGATCAGAGACGGCGCTTCTTCAACAATTCCACAGGTTGTCGTATGAAGGGTGATTCTATAATGGAAAAAGAACGTGCTAATTTAATCACTATAGAGTCTCCAAACAATTTCTTCATACCAGATTTGAATGTCTGAACTGCGCTCTCAGGCAGTCCGGTTGAAGAAAGGTGGTATGGTGAAGTCTTCACATGAGTAATACCATTAAGGCTGATAAATCGGTGAAATTCAGCACTGTTGAATACTGTTCCATTGTCTGAACAAAGAACAAAGAAAAGTATAACACAGGAACAGGCCCTTCGGCCCGCCAAGCCTGCACCGATCATATAGCCCGTCAACTAAAACATTTTGCACTTCTGGGGTCTGTATCCCTCTATTCTCATCCTATTCATGTATTTGTCAAGCTGCATCTTAAACACCACTATCGTACCTGTTTCCACCACCTCCTCTGGCAGCAAATTCCAGACACTCACTACCCTCTGCGTAAAAAACTTGCCCTGCACATCTCCTCTATAGTTTTCTTAAATCTATGTCCCCTAGTAATTGACTCTTCCACCCTGGGAAAAAGCTTCTGACTATCTACTCTGTCCATGCCACTCATAATTTTGTAAACTTCTATCAAGTCGCCCTTCAATCTCCGTCTCTCTAGTGAGAACAATCCGAGTTTCTCCAACCTCTCCTCATAGCTAATAACCTCCAGACCAGGCAGCATCCTGGTAAACCTCCTCTGCACCCTCTCCAATGCCTCCATATCCTTCTGGTAATGTGGAGTCCAGAATTGCACGTAATATTCCAAGTGTGGCCTAACCAAGGTTCTATACAGCTGCAGCATGACTTCCCAGCTTTTATACTCAATGCCCCTGCCAATGAAGGCAAGCATGCCATATGCCTTCCTGACTACCTTATCCACCTGCGTTGCCACTTGTACACCCTGTACACCCAGATCCCTCTGCCCGTCTGATATGACAACTTCAGGTAGTCCGTTGATGGTGAAACTTTGTTGTAGCTTGTCTATTGCAGCTTGTATCTTCATATATGTCCATCCATTTCGAATGTGCATCGACAATAAGTAGAAACATTGTTACCATAAAAGGTCCCACATAATCGATGTGTACTCGCACCCATGGCCTTCCTGGCCATTCCCAAGGGTGTAACATAGCTTTTGAAGATAATTTTTGTAACTGCTAACACTGCATATAACTTCTCACTAAGTTTTCTATATCTCCATCCATCCCAGGCCACCATAAATAGCTATGTGCTATTGCCTTCATTCTGGAAATTCCAGAATGTGCACTGTGAAGTTCAGGTAACAATGGCTTTCGTCCTTTTGGAGGAACAATCACTCGTGCTCCCCACAATAAGATACCTCCCTGGCTGGTTATTTAGTATCTTCTCTGGAAATACGGTTTCATTTCATCTGATTCTTGCTCTTGTGACCAACCATGAAGATCTTGCACTTTGGATAAAACTGGATCTCGGTTTGTCCAATCATTAATCTGTCTAGCACATATCGATGATGAGTCAAGGAAGTTCAATAATAAAACGAATTCTTGAGGAATTGGAACATCCTCATCTTTGACTTGCATGGGCAAACGACTGAGTGCAATTTGCAATTTGACTTCCGGGTCTATGAATGAAAGTATACTCCTACACTGCCAAGATCAGCGCCCCTCTTTGTACTCTTGCTGAGTCTATAGGGGGTATAGCCTTGTCTTCGCTGGATAATCCTAATAATGGCTTGTGGCCCCATATGATAGTAAAACGACATACATATTGGTGAAACTTCCTAACACTGAAAATGATTGACAGGCCATCTTTTTCTATTTGAGAGTATCCTTTTCCTGCAGTATTGAGTGTTCTCGATACATATCCTATAGGTCGTTCTGATCCATCATCCATTCGATGTGAAAGCACTGCTCCCACTCCATAGGGAGATGCATCATATGTCAACACCAACTCTTTCTTTGGGTCAAAATGTACTCGAAGGGTAGATGATTGTGACAACTGTTTCACTTCTTCCTGTGGTGTTTGCTAAGACCATCTCTGGTTTTTCTTGAGCAAGTAATACAGTGGTGCCAGTTCCATTGACAAATTAGGCAAGAAGCGTCCATAGTAATTGATCATCCCCAAGAATAATTTGAGTTCAGATGTATTCTTTGGCGCTGGTGCCTCTCTAATGGCTTTCACTTTTTCTTCAACTGGATGTAGGCCTTGTGAATCTACCTTGTGACCTAGGTAAGTTACCTCTTTCGCTTGGAATGTGCACTTTTCTTTTTTCAACTGCACTCTAACATGCAAAAACATTTCAAAACTTCTTCCAAGTTCATCAAATATTCCTTTTCAATGAGTCCAGTTACGAGAATGTCATCCAAATAAATTACAACATGGAGCAGTCCCTGTAGTAAACTTTACATGGTTCTTTGGAATAGGGCACAAGCTGAAGATACGCCAAAGGGTAAACGGATGTATTGGTACAACCCTTTGTGTGTGTTGATGGTGACCAACTTCCAGGAGTCTTCTCTAATTCCAATTGTTGATAAACATGACTGATATCGAGCTTCGTGTAGGCAGTTCCACTTGCCAGTTTAGCGTACAAGTCTTCAATTTTGGTATGTCCAACTTAGCCACTTTATTGACTGTTAATTTGTAGTCCCCACATATTCTAATGCTTCGGTCAGGTTTGAGAATAGGTACAATTGGAGCTGCCCACTCTGAAAATTATTCTGGTTGTATCACTCCCAGCTTTTCTAATCTGTCTAGTTTGGCATCTACCTTTTCCTGCATTGAATAAGGTACTGGTCTTGCCTCCATGAATCTTGGTGTTGCCTCTGAATCCACATGAATTTTTGTTTGTAGCCCCTCAATTTTTCCAAGTTCATCCTTGAAAACTGAGGCATGTTTTTGTAGTAGCTCTGATGGCCCACTAGTTCTCAGTTGGAAGATTTCAGTTCATTCCAAATTAATTTCTTTCAGCCAGTTTCATCCGAGGAGACTAGGTCCCTCGCCTGCTACTACCATCAAGGATAATTTCACTGTTTGACCTCCGTAGTGTACTGTGACGTTATAAATGCCCTTGACTTGTATGTCTTCTCCTGTGTAAGTTTTCAATTTGGCATCAGTTTCTTCCAAATTTAGGTTACGTTCCCCATGATTCAGGTATTTAAAAGTATGCTCACCTATCACCTGAGTGGCTGCTCCAGTATCCACCTCCATTCTGATAGGCCTTTCATTCACTCTCATGGTTTTTTAAAATTCATTCACGGTATGTAGGCTTCGCTGGCTGGGCCAGCATTTATTGACCATCCCTAGTTGCCCTTGAGAAGGTGGTGATGAGCTGCCTTCTTGAACCGCTGCAGTCCATGTGGTGTAGGTACACCCACAGTGCTGTGAGGAAGGGAGTTCCAGGATTTTGACCCAGCGACAGTGAAGGAACGGTGATATATTTCCAATTCAGGATGGTGAGTGACTTGGAAGGGAACTTCCATGTGGTGGTGTTCCCATCTATCTGCTGCCCTTGTCCTTCTAGATGGTAGTGGTCGTGAGTTTGGAAGGTGCTGTCGAAGGAGCCTTGGTGAATTCTTGCAGTGCATCCTGTAGATGGTACACACTGCTGCTACTGTGTATTGGTGGTGCAGGGAGTGAATGTTTGTATATGTGGTGCCAATCAAGTGGGCTGCTTTGCCACTTCTGACCTTATGATGGAAGGAAGGTCATTGATGAAGCAGCTGAAGATGGTTGGGCCAAGGACACTATCCTGAGGAACTTCTGCAGTGATGTCCTGGAGCTGAGATGACTGACCTCCAACAATCACGACCATCTTCCTTTGTGCTAGGTTTCACTCCAACCAGTGGAGATTTTTCCCCAATTGCCATTGACTCCAGTTTTACTACAGCTTCTTGATGCCACATTCAGTCATATGCGGCCATGATGTCAAGGGCAGTCACTCTCACCTCACCTCGGGAGTTCAGCTCTTTTGTGCATGTTTGAACTAAGGCTGTATCGTGGTGAGGAGCTGAGTGGTCCTGGCGGAACACAAACTGGGCATCAGTGAGCAGGTTATTGCTAAGCAAGCGCAACTTGATAGCACTGTTCATGACCTCTTCTATTACTTTACTGATGATCGAGAATAGAATGATCGGGCAGTAATTGGCTGGGTTGGATTTGTCCTGCTTTTTGTATACGGTACAAACCTGGGCAATTTTCCACATAGCCGTTCAGACTTGCCACATAATAAGCAACTGTCTCCTCCGCGCCTCTATTCCTTGAGTTAAATTTGAACCGTTGCATCGTCACCGACAGCTTGAGCTGGTAATGATTCTTTACGAGGTTCACGAAGTCATCAAAACTTTTAGAATCTGGGGCACTGGGTGCCAACAAATTTTGAATTAATCCATATGTCTTGTTCCCACACGTTGATAAGAGGATCACGCACTTCTTCTCCCCTACGATGTCGCTCGCCTGGAAGAAGTTCAACATAGTGAGACCAGTTGTCCGAGGTTGAGTCGAAAGGCTCCACTCTTCCAAATTGCGGCATGTTCTGAGAGGATTGCTTCAACGATCAGGGAGGAAATTTTTCTTTACTTACAACCATCGTGCGAGATATGGCCCGATTTCAGTTCTTCTGATTTCCTTCGCTCTTTCCTGCTTTTATACCTTGTCCATTCCTGCCTGTTTACTCTCGTTGCCAGTTTGTTGGATCCAGTGGCCTGGTTTGTTGGGGCTAAAGGATCTGGGATGCACGCTTGTTTCAGGGTAACCGAGTTGGTACCAAGACAGAGAAGATCTGTAGACCGTTCTTAGAAGAAACACATTCTGTTTATTTATAAAAGGAACTCGGCAGCTACACTTGTGTGCTTACAACTCAAAACTCTGTCTTTTCTCTTCAGACACTGACTCAAGACTACTGACTACAGAGGTATCCCACGCTGCTCTGCTATTGGATACAGAGATCATGTGATCTTACATTACAAAATTTGTCTCGAAGGTATATTACACATCAGGTTCCTACAAGGGGTTACCTTTCATCGGCTAAATATATTTTTATGTGGATATGTGTATTTCTTACCCTCAGAGTGATTGAGTCAATTTTTAATAACCCAACAAGAAGCATTTGTATTTGAAAAGGAAAAGGTTAGTTTATTTTCCCACACCCTTTAGCCCTGGAAGTTAATAACATTATGGCATCTCACTCACTCTCACGTGCTCAAAATTAGTTACAGCTGAAGTTAAAAATGGTAATTATAAAAATGGAATTTAACTCAGTCTCTGTTTAGGTGCAGGCCTGTTAGTTCATAGTTGCATATGTCTGAAGTGAAGACTGAAATTGCAGAGCTATCTCAGCAGCTGTGATGGCTCCTAAAGTTGATCTGCCAGAGATTGGTTTCTCAGGTAGATTTGAACAGAGTAGGGAGAGAGGGCCCTGGTTTGTCTTTCAAGTACTGTGATGTAGCACTTTAATTGTCTAATCGATTACAGCAGTCGGAAGGCTTTTCGTGCAGGACCTGTCTCTGATGATATTCAATCTCTCTGTGAAGATGCCTCTGAAGTCAGTTTGAACTTCTGTAAATATGTGTTAGCAGGGAGCCAAGAAGGCCACTGTACCATGTGACCTCACATCAGTGTCAAGTCCATGATCCAAATAAGGTATTGCAGTAATCCCCTTGGGCAGTTAGATTCTTCTCCCTCCTGTGGCTTCAGTACACTCAGACCTTTTGTTTTTTGAAAAGGCAAATTCACATTTTTACAATGAAGGTGTCAGTGCAGTTTTGTTTATCTCCTGGGCTGGCAAACATTGAATCGATATCAGAAAAGGTATCTCTCAAAGAGGACAGAGATAAGGTAGTTTCTCAGGAGCAATGTTGATTTTTAGTCTTTTAAAGTGTAGTTTTTAAAAAGTTAAATATCATCACACCAGTATGGCAATGACTGTTCTATTTTTTTATTATTTATTTTTAAAGACAGCAGAGCTTCATCAGTGTCTTCTCAGTGAGGCCTTTATTGAACTGATCTCAAGATGGCAGCCTCCAGAGAGGCTGCCTCATGGCATAGTCACATGACCACAGCAAGCCAGATAGGACATATGGAACTGATTGCATTTCAAACCCAAACATTCCCCTTTTCATACAGAACAAAGGTACAAGCATCTCCCTTTTCCTAGCTAACAAAAGACAAAATATGCATGCATGCTCATGTTTAACTCTGAGTTACCGAAGTTACTCACTGTTCTCATGCATTAACTGTTTGTTCTAATACTTCCAGAAAATGATGGTCACTCCTCATGTTTTTCCATGGCTACATATTGATTCTTCAAGGAGCCTTTCAGGGTTGCAACTTGTGTGTTTTTTCTGCCAGCTGTTTTGCCTGGCTGTACATCTGGTTGAGTTTTTTCAACTCCCGTTTTGTTTTGCCAACTGTGGAACTGAGGGTTGTTATTTTCTCCTGTACCTTTGTGTCGTCTCTGAAATTTGTTTGTTCTAATCTCGAACAGCTTGGTTCTTTGAAAACTTCAGTTTATCGTTTGTTTTCAGAGGTATATACTCAGCTTGAATATTGCACTTCAAATCTTCCAGTTCAGTTCTGATTTGAACATTTTCCTGTAGAACTGTTTTATTTACCTTTGGCTTGTGCGTTTCATTGCACTGACATCGTCAGCAGCTATCTTGTCAATCTTGTCTCCCTCTGTCTGGGGTCTTTTGTTGGCTGCCCTCTGGGGTCTTTTGTTGGCCTTTCTTTGTTGGCAGGGTTATCAGTCCAAGTTTTAGACTTGTTTCAGCTGAGATGAGTGGCTGTTCCATCCCATCTATGATCTGGAACTCCAGATCTTCATTCCTACCATTGCATTGGGTTCTCAGGCTAATTTGGCCTTTCAGTATGAGTGTTGTGCCATCAAATAGCCTCAGCCTTACTTTCGAGAGCTTCATTTTTGGATCACCATGTTAAGCTACTTCGCACAGGTCTGTGAGGGTCATTATGTTGCATGACGTACCAGTGTCTATGTCATGAAAATATAATAATTTTCATAATATTATTGTGATTTATTGTAAAGATAGGTTAATAGTGGGGTTTGGTTTAGTTTCTCTGTGAGTTTGTGTGTGTGTGTGTGTGGGGGGGGGGTTTAATTGAACTGTAGACAGCTAGTCTGGAGCTTTTGAGTTATCAAAAGAGAAGCTAGGTTTGAAATGCCAAATATGTAAACATGGCTGAAGTTTTAGAATGTGCGGTGTGAGGAACATTTGCATTTTTAGATAAACCAGAGTAGTTTGAATTTCAAAGCTATGGTAAGGCGTTACACCTAGCCAACAGAGGCTAAGCCAAACAATGTGTTTATTTTTCCTATAGATTACAAATATGACTACTATGGAAGATTTATATCATGGAAAAAGTAAAGTTGCAAAGACATACTGGAACAATGACATTTACATTAAAAAGGGAGAAACCTGTATAAAGGAGATGAGGTTGTGCGTACGGAAGAAGGCATTTTAAGATCTAACAAGTGTGAAAAGCCTGTGCATCAAACTGCTGTCCACAGGAACCAAAGCTAAGAAAATTCATTGTGAATATCCCGGTCCAGGGTATTGTGTGCTTTGCCTGGGTCTGTTGAAATCTATCTTGTTTTACTGCTGCCTTAATGGAGGTGTAACTGGGAACTAGATTAATTAGGGGAGTTAGGAGTTATTATAATAGTAATTTGTAGACCTATGTATGTGCTTAAAGTCTTTTCTTCTATTAATAAATGTTTAATTTAGTTTTGTAAAAAACCTCCAAGACTCAGTGGTCTTATTACTACTTAATTCAAGGCACGCACCATGAAATAAAAATACCAATTGCAAAACAGTTGTGGCAGCTGTTTCAAGTTTCCCTCTGGGATTTGAGCAGTTCGGCATTTACCATCTGCTGTGCCATAACAGTCTATCTGACACTTATTGCTCACTGGATGCTCTCCTTCTGCGGTCGTCATTATAACAGTCACAAACCTTTTATCAATTACGGAGTTGACAGAACCAACCTGTGGTATTGTGTATTGGACTCTTCTTCTGATATCTCTCCAATGACCATCTGTACAAAAACAGAATTACCTGAAAAAACTCAGCAGGTCTGGCAGCATCGGCGGAGAAGAAAAGAGTTGACCTTTCGAGTCCTCATGACCCTTCAACAGAACTGACCCTTCTGTTGAAGGGTCATGAGGACTCGAAACGTCAACTCTTTTCTTCTCCGCCGATGCTGCCAGACCTGCTGAGGTTTTCCAGGTAATTCTGTTTTTGATTTGGATTTCCAGCATCCGCAGTTTTTTGTTTTTATGACCATCTGTACAGGTTTGTTTTGCTTCTTTGTCACCAAACACTTGTCATATGAATTGATTCTGCTTCTTGCAGCTAAAACACTGCTTTTCCCACGTTGAGCAACTCTTCTATTCCTTAGTATGAAGTCGATTGCAGTACTTGGATCCTGCTCTTTGTCGGCGATTGCTCTGCTCTCTTAGCCTGGAATGTCTCTCAGCACAATGTATCTCCTGCTCTGCTCTGCCATACATGTGCTCCGGCTGATGCTTTACAACTTCTGCATTTCTACACACATCTATTGCTTTCTTGAGCGTCTGTTTCTTATCTTTCAGTAGACTTTCTCTCACTGAGAGGTCTCATATGCCTGAGACTAATCTATCTTTAATCAGTGTAATCACAGTTGTAATGTAGGAAACAGAGCAGTCAATTTGAGCACAGCACGGATCCCACAGACAGCAATGTGTTAATGACCAGATAATCTGTTTTTTGTGATGCTGATTGAGAGATAAATATTGGTCAGGACACATTCATGCCAAGTAAGTGGTATATGGCTATTTCCAGCACAAGAGAGTCTAATCACCTCCCCTTGACATGCAATTGCAATTAAATCATTGAACACCCCCAGACCCCCTAGGTCATCAACATCCTAGGGGTCATAATGGTTGGAAGCTAAACTGGACTAGCCATATAAATACTGTGGCTACAAGAGCAGGTCAGAGGCTGGGAATCCTGCACAAGCGGCTTACCTCCCCATTCCCCAGTGCTTGTCCACCAGCTTCAAGGCACAAGTCGGGTGTGTGAAGGAATACTCTCCACTTACCTGGAGGACTGCAGCTCAAAAATACTGATATCTAATAATGTGACTCAGGCTGGAATTTTCCAGCCTCCCCATCCCACAGCAGATTGTCCTGCAGTGGGGCCGGCGAGTCATTGAGGGGCTGGAAGATTCCAGCCTCAGTGTCAAGTTATGTTTGATAACACTCCTATGAAGCACCTGTGATATGGAGTCACATGGACCAGGAACACAAAGTGTGATTGCTGGAGATTCTGTTTCTATGATTGGCTAGATGAGACTAGATCCACTGCAGGCAGTCCCGCAGAGCTGATGAGTTGGGGTGTTGCGTAGTGCGATTACCTGCTTCAACAGCTGCAGTAACAACAAGGATGGACAATGTAACATTATCATGCCTAATTCTTGACTTTGGTGAGCTCTGCTTTAAAGCTGCCATATAAACGCAGGTTGTTGAAATTTCACTGCTAGATTATTGTTAGGAAAGTGCATCAAGGGATCTGGAAAAGTGGTGGATATAGAGTTGAGGTACAGATAAACCATGACCAAACTGAATAGCAAAGCAGGCTTGAGAGGCTGAATGGCCTACTTGTATGTTCCTATAAATGACATTGATTTTCTCCAGGCAATAATTGGTACTTTTTCTAATAAAACGGTCACATAATTAGTTGGCTTCAAGGTTCATTTTTGTTAAACAGCAGAATAGCATGAGATAAATCTCTCTCACTCTCAGTTTAATACATTTTCCAAAGTTTTAGGGCACAAGTCCTTTTTGAAATAAGGTCCAGCTGAATGTTATTGCGAGGAAATTTGATACAACACACATCTGACCAAAATCAGCTCTCACAGTCAAAACTTCTGGGTCAAAATGCCAGGTCCAAGAGGCTGGCATTTTCAACTAAAAGCTTTGGCAAAGGCATTAAAATGTAACAGACATGTATTATGAAATCTGTATTTATTTTGAAATGTGTTGAAACCTTATTTGGAATATTGGAATTTTGTTACTGAGGGGTAAATGGCAGATTCAAATGATTTCAAAGAGGATATTGAGCAGATTTGTGGGGCCATAAAACTAATAAAATTGCCACTAGGTGATCCAAGTCTGTCATGACAGCTGACAGTGTCACAGATAAATGTTTGGAATGAAAAGGTGAAGACTAGCTGCAGGACCCAGGTGTGGTCTATTTTCTTTAAAAAGGTTGAAAAATAAATTCCCTTGTTCTGAGAGGGAACAAATCTTTTGGGTAGGAACTGGAAAAAGGAAAACTGGATGAATATTCCACTCCATTTGGCAAGGCTGCTGGAACTACTCTTGGGATTTTTACTGTGCCTTTGGCTTAAATCAGCTAACCACGCAGATGTGTGAGATGGAGACTAGGCTCTTCCTGCTTTATGGGGCTTAGTCCCACAGTGGGAGAGTTCAGCTACCTCAGCAGAGCCCAGGATTGGACCTGGGATGTTCATGCTCTGAGGGACTTGGTACCACACCAGATGGTATGTGTACTCATTCAGCCCACAACTGAATTCTTCTTTTGGAAACTCAGGTTTTTTTAAATTTCTGTCAATTTTCAGCTTTAATTAAAATCTGCTGGAACTTCAAAGAGAGGAAAATGTTCTTTAAAAAAATCTGAATTCTTTAGTTTCTCCTCTATTGAAGAATGTTAAAAGTTAATAAATTCAGCTGCTGAGGAAGCTGGTCTGGTGCTGGTCTTGGCTGTTTTTGCAAGTACCTGATGCAGAGAGGCATCAGTGGTGTAAACCCTCTGAACTAAAATTTAGTTAGAAAGTCCAGTAAAGCTTTATGGAACTTGTCTGGCTCATCGAGGTAACAAGCATGATGTGCTGCTGGTATTTTGAAGACAGTGTGATGCGGAAGGTGTTTTAAACTCTTCAGGGACTGCAAACCAAGATTTGTGTCCAGTTCTCCGAATACAATCAGGGTCGGGGTCTGCGAACAGAAACACACATTTAAGTTCCCAGTGTGAAACAGTATTATCTCTGTCAGCACAATCCTGCTGAGCCACACAAAGAAAGAACCCCCCATTTCTAACACACCTTTCACAAGCTCAGGATGTCTCTTTACAGCACTTTACAGCTAATACAATGCTTCAGAACTGGTCGTCCCTGTTGTAATGTAGGAAAAACAGCAGTCAATTTGCACACAGCAAGCTCCCACAAATAGTAGAAATAAATGACCAAATAATGTAACGTAATTTGACCTCATGGTCCCAGGCATATGGTCCGAGAGAGGTCAAGCCATGCATATCAATCTACAATCTCCGTTCCAGAGGTTCAATTTGGAATTGTCATTTTTGCAACAATCTTAAAATGTATTCTCCTGAATAGAGGCAAACATTAGTCAAACATAGGAAAAGGTTGAAGCCCATTTAGCCCCTCGAGCATGTTCTGCCCTTCAATGAGATTATGGCTCATCTGTGACCTAACTTCAATTAGCCCATCTATGCCCCATATCCCCCCATATCTTCAGAAAATAAAATCTATCAATCTCAGATTTAAAATTAACAATTGATTGAGCATCCACTGTTTTTTCGGGAAGACAATTTCAAACTTCCAGCATCCGTTGTGTGTAGGATTTCCTAATTTGACTCCTGAAAGGGCTGAATCTAATTTTTAGGCAAGGCCCCTTAGTCCTAGACTCCTCAACCAGTGGAAACAATTTCTATATACCTTGTCTGTTTCCCTTAACATCTTGAAAACTTCAAATAAATCATTTCTTAAACTTCTAAATTCCAGGCAATACAAACCTAGTTTGTGATTTCTCCTTACAATTTAACCCTTTTAGTCCAGGTACCGTTCTGATAAATCTACACTCCCTCCAAAGCCATGCCCAGAATAGTACTGGTAGGAATGACCATCGCACAGTCCTTATGGAAACCAAGTCTCACCTTCACAATGAGGACACCATTCATCGTATCGTGTGGGATAGATTCATAGCAGATGTCAGACTAAGTGGGATAGATTCAGAACATAGCTAGCAGCTCAAAACTGGGCATCCATAGGGTGCTATGGACCATCAACAACAGTACAATTATACACAACCACAATCTGTAACCTCATGGCCCAGGCATATCCCCCACTCCACCATTACCATCAAACCAGGAGATCAACCCTAGAGCAATGAGGAATGCAGGAGAGCCTGCCTGGAGCAGCACCAGACATGCTTGAAAATGAGATGCCAGCCTGGTGAAGCAATAACATAGGAATGCATGCATGCTAAACAGCGGAAGCAGCAATGCAATAGACAGAGCTAAGCAATCCCACAACCAATGGATCAGATCAAAGCTCTGCAGTCCTGCCGCAACCAGTTGTGAATGGGGCTAGATAATTGAACAACTTACAGGAGGAGAAAGTTCCACAAATATCCCCATCCTCAATGATGTGGGAGCCCAGCACATCAGTGCAAAAGATAAGGTTGAAGAACTTGAACTATCTTTAGTCAGAAGTGCCGAGCGGATGATTAATCTTGGCCTCCTTCTGCATTCCCGGCATCACAGATGCCAGTCTTCAGCCAATACGATTCACCTCACATGATAGAACAAAAGGGCTGAAAGCACTGGATAATATGAAGGTTATGGGTCCTAACAATATCGCAGCAGTAGTACTGAAGGCTTGTGCTCCAGAACTAACTGCACCCCCAGCCAAGCTATTCCAGTACAGCTACAACACTGGCATCTACCCGGCTATGTGGAAAATTGCCCAGGTATGTCCTGTACACAAAAAGCAGGACAAGTCCAACCCGGCCAATTACCACCCCATCATCCTACTCTCAATTATCAGTAAAGTAATGGAAGGGGTCATCTACATTGCTATCAATTACTTACTATGCACTTACTTACCAATAACGTATTCACTGACATTCAGTTTGGATTCCGCTGGGTCACTCAGCTCCTGACCTCATTATAGCCTTGGTTCAAATATGGACAAAAGAACAGAGATGAAAGTGACTGACATGACACCAAGGCAGCATTTAACCAAGTGTGGCATCAAGGAGCCCTAGCAAAACTGGCTTCAATGGAAATCAGGGGGAAAACTCTCCGCTGGTTGGAGTCACACCTAGCACAAAGGAAGATGGCTGTGGTTGTTGTAGGTCAATCGCCTCAGTGCCAGAGCATCGATGCAGGAGTTGCTCAGGGTAGTGTCCTCGGCCCAACAATCTTCAGCTGCTTCATCAATGACCTTCCTTCCATCATAAGGTCAGAAGTGGGGGTGTTCGCTGATGATTGCACAATGTTCAGCACCATTCGCAACTCCTCAGATACCGAAGCAGTCCATGTCCAAATGCAGCAAGACCTGGAAAATATCCAGGCTTGGGCTAACAAGTGGCAAGTAACATTCGTGCCACACAAGTGTCAGGCAATGACCATCTCCAACAAGAGAGGATCCAACCATTGCCCCTTAACGTTCAAAGGCATTGCCATCACTGAATCCCCTACTATCAACATCCTGGGGGCTTACCATTGACCAGAAACTGAACTGGACTAGCCATATAAATACTGTGGTTACAAGAGCAGGTCAGAGACTAGGAATCCTGCGACGAGTAACTCACCTCCCGACTCTCCAAAGCCTGTCCACCATCTCCAAGGCACAAGTCAGGAGTGTTATGGAATACTCCCCACTTGCCTGGATGAGTGCAGCTCCCACAACACTGAAGAAGCTCAACACTATCCAGGACAAAGTAGCCCGCTTGATTGGCACCACATCCACAAACATTCACTCCCTCCACCACCGACGCATAGTAGCAGCAGTGTGTACCATCTACAAGATGCACTGCAGGAATTCTTCCTTCGACAGCACCTTCAAAACCCACAACTAATACCATCTAGAAGGATAAGGACAGCAGATAGATGGGAACACTGCCACCTGGAAGTTCCCCTCCAAGTCACTCACCATCCTGACTTGGAAATATATCGCTGTTCCTTCACTGTCGCTGGGTCAAAATCCTGGAACTCCCTTCCTAACAGCACTGTGGGTGTACCTACAACACATGGACTGCAGCGGTTCAAGAAGGCAGCTCACCACCGCCTTCTCAAGGGCAACTAGGGATGGGCAATAAATGCTGGCCCAGCCAACGATGCCCACATCCCGTGAATTAATAAAAAAAAGATCCATTCTCACCCCACCAAAACTGGCCCTTCTCCAATTAATTATTTTAACTTTAGATTGCTCCTTGTCCTTTTCCATAGCTAACCTAAACCTTATGATCCTAAGATCACTGTTTCTTAAGTGTTCCTCTACTAGCCCTTAATCCACTTGACCCACCTCAAGTTGTGGGTCAAGGAATGTTGGAGGATTAGGGGTGGGGAATTCCGGGCATGCAAAATTACCAAAACGGGGGAAACCAGGCATCCTGGTAGGAAAGATGGGTCGACAAGGGGTAAAAAGTAAAAGAAGGAAAAAGGAGGAAAAATAAGTGATTGACCCATGTACAGAGTGACAGCTAAAACACACATAACTGAATACAGGGAAATATAATCAGGGAGTAGGCCAAAGTAGTTTCCTAGATCAGGATACCCAGGTTGGTCTGATTCCTGGACTGGGTGGTACATTCCATGGAGCCTCAAGGGCCACCTGTAAGATGCAATTTCTGCCCTCATTAATCATCCATATTGCAAGTTACTGATACTAACACATCTTGATGTGCTGATTTGGGATTTAGTCACCAAGAACAGCCCTTTCCAAACATCCAGAACAACAACATTTCAACAAGCGAAACCAGTGAATGGGAACTAAGAAGGCAAAGGACTGGATGACCTCAGCTTTGTGAGCTGAATTGTCAGTACTCAGGCTGTCTGCAGCCTACAGGCCACGGTGTGGTTAATGCTCACCTAGACTACAGGGGTGAAGAAGAAATGAGCCACAATAACAGATGTTTGAAGGAAAGCAGCTTACCTGGATTTTCTGATACTGTTTGGCACTGTAGTGATTTGTTCCAACTGGAGCAATAGGGATGAAACCCTTTAGTCGCTGGTTCTGAAACATCAGAAATGGGATGGAGAAGTGACCACTCATGGATGGACTGACCAGGACTGGAGTCTGCAGTCCTACAGCATTCAGGAAAGCCAACAGGAAGTCAGCTCTGTCCTTGTCCACTTTCCCAATCTCCAAGTGTGGGGTATTCCCAAACCCTATTGAACAAGACATTAATCAGTTACCCACAGAAAAAATGCTCTTTACACTAGCAGTTCCCAAATTGTAGGTTGCAGCCTCCGATGGGATCACAAAGATTGTTTTTGGGATTGCAAGCTGCCCCTCCTTTGAGCAGCAATGGTGACTGTGGCGAGGAGATGATCCAATCGGGAGGCTCTGGCGGGACGGCCCTGGCTCGATTGTATCAATGCTGCTGAACAGAATTTGAGCGGTGAGCGCAAAGTGCTCTTTAGCCTTGAAATCAGTTTTAGCAACGATTGCCAAGCAGCTCTGGGATGTTTGAGTGCCAACTTAGAGCAGGCAAAGGCCAGCAACTGTAACTGTGTGACTGACTGAGAGCAAGAAAAACCAGCAAGTCATGTAGCTGAGCCGGAAGGGTGAGTGGCAGCTTCCAACTTTACTGTGTTTCTGTTCTTATTGTACAGGCTTCATAATCCAAGCTGGAGACTCTGAATTGCAGACACTGGCAACTCAACCAAAAGAGGCGAAAGAAACTGGTTACAATGTGTTTCCGTGCGAGGGTGAGCAAGGGTGAGAGGGTGAGGGGCTGCGCGAGACTGCGCGAGGGTGAGTGAGGCTGCGTGAGGGTGAGCGAGGCTGTGTGAGGGTGAGCGAGGCTGCGTGAGGGTGAGTGAGGCTGAGCAAGGGTAAGTGAGGCTGCGCGAGAGTGAGAGGGTGAGCGATGCTGCACGAGGGTGAGTGAGGCTGCGTGAGGGTGAGTGAGGCTGAGCGAGGGTAAGTGAGGCTGCGCGAGAGTGAGAGGGTGAGCGATGCTGCACGAGGGCGAGTGAGGCTGCGCGAGGGTGAGCGAGGGTGAGCAAGGGTGAGCGAGGCTGCGCGAGGGTGAGCGATGGTGAGCGAGGGTGAGTGAGGCTGCACGATGGTGAGCGAGGGTGAGCGAGGCTGCACGAGGGTGAGCGAGGCTGCACGAGGGTGAGCGAGGCTGCGAGAGGGTGAGCGAGGGTGAGTGATGGTGAGCGAGGGTGAGCGAGGCTGCGCGAGGGTGAGCGAGGCTGCGAGAGGATGAGCGAGGCTGCGAGAGGGTGAGCGAGGCTGCGAGAGGGTGAGCGAGGCTGCGAGAGGATGAGCGAGGCTGCGAGAGGGTGAGCGAGGCTGCGAGAGGGTGAGTGATGGTGAGCGAGGGTGAGCGAGGCTGCGCGAGGGTGAGCGAGGCTGCGAGAGGATGAGCGAGGCTGCGAGAGGGTGAGCGAGGCTGCGAGAGGGTGAGTGATGGTGAGCGAGGGTGAGCGAGGCTGCGCGAGGGTGAGCGAGGCTGCGAGAGGATGAGCGAGGATGAGTGAGGCTGCGTGAGGGTGAGCGAGGCTGTGCGAGGGTGAGCGAGGGTGAGCGAGGCTGCGCGAGGGTGAGCGATGGTGAGCGAGGGTGAGCGAGGGTGAGCGAGGATGAGCGAGGCTGCGCGAGGGTGAGCGAGGGTGAGCGAGGGTGAGCGAGGATGAGCGAGGCTGCGCGAGGGTGAGCGAGGCTGCGAGAGGGTGAGCGAGGGTGAGCGAGGGTGAGCGAGGCTGCGCGAGGGTGAGCGAGGGTGAGCGATGGTGAGCGAGGGTGAGCGAGGCTGCGCGAGGGTGAGCGATGGTGAGCAAGGGTGAGCGAGGGTGAGCGAGGGTGAGCGAGGATGAGCGAGGCTGCGCGAGGGTGAGCGAGGCTGCGAGAGGGTGAGCGAGGGTGAGCGAGGCTGCGCGAGGGTGAGTGAGGCTGAGCGAGGGTGAGCGAGGCTGCGCGATGGTGAGTGAGGGTGAGCGAGGCTGCACGAGGGTGAGCGAGGCTGCGAGAGGGCGAGTGAGGGTGAGCACGGCTGGGCGAGGGCGAGTGAGGCTGCGCGAGGGTGAGTGAGGGTGAGCGAAGCTGTGCGAGGGTGAGCGAGGCTGCGCGAGGGTGAGCGAGGGTGCGCGAGGGCGAGCGTGGCTGCGCGAGGGTGAGAGAGTGAGCGAGGCTGCGCGAGGGTGAGAGGGTGAGTGAGGCTGCGCGAAGGTGAGCGAGGGTGAGAGGGTGAGCGAAGCAGTGGGAGGGTGAGCGAGGCTGTGCGAGGGTGAGCCAGGCTGTGAGAGGGTGAGAGGGTGAGCGAGGCTGTGCGAGGGTGAGAGGGTGAGCGAGGCTGTGCGAGGGTGAGAGGGTGAGCGAGGGTGAGTGAGGCTGTGCGAGGGTGAATGAGGCTGTGCGAGGGTGAGAGGGTGAGCGAGGCTGTGCGAGGGTGAGAGGGTGAGCGAGGCTGTGCGAAGGTGAGAGGGTGAGTGAGGTTGTGCGAGGGTGAGAGGGTGAGTGAGGCTGTGTGAGGGTGAGTGAGGCTGTGCGAGGGTGAGCGAGGCTGTGCGAGGGTGAGAGGGTGAGCGAGGCTGTGCGAAGGTGAGAGGGTGAGTGAGGTTGTGCGAGGGTGAGAGGGTGAGTGAGGCTGTGTGAGGGTGAGTGAGGCTGTGCGAGGGTGAGCGAGGCTGTACGAGGGTGAGAGGGTGAGCGAGGCTGCGCGAGGGTGAGAGGGTGAGCGAGGGTGAGAGGGTGAGCGAGGCTGTGCGAGGGTGAGAGGGTGAGCGAGGCTGCGCGAGGGTGAGAAGGTGAGCGAGGGTGAGAGGGTGAGCGAGGCTGTGCGAGGGTGAGAGGGTGAGCGAGGCTGTGCGAGGGTGAGCGAGGCTGCGTGAGGGTGAGCGAGGCTGTGCGAGGGTGAGAGGGTGAGCGAAGTTGTGCGAGGGTGAGAGGCTGAGCGAGGCTGTGCGAGGGTGAGAGGGTGAGCGAGGCTGTGCGAGGGTGAGAGGGTGAGCGAGGGTGAGAGGGTGAGCGAAGTTGTGCGAGGGTGAGAGGGTGAGCGAAGTTGTGCAAGGGTGAGAGGGTGAGCGAAGTTGTGCGAGGGTGAGAGGGTGAGCGAAGTCGTGCCAGGGTGAGAGCGTGAGCGAGGCTGTGCGAGAATGAGAGGGTGAGTGAGGCTGCGCGAGGGTGAGAGGGTGAGCGAGGCTGTGCGAGGGTGAGAGGGTGAGCGAGGCTGAGCGAGGGTGAGTGGGTGAGCGAGGCTGAGAGGGTGAGTGAGGCTGTGCGAGGGTGAGAGGGTGAGCGAGGCTGTGCGAGGGTGAGAGGGTGAGCGAGGCTGAGCGAGGGTGAGAGGGTGAGCGAGGCTGTGCCAGGGTGAGCGGGTGAGCGAGGCTGAGAGGGTGGGAGGGTGAGCGAGGGTGAGAGGGTGAGGGAGGGTGAGCGAGGCTGTGCGAGGGTGAGAGGGTGAGCGAGGCTGAGCGAGGGTGAGCGAGGCTGTGCGAGGGTGAGCGAGGCTGCGCGAGTATGAGAGGGTGAGTGAGGCTGTGCGAGGGTGAGAGGGTGAGTGAGGCTGCGCGAGGGTGAGAGGGTGAGCGAGGCTGTGCGAGGGTGAGAGGGTGAGTGAGGCTGTGCGAGGGTGAGAGGGTGAGTGAGGCTGTGCGAGGGTGAGAGGGTGAACGAGGCTGCGCGAGGGTGAGAGGGTGAGAGGCTGTGCGAGGGTGAGCGAGGCTGCCCGAGGGTGAGAGGGTGAGCGAGGCTGGGCGAGGGTGAGAGGGTGAGTGCGGCTGTGCGAGGGTGAGAGGTTGAGCGAGGCTGGGCGAGGGTGCGTGTGAGCGAGGCTGTGCGAGGGTGAGTGTGAGCGAGGCTGTGCGAGGGTGAGTGTGAGCGAGGCTGTGCGAGGGTGAGTGTGAGCGAGGCTGTGCGAGGGTGAGTGAGGCTGGGTGAGGGTGAGAGAGCGAGCGAGACTGTGCGAGGGTGAGTGTGAGCGAGGCTGTGCGAGGGTGAGTGAGGCTGCGTGAAGGTGAGCGAGGGTGAGAGGGTAGCGAGGCTGCGCGAGGGTGAGAGGGTGAGCGAGGCTGGGCGAGGGTGAGAGGGTGAGCGAGGCTGTGCGAGGGTGAGCGAGGCTGTACGAGGGTGAGTGAGGCTGTGCGAGGGTGAGAGGGTGAGCGAGGGTGAGCGAGGCTGTGCGAGGGTGAGAAAGGCTGTGCGAAGGTGAGAGGCTGTGCGAGGGTGAGCGAGGCTGGGCGAGGGTGAGAGGGTGAGCGAGGTTGTGCGAGGGTGAGAGGGTGAGTGAGGCTGTGCAAGGGTGAGTGAGGCTGTGCGAGGGTGAGAGGGTGAGGGAGGCTGTGCGAGGGTCAGAGAGTGAGCGAGGCTGTGCGAGGGTGAGAGGGTGAGCGAGGCTGCGCGAGGGTGAGCGAGGCTGTGCGAGGGTCAGAGAGTGAGCGAGGCTGTGCGAGGGTGAGAGGGTGAGGGAGGGTGAGCGAGGCTGCGCGAGGGTGAGAGGGTGAGCGAGGCTGTGCGAGGGTGAGCGAAGATGTGCGAGGGTGAGAGGGTGAGCGAGGGTGAGAGGGTGAGAGGCTGTGCGAGGGTGAGAGGGTGAGCGAGGCTGTGCGAGGGTGAGAGGGAGAGTGAGGCTGTGCGAGGGTGAGAGGGTGAGCGAGGCTGGGCGAGGGTGAGAGGGTGAGTGAGGCTTTGCGAGGGTGAGGGTGTGAGTGAGGCTGTGCAAGGGTGACTGTGAGCGAGGCTGTGCGAGGGTGAGAGGGTGAGTGAGGCTGTGTGAGGGTGAGAGGGTGAGCGAGACTGTGCGAGGGTGAGTGTGAGCGAGGCTGTGCGAGGGTGAGTGAGGCTGCGCGAAGGTGAGCGAGGGTGAGAGGGTAGCGAGGCTGCGCGAGGGTGAGAGGGTGAGCGAGTCTGCGCGAGGGTGAGAGGGTGAGCGAGGCTGGGCGAGGGTGAGAGGGTGAGCGAGTCTGCGCGAGGGTGAGAGGGTAAGCGAGGGTGAGTGAGGATGTGCGAGGGTGAGAGGGTGAGCAAGGCTGGGCGAGGGTGAGAGGGTGAGCGAGGTGGTGAGAGGGTGAGTGTGGCTGTGCGAGGGTGAGAGGGTGAGCGAGGCTGTGCGAGGGTGAGTGAGGCTGTGCGAAGGTGAGAGGGTTAGCGAGGCTGTGCGAGGGTGAGAGGGTGAGCGAGGCTGTGCGAGGGTGAGAGGGTGAGCGAGGCTGTGCGAGGGAGAGAGGCTGAGCGAGGGTGAGAGGGTGAGTGAGGCTGCGCGAAGCTGAGCGAGGGTGAGAGGGTGAGCGAGGGTGAGTGTGAGCGAGGATGGGCGAGGGTGAGCAAGGCTGTGTGAGGGTGAGAGGGTGAGCGAGGCTGTGCGAGGGTGAGAGGGTGAGCGAGGCTGTGCGAGGGTGAGAGGGTGAGTGAGGCTGTGCGAGGGTGAGTGAGGCTGTGCGAAGGTGAGAGGGTTAGCGAGTCTGTGCGAGGGTGAGAGGGTGAGCGAGGCTGTGCGAGGGTGAGAGGGTGAGCGTGGCTGTGCGAGGGTGAGTGGGTGAGCGAAGTTGTGCGAGGGTGAGAGGGTGAGCGAAGTTGTGCGAGGGTGAGAGGGTGAGCGAAGTTGTGCGAGGGTGAGAGCGTGAGCGAGGCTGTGCGAGGATGAGAGGGTGAGTGAGGCTGCGCGAGGGTGAGAGGGAGAGCGAGGCTGTGCGAGGGTGAGAGGGTGAGCGAGGCTGAGCGAGGGTGAGCGGGTGAGCCAGGCTGAGAGGGTGAGCGAGGCTGTGCGAGGGTGAGAGGGTGAGCGAGGCTGTGCGATGGTGAGAGGGTGAGCGAGGCTGAGAGGGTGAGCGAGGCTGTGCGAGGGTGAGCGGGTGAGCGATGCTGAGAGGGTGGGAGGGTGAGCGAGCGTGAGAGGGTGAGGGAGGGTGAGCGAGGCTGTGCGAGGGTGAGAGGGTGAGCGAGGCTGAGCGAGGGTGAGAGGGTAAGAAGGTGAGGGAGGGTGAGCGAGGTTGAGAGGGTGAGGGAGGGTGAGCGAGGCTGAGAGGGTGAGAGGGTGAGCGAGGCTGTGCGAGGGTGAGAGGGTGAGCGAGGCTGTGCGAGGGTGAGCGAGGCTGTGCGAGGGTGAGCGAGGCTGCGCGAGGGTGAGAGGGTGAGTGAGGCTGTGCGAGGGTGAGAGGGTGTGTGAGGCTGCGCGAGGGTGAGAGGGTGAGCATGGCTGTGCGAGGGTGAGAGGGTGAGTGAGGCTGTGAGAGGGTGAGTGAGGCTGTGCGAGGGTGAGAGGGTGAGTGAGGCTGTGTGAGGGTGAGAGGGTGAACGGGGCTGCGCGAGGGTGAGAGGGTGAGAGGCTGTGCGAGGGTGAGCGAGGCTGCCCGAGGGTGAGAGGGTGAGCGAGGCTGGGCGAGGGTGAGAGGGTGAGTGCGGCTGTGCGAGGGTGAGAGGTTGAGCGAGGCTGGGCGAGGGTGAGAGTGTGAGTGAGGCTGTGCGAGGGTGAGTGTGAGCGAGGCTGTGCGAGGGTGAGTGTGAGCGAGGCTGTGCGAGGGTGAGTGAGGCTGGGTGAGGGTGAGAGGGCGAGCGAGACTGTGCGAGGGTGAGTGTGAGCGAGGCTGTGCGAGGGTGAGTGAGGCTGCGTGAAAGTGAGCGAGGGTGAGAGGGTAGCGAGGCTGCGCGAGGGTGAGCGAGGCTGGGCGAGGGTAAGAGGGTTAGCGAGGCTGTGCGAGAGTGAGCGAGGCTGTACGAGGGTGAGTGAGGCTGTGCGACGGTGAGAGGGTGAGCGAGGGTGAGCGAGGCTGTGCGAGGATGAGAGAGGCTGTGCGAAGGTGAGAGGCTGTGCGAGGGTGAGCGAGGCTGGTCGAGGGTGAGAGGGTGAGCGAGGTTGTGCGAGGGTGAGAGGGTGAGTGAGGCTGTGCGAGGGTGAGTGAGGCTGTGCGAGGGTGAGAGGGTGAGGGAGGCTGTGCGAGGATCAGAGAGTGAGCGAGGCTGTGCGAGGGTGAGAGGGTGAGCGAGTGTGAGCGAGGCTGTGCGAGGGTGAGCGAGGCTGTGCGAGGGTCAGAGAGTGAGCGAGGCTGTGCGAGGGTGAGAGGGTGAGGGAGGGTGAGCGAGGCTGCGCGAGGGTGAGAGGGTGTGCGAGGGTGAGCGAAGATGTGCGAGGGTGAGAGGGTGAGCGAGGGTGAGAGGGTGAGAGGCTGTGCGAGGGTGAGAGGGTGAGCGAAGCTGTGCGAGGGTGAGAGGGAGAGTGAGGCTGTGCGAGGGTGAGCGAGGCTGGGCGAGGGTGAGAGGGTGAGTGAGGCTTTGCGAGGGTGAGAGTGTGAGTGAGGCTGTGCAAGGGTGACTGTGAGCGAGGCTGTGCGAGGGTGAGTGAGGCTGTGTGAGGGTGAGAGGGTGAGCGAGACTGTGCGAGGGTGAGTGTGAGCGAGGCTGTGCGAGGGTGAGTGAGGCTGCGCGAAGGTGAGCGAGGGTGAGAGGGTAGCGAGGCTGCGCGAGGGTGAGAGGGTAAGCGAGGGTGAGTGAGGATGTGCGAGGGTGAGAGGGTGAGCGAGGCTGGGCGAGGGTGAGAGGGTGAGCGAGGCTGGGCGAGGGTGAGAGGGTGAGCGAGGCTGTGTGAGGGTGAGTGTGAGTGAGGCTGGGCGAGGGTGAGCGAGGCTGGGTGAGGGTGAGAGGGTGAGCGAGGGTGAGAGGGTGAGCGAGGTTGTGCGAAGGTGAGAGGGTGAGCGAGGCTGTGCGAGGGTGAGAGGGTGAGCGAGTGTGAGAGGGTGAGCGAGGCTGTGCGAGGGTGAGAGAATGAGTGTGGCTGTGTGAGGGTGAGAGGGTGAGCGAGGGTGAGAGGGTGAGCGAGGCTGCGCGAGGGTGAGAGAGTGAGTGTGGCTGTGTGAGGGTGAGAGGGTGAGCGAGGCTGTGCGAGGGTGAGAGGGTGAGCGAGGTTGTGCGAGGGTGAGAGGGTGAGTGTGGCTGTGCGAGGGCGAGCGAGGCAGTGCGAGCGTGAGAGGGTGAGCGAGGCTGTGCGAGGGTGAGAGGGTGAGCGAGGCTGTGCGAGGGTGAGCGAGGCTGTGCGATGGTAAGAGGGTGAGCGAGGCTGGGCGAGGGTGAGAGGGTGAGCGAGGCTGTGCGAGGGTGAGTGAGGCTGTGCGAAGGTGAGAGGGTTAGCGAGGCTGTGCGAGGGTGAGAGGGTGAGCGAGGCTGTGCGAGGGTGAGAGGGTGAGCGAGGCTGTGCGAGGGTGAGAGGCTGAGCGAGGGTGAGAGGGTGAGTGAGGCTGCGCGAAAGTGAGCGAGGGTGAGAGGGTGAGCGAGGGTGAGTGTGAGCGAGGCTGGGCGAGGGTGAGCAAGGCTGTGCGAGGGTGAGAGGGTGAGCGAGGCTGTGCGAGGGTGAGAGGGTGAGCGAGGCTGTGCGAGGGTGAGAGGGTGAGTGAGGCTATGCGAGGGTGAGTGAGGCTGTGCGAAGGTGAGAGGGTTAGCGAGGCTGTGCGAGGGTGAGAGGGTGAGCGAGGCTGTGCGAGGGTGAGAGGGTGAGCGTGGCTGTGCGAGGGTGAGTGAGGCTGTGCGAGGGTGAGAGGGTGAGCGAGGCTGTGCGAGGGTGAGAGGGTGAGCGAGGCTGTGCGAGGGTGAGAGGGTGAGCGAGGCTGTGCGAGGGTGAGAGGGTGAGTGAGGCTGTGCGAGGGTGAGTGAGGCTGTGCGAAGGTGAGAGGGTTAGCGAGGCTGTGCGAGGGTGAGAGGGTGAGCGAGGCTGTGCGAGGGTGAGCGTGGCTGTGCGAGGGTGAGCGTGGCTGTGCGAGGGTGAGTGGGGCTGTGCGAGGGTGAGAGGGTGAGCGAGGCTGTGCGAGGGTGAGAGGGTGAGCGAGGCTGTGCGAGGGTGAGAGGGTGAGTGAGGCTGTGCGAGGGTGAGAGGGTGAGCGAGGCTGCGCGAGGGTGAGAGGGTGAGCGAGGCAGGGTGAGGCTGCGCGAAGGTGAGCTAGGCTGTGCGAGGGTGCGAGGGTGAGCGAGGCTGTACGAGGGTGAGAAGGTGAGCGAGGCTGTGCGAGGGTGAGAGGGTGAGCAGGGCTGTGCGAGGGTGAGAGGGTGAGTGAGGCTGTGCGAGGGTGAGAGGGTGAGCGAGGCTGTGCGAGGGTGAGAGGGTGAGCGAGGCTGTGCGAGGGTGAGAGGGTGAGCGAGGGTGAGCGAGGCTGCGCGAGGGTGAGAGGGTGAGCGAGGCTGTGCGAGGGTGAGTGAGGCTGCGCGAAGGTGAGAGGGTGAGCGAGGCTGTGCGAGGGTGAGAGGGTGAGCGAGGGTGAGCGAGGCTGTGCGAGAGTGAGCGAGGGTGAGAGGGTGAGCGAGGCTGTGAGAGGGCGAGCGAGGCTGCGCGAGGGCGAGTGCGGCTGCGCGAGGGTGAGCGAGGGTGAACGAGACCGCGAGGGTGAGCGAGGGTGAACGAGGCTGCGCGAGGGTGAGCGAGGGTGAGCTAGGATGCGCGAGGGTGAGTGAGTTTGAGCGAGGCTGCGCGAGGGTGAGAGGGTGAGCGAGGGTGAGCAGAGTAGCGAGGCTGCACGAGGGTGAGAGGGTGAGCGAGGGTGAGAGGGTGAGCGAGGCTGCGCGAGGGTGAGAGGGTGAGCAGGGTAGCGAGGCTGCACGAGGGTGAGAGGGTGAGCGAGGGTGAGAGGGTGAGCGAGGCTGTGCGAGGGTGAGAGGGTGAGCGAGGCTGTGCGAGGGTGAGCGAGGCTGTGCGAGGGTGAGAGGGTGAGGGAGGGTGAGAGAGGGTGAGAGGGTGAGCGAAGTTGTGCGAGGGTGAGAGGGTGAGGGAGGGTGAGCTGGTGAGCGAGACTGAGAGGGTGAGCGAAGCTGTGGGAGGGTCAGAGAGTGAGCGAGGCTGTGCGAGGGTGAGAGGGTGAGGGAGGGTGAGCGAGGGTGAGCGAAGCTATGCGAGGGTGAGAGGGTGAGCGAGGCTGCACGAGGGTGAGCGAGGCTGTGCGAGGGTGAGAGGGTGAAGCTGAGCGAGGGTGAGAGGGTGAGCGAGGCTGTGCGAGGGTGAGAGGGTGAGCGAGGCTGCGTGAGGGTGAGAGGGTGAGTGAGGCTGTGCGAGGGTGAGAGGGTAAGCGAGGCTGTGCGAGGGTGAGAGGGTGAGTGAGGCTGTGCGAGGGTGAGAGGGTGAGTGAGGCTGTGCGAGGGTGAGAGGGTGAACGAGGCTGCGCGAGGGTGAGAGGGTGAGAGGCTGTGCGAGGGTGAGAGAGTGAGCGAAGCTGCCCGAGGGTGAGAGGGTGAGCGAGGCTGGGCGAGGGTGAGAGGTGAGTGAGGCTGTGCGAGGGTGAGAGGTTGAGCGAGGCTGGGCGAGGGTGAGAGGGTGAGTGAGGCTGTGCGAGGGTGAGTGTGAGCGAGGCTGTGCGAGGGTGAGTGTGAGCGAGGCTGTGTGAGGGTGAGTGAGGCTGGGTGAGGGTGAGAGGGCAAGCGAGGCTGCGCGAGGGTGAGAGGGTGAGCGAGGTTGTGCGAGGGTGAGAGGGTGAGTGAGGCTGTGCGAGGGTGAGTGAGGCTGTGCGAGGGTGAGCGAGGCTGTGAGAGGGTGAGAGAGGCTGTGCGAAGGTGAGAGGGTGAGCGAGGTTGTGCGAGGGTGAGAGGGTGAGTGAGGCTGTGCGAGGGTGAGTGAGGCTGTGCGAGGGTGAGGGAAGCTGTGCGATGGTGAGAGGGTGAGCGAGGCTGTGCGAGGGTGAGTGAGGCTGTGCGAGGGTGAGCGAGGCTGTGCGAGGGTAAGAGGGTGAGCGAGGCTGTGCGAGGGTGAGAGGGTAAGCGAGGCTGTGCGAGGGTGAGCGAGGCTGTGCGAGGGAGAGAGGCTGAGCGAGGGTGAGAGGGTGAGTGAGGCTGCGCGAAGCTGAGCGAGGGTGAGAGGGTGAGCGAGGGTGAGTGTGAGCGAGGATGGGCGAGGGTGAGCAAGGCTGTGTGAGGGTGAGAGGGTGAGCGAGGCTGTGCGAGGGTGAGAGGGTGAGCGAGGCTGTGCGAGGGTGAGAGGGTGAGTGAGGCTGTGCGAGGGTGAGTGAGGCTGTGCGAAGGTGAGAGGGTTAGCGAGTCTGTGCGAGGGTGAGAGGGTGAGCGAGGCTGTGCGAGGGTGAGAGGGTGAGCGTGGCTGTGCGAGGGTGAGTGGGTGAGCGAAGTTGTGCGAGGGTGAGAGGGTGAGCGAAGTTGTGCGAGGGTGAGAGGGTGAGCGAAGTTGTGCGAGGGTGAGAGCGTGAGCGAGGCTGTGCGAGGATGAGAGGGTGAGTGAGGCTGCGCGAGGGTGAGAGGGAGAGCGAGGCTGTGCGAGGGTGAGAGGGTGAGCGAGGCTGAGCGAGGGTGAGCGGGTGAGCCAGGCTGAGAGGGTGAGCGAGGCTGTGCGAGGGTGAGAGGGTGAGCGAGGCTGTGCGATGGTGAGAGGGTGAGCGAGGCTGAGAGGGTGAGCGAGGCTGTGCGAGGGTGAGCGGGTGAGCGATGCTGAGAGGGTGGGAGGGTGAGCGAGCGTGAGAGGGTGAGGGAGGGTGAGCGAGGCTGTGCGAGGGTGAGAGGGTGAGCGAGGCTGAGCGAGGGTGAGAGGGTAAGAAGGTGAGGGAGGGTGAGCGAGGTTGAGAGGGTGAGGGAGGGTGAGCGAGGCTGAGAGGGTGAGAGGGTGAGCGAGGCTGTGCGAGGGTGAGAGGGTGAGCGAGGCTGTGCGAGGGTGAGCGAGGCTGTGCGAGGGTGAGCGAGGCTGCGCGAGGGTGAGAGGGTGAGTGAGGCTGTGCGAGGGTGAGAGGGTGTGTGAGGCTGCGCGAGGGTGAGAGGGTGAGCATGGCTGTGCGAGGGTGAGAGGGTGAGTGAGGCTGTGAGAGGGTGAGTGAGGCTGTGCGAGGGTGAGAGGGTGAGTGAGGCTGTGTGAGGGTGAGAGGGTGAACGGGGCTGCGCGAGGGTGAGAGGGTGAGAGGCTGTGCGAGGGTGAGCGAGGCTGCCCGAGGGTGAGAGGGTGAGCGAGGCTGGGCGAGGGTGAGAGGGTGAGTGCGGCTGTGCGAGGGTGAGAGGTTGAGCGAGGCTGGGCGAGGGTGAGAGTGTGAGTGAGGCTGTGCGAGGGTGAGTGTGAGCGAGGCTGTGCGAGGGTGAGTGTGAGCGAGGCTGTGCGAGGGTGAGTGAGGCTGGGTGAGGGTGAGAGGGCGAGCGAGACTGTGCGAGGGTGAGTGTGAGCGAGGCTGTGCGAGGGTGAGTGAGGCTGCGTGAAAGTGAGCGAGGGTGAGAGGGTAGCGAGGCTGCGCGAGGGTGAGCGAGGCTGGGCGAGGGTAAGAGGGTTAGCGAGGCTGTGCGAGAGTGAGCGAGGCTGTACGAGGGTGAGTGAGGCTGTGCGACGGTGAGAGGGTGAGCGAGGGTGAGCGAGGCTGTGCGAGGATGAGAGAGGCTGTGCGAAGGTGAGAGGCTGTGCGAGGGTGAGCGAGGCTGGTCGAGGGTGAGAGGGTGAGCGAGGTTGTGCGAGGGTGAGAGGGTGAGTGAGGCTGTGCGAGGGTGAGTGAGGCTGTGCGAGGGTGAGAGGGTGAGGGAGGCTGTGCGAGGATCAGAGAGTGAGCGAGGCTGTGCGAGGGTGAGAGGGTGAGCGAGTGTGAGCGAGGCTGTGCGAGGGTGAGCGAGGCTGTGCGAGGGTCAGAGAGTGAGCGAGGCTGTGCGAGGGTGAGAGGGTGAGGGAGGGTGAGCGAGGCTGCGCGAGGGTGAGAGGGTGTGCGAGGGTGAGCGAAGATGTGCGAGGGTGAGAGGGTGAGCGAGGGTGAGAGGGTGAGAGGCTGTGCGAGGGTGAGAGGGTGAGCGAAGCTGTGCGAGGGTGAGAGGGAGAGTGAGGCTGTGCGAGGGTGAGCGAGGCTGGGCGAGGGTGAGAGGGTGAGTGAGGCTTTGCGAGGGTGAGAGTGTGAGTGAGGCTGTGCAAGGGTGACTGTGAGCGAGGCTGTGCGAGGGTGAGTGAGGCTGTGTGAGGGTGAGAGGGTGAGCGAGACTGTGCGAGGGTGAGTGTGAGCGAGGCTGTGCGAGGGTGAGTGAGGCTGCGCGAAGGTGAGCGAGGGTGAGAGGGTAGCGAGGCTGCGCGAGGGTGAGAGGGTAAGCGAGGGTGAGTGAGGATGTGCGAGGGTGAGAGGGTGAGCGAGGCTGGGCGAGGGTGAGAGGGTGAGCGAGGCTGGGCGAGGGTGAGAGGGTGAGCGAGGCTGTGTGAGGGTGAGTGTGAGTGAGGCTGGGCGAGGGTGAGCGAGGCTGGGTGAGGGTGAGAGGGTGAGCGAGGGTGAGAGGGTGAGCGAGGTTGTGCGAAGGTGAGAGGGTGAGCGAGGCTGTGCGAGGGTGAGAGGGTGAGCGAGTGTGAGAGGGTGAGCGAGGCTGTGCGAGGGTGAGAGAATGAGTGTGGCTGTGTGAGGGTGAGAGGGTGAGCGAGGGTGAGAGGGTGAGCGAGGCTGCGCGAGGGTGAGAGAGTGAGTGTGGCTGTGTGAGGGTGAGAGGGTGAGCGAGGCTGTGCGAGGGTGAGAGGGTGAGCGAGGTTGTGCGAGGGTGAGAGGGTGAGTGTGGCTGTGCGAGGGCGAGCGAGGCAGTGCGAGCGTGAGAGGGTGAGCGAGGCTGTGCGAGGGTGAGAGGGTGAGCGAGGCTGTGCGAGGGTGAGCGAGGCTGTGCGATGGTAAGAGGGTGAGCGAGGCTGGGCGAGGGTGAGAGGGTGAGCGAGGCTGTGCGAGGGTGAGTGAGGCTGTGCGAAGGTGAGAGGGTTAGCGAGGCTGTGCGAGGGTGAGAGGGTGAGCGAGGCTGTGCGAGGGTGAGAGGGTGAGCGAGGCTGTGCGAGGGTGAGAGGCTGAGCGAGGGTGAGAGGGTGAGTGAGGCTGCGCGAAAGTGAGCGAGGGTGAGAGGGTGAGCGAGGGTGAGTGTGAGCGAGGCTGGGCGAGGGTGAGCAAGGCTGTGCGAGGGTGAGAGGGTGAGCGAGGCTGTGCGAGGGTGAGAGGGTGAGCGAGGCTGTGCGAGGGTGAGAGGGTGAGTGAGGCTATGCGAGGGTGAGTGAGGCTGTGCGAAGGTGAGAGGGTTAGCGAGGCTGTGCGAGGGTGAGAGGGTGAGCGAGGCTGTGCGAGGGTGAGAGGGTGAGCGTGGCTGTGCGAGGGTGAGTGAGGCTGTGCGAGGGTGAGAGGGTGAGCGAGGCTGTGCGAGGGTGAGAGGGTGAGCGAGGCTGTGCGAGGGTGAGAGGGTGAGCGAGGCTGTGCGAGGGTGAGAGGGTGAGTGAGGCTGTGCGAGGGTGAGTGAGGCTGTGCGAAGGTGAGAGGGTTAGCGAGGCTGTGCGAGGGTGAGAGGGTGAGCGAGGCTGTGCGAGGGTGAGCGTGGCTGTGCGAGGGTGAGCGTGGCTGTGCGAGGGTGAGTGGGGCTGTGCGAGGGTGAGAGGGTGAGCGAGGCTGTGCGAGGGTGAGAGGGTGAGCGAGGCTGTGCGAGGGTGAGAGGGTGAGTGAGGCTGTGCGAGGGTGAGAGGGTGAGCGAGGCTGCGCGAGGGTGAGAGGGTGAGCGAGGCAGGGTGAGGCTGCGCGAAGGTGAGCTAGGCTGTGCGAGGGTGCGAGGGTGAGCGAGGCTGTACGAGGGTGAGAAGGTGAGCGAGGCTGTGCGAGGGTGAGAGGGTGAGCAGGGCTGTGCGAGGGTGAGAGGGTGAGTGAGGCTGTGCGAGGGTGAGAGGGTGAGCGAGGCTGTGCGAGGGTGAGAGGGTGAGCGAGGCTGTGCGAGGGTGAGAGGGTGAGCGAGGGTGAGCGAGGCTGCGCGAGGGTGAGAGGGTGAGCGAGGCTGTGCGAGGGTGAGTGAGGCTGCGCGAAGGTGAGAGGGTGAGCGAGGCTGTGCGAGGGTGAGAGGGTGAGCGAGGGTGAGCGAGGCTGTGCGAGAGTGAGCGAGGGTGAGAGGGTGAGCGAGGCTGTGAGAGGGCGAGCGAGGCTGCGCGAGGGCGAGTGCGGCTGCGCGAGGGTGAGCGAGGGTGAACGAGACCGCGAGGGTGAGCGAGGGTGAACGAGGCTGCGCGAGGGTGAGCGAGGGTGAGCTAGGATGCGCGAGGGTGAGTGAGTTTGAGCGAGGCTGCGCGAGGGTGAGAGGGTGAGCGAGGGTGAGCAGAGTAGCGAGGCTGCACGAGGGTGAGAGGGTGAGCGAGGGTGAGAGGGTGAGCGAGGCTGCGCGAGGGTGAGAGGGTGAGCAGGGTAGCGAGGCTGCACGAGGGTGAGAGGGTGAGCGAGGGTGAGAGGGTGAGCGAGGCTGTGCGAGGGTGAGAGGGTGAGCGAGGCTGTGCGAGGGTGAGCGAGGCTGTGCGAGGGTGAGAGGGTGAGGGAGGGTGAGAGAGGGTGAGAGGGTGAGCGAAGTTGTGCGAGGGTGAGAGGGTGAGGGAGGGTGAGCTGGTGAGCGAGACTGAGAGGGTGAGCGAAGCTGTGGGAGGGTCAGAGAGTGAGCGAGGCTGTGCGAGGGTGAGAGGGTGAGGGAGGGTGAGCGAGGCTGCGCGAGGGTGAGAGGGTGAGCGAGGCTGTGCGAGGGTGAGCGAAGCTATGCGAGGGTGAGAGGGTGAGCGAGGCTGCACGAGGGTGAGCGAGGCTGTGCGAGGGTGAGAGGGTGAAGCTGAGCGAGGGTGAGAGGGTGAGCGAGGCTGTGCGAGGGTGAGAGGGTGAGCGAGGCTGCGTGAGGGTGAGAGGGTGAGTGAGGCTGTGCGAGGGTGAGAGGGTAAGCGAGGCTGTGCGAGGGTGAGAGGGTGAGTGAGGCTGTGCGAGGGTGAGAGGGTGAGTGAGGCTGTGCGAGGGTGAGAGGGTGAACGAGGCTGCGCGAGGGTGAGAGGGTGAGAGGCTGTGCGAGGGTGAGAGAGTGAGCGAAGCTGCCCGAGGGTGAGAGGGTGAGCGAGGCTGGGCGAGGGTGAGAGGTGAGTGAGGCTGTGCGAGGGTGAGAGGTTGAGCGAGGCTGGGCGAGGGTGAGAGGGTGAGTGAGGCTGTGCGAGGGTGAGTGTGAGCGAGGCTGTGCGAGGGTGAGTGTGAGCGAGGCTGTGTGAGGGTGAGTGAGGCTGGGTGAGGGTGAGAGGGCAAGCGAGGCTGCGCGAGGGTGAGAGGGTGAGCGAGGTTGTGCGAGGGTGAGAGGGTGAGTGAGGCTGTGCGAGGGTGAGTGAGGCTGTGCGAGGGTGAGCGAGGCTGTGAGAGGGTGAGAGAGGCTGTGCGAAGGTGAGAGGGTGAGCGAGGTTGTGCGAGGGTGAGAGGGTGAGTGAGGCTGTGCGAGGGTGAGTGAGGCTGTGCGAGGGTGAGGGAAGCTGTGCGATGGTGAGAGGGTGAGCGAGGCTGTGCGAGGGTGAGTGAGGCTGTGCGAGGGTGAGCGAGGCTGTGCGAGGGTAAGAGGGTGAGCGAGGCTGTGCGAGGGTGAGAGGGTAAGCGAGGCTGTGCGAGGGTGAGCGAGGCTGTGCGAGGGTGAGAGGGTGAGTGAGGCTGTGCGAAGGTGAGAGG
Organism: Cetorhinus maximus; assembly: GCF_964194155.1. Taxonomy (NCBI): domain Eukaryota; kingdom Metazoa; phylum Chordata; class Chondrichthyes; order Lamniformes; family Cetorhinidae; genus Cetorhinus; species Cetorhinus maximus. The sequence continues at coordinate 663,427 of NW_027596153.1, forward strand.
GTGAACGAGGCTGTGCGAGGGTGAGAGGGTGAGCGAGGTTGTGCGAGGGTGAGAGGGTGAGTGAGGCTGTGCGAGGGTGAGTGAGGCTGTGCGAGGGTGAGCGAGGCTGTGCGAGGGTGAGAGGGTGAGCGTGGCCGTGCGAGGGTGAGTGAAGCTGTGCGAGGGTGAGAGGGTGAGCGAGGCTGTGCGCGGGTAAGAGGGTGAGCGAGGCTGTGCGAGGGTGAGAGGGTGAGCGAGGCTGTGCGAGGGTGAGAGGGTGAGCGAGGGTGAGCGAGGCTGTGCGAGGGTGAGGGAGGCTGCGCGAGGGTGAGAGGGTGAGCGAGGCTGCACGAGGGTGAGTGAGGCTTTACGAGGATGAGAGTGTGAGTGAAGCTGTGCGAGGGTGAGTGTGAGCGAGGCTGTGCGAGGGTGAGCGGGTGAGCGAGGCTGTGCGAGGGTGAGAGGGTGAGCGAGGCTGTGCGAGAGTGAGCAGGTGAGCGAGGCTGTGCGAGGGTGAGAGGGTGAGCGAGGCTGAGCGAGGGTGAGTGAGGCTGTGCGAGGGTGAGAGGGTGAGTGAGGCTGTGCGAGGGTGAGAGGGTGAGCGAGGCTGCGCGAGGGTGAGCGAGGATGAGAGGGTGAGCGAGGGTGAGCGAGGGTGAGCGAGGCTGTGCGAGGGTGAGAGGGTGAGCGAGGGTGAGAGGGTGAGTGAGGCTGTGCGAGGGTGAGTGAGGCTGTGCGAGGGCGAGTGTGAGCGAGGCTGTGCGAGGGTGAGTGTGAGCGAGGCTGTGCGAGGGCGAGAGGGTGAGCGAGGTTGTGCGAGGGTGAGAGGGTGAGTGAGGGTGAGAGGGTGAGCGAGGCTGTGCGAGAGTGAGAGGGTGAGCGAGGCTGTACGAGTGTGAGTGAGGCTTCGCGAAGGTGAGCGAGGGTGAGAGGGTGAGCGAGGCTGTGCGAGGGTGAGAGGGTGAGCGAGGCTGTGCGAGGGTGAGAGGGTGAGTGAGGCTGTGCGAGGGTGAGTGAGGGTGAGAGGGTGAGCGAGGCTGTGCGAGGGTGAGAGGGTGAGCGAGGCTGTGCGAGGGTGAGTGAGGCTGTGCGAGGGTGAGTGAGGGTGAGAGGGTGAGCGAAGTTGTGCGAGGGTGAGAGGGTGAGTGAGGCTGTGCGAGGGTGAGTGAGGCTGTGCGAGGGTGAGTGAGGCTGTGTGAGGGTGAGAGGGTGAGCGAGGCTGTGCGAGGGTGAGAGGGTGAGCGAGGCTGTGTGAGGTTGAGAGGCTGAGCGAGGCTGCGCGAGGGTGAGAGGGTGAGTGAGGCTGCGCGAAGGTGAGCGAGGGTGAGAGGGTGAGCGAGGGTGAGAGGGTGAGCGAGGGTGAGAGGGTGAGCGAGGCTGGGCGAGGGTGAGCAAGGCTGTGCGAGGGTGAGAGGGTGAGCGAGGCTGTGCGAGGGTGAGAGGGTGAGCGAGGCTGTGCGAGGGTGAGAGGGTGAGTGAGGCTGTGCGAGGGTGAGTGAGGCTTCGCGAAGGTGAGCGAGGGTGAGAGGGTAAACGAGGCTGTGTGAGGGTGAGCGAGGCTGTGCGAGGGTGAGAGGGTGAGCGAGGCTGTGCGAGGGTGAGAGGGTGAGCGAGGCTGTGCGAGGGTGAGTGAGGCTTCGCGAAGGTGAGCGAGGGTGAGAGGGTAAACGAGGCTGTGTGAGGGTGAGAGGGTGAGCGAGGCTGTGCGAGGGTGAGAGGGTGAGCGAGGCTGTGCGTGGGTGAGAGGGTGAGCGAAGTTGTGCGAGGGTGAGAGGGTGAGTGAGGCTGTGCGAGGGTGAGAGGGTGAACGAGGCTGTGCGAGGGTGAGAGGGTGAGAGGCTGTGCGAGGGTGAGAGGGTGAGCGAGGCTGCCCGAGGGTGAGAGGGTGAGCGAGGCTGGGCGAGGGTGAGAGGGTGAGTGAGGCTGTGCGAGGGTGAGAGGTTGAGCGAGGCTGGGCGAGGGTGAGAGGGTGAGTGAGGCTGTGTGAGGGTGAGTGAGGCTGGGTGAGGGTGAGAGGGCGAGCGAGGCTGCGCGAGGGTGAGAGGGTGAGCGAGGTTGTGCGAGGGTGAGAGGGTGAGTGAGGCTGTGCGAGGGTGAGTGAGGCTGTGCGAGGGTGAGCGAGGCTGTGAGAGGGTGAGAGAGGCTGTGCGAAGGTGAGAGGGTGAGCGAGGTTGTGCGAGGGTGAGAGGGTGAGTGAGGCTGTGCGAGGGTGAGTGAGGCTGTGCGAGGGTGAGAGGGTGAGCGAGGCTGTGCGAGGGTGAGAGGGTGAGCGAGGCTGTGTGAGGTTGAGAGGCTGAGCGAGGCTGCGCGAGGGTGAGAGGGTGAGTGAGGCTGCGCGAAGGTGAGCGAGGGTGAGAGGGTGAGCGAGGGTGAGAGGGTGAGCGAGGGTGAGAGGGTGAGCGAGGCTGGGCGAGGGTGAGCAAGGCTGTGCGAGGGTGAGAGGGTGAGCGAGGCTGTGCGAGGGTGAGAGGGTGAGCGAGGCTGTGCGAGGGTGAGAGGGTGAGTGAGGCTGTGCGAGGGTGAGTGAGGCTTCGCGAAGGTGAGCGAGGGTGAGAGGGTAAACGAGGCTGTGTGAGGGTGAGCGAGGCTGTGCGAGGGTGAGAGGGTGAGCGAGGCTGTGCGAGGGTGAGAGGGTGAGCGAGGCTGTGCGAGGGTGAGTGAGGCTTCGCGAAGGTGAGCGAGGGTGAGAGGGTAAACGAGGCTGTGTGAGGGTGAGAGGGTGAGCGAGGCTGTGCGAGGGTGAGAGGGTGAGCGAGGCTGTGCGTGGGTGAGAGGGTGAGCGAAGTTGTGCGAGGGTGAGAGGGTGAGTGAGGCTGTGCGAGGGTGAGAGGGTGAACGAGGCTGTGCGAGGGTGAGAGGGTGAGAGGCTGTGCGAGGGTGAGAGGGTGAGCGAGGCTGCCCGAGGGTGAGAGGGTGAGCGAGGCTGGGCGAGGGTGAGAGGGTGAGTGAGGCTGTGCGAGGGTGAGAGGTTGAGCGAGGCTGGGCGAGGGTGAGAGGGTGAGTGAGGCTGTGTGAGGGTGAGTGAGGCTGGGTGAGGGTGAGAGGGCGAGCGAGGCTGCGCGAGGGTGAGAGGGTGAGCGAGGTTGTGCGAGGGTGAGAGGGTGAGTGAGGCTGTGCGAGGGTGAGTGAGGCTGTGCGAGGGTGAGCGAGGCTGTGAGAGGGTGAGAGAGGCTGTGCGAAGGTGAGAGGGTGAGCGAGGTTGTGCGAGGGTGAGAGGGTGAGTGAGGCTGTGCGAGGGTGAGTGAGGCTGTGCGAGGGTGAGGGAAGCTGTGCGATGGTGAGAGGGTGAGCGAGGCTGTGCGAGGGTGAGTGAGGCTGTGCGAGGGTGAGTGAGGCTGTGCGAGGGTGAGCGAGGCTGTGCGAGGGTAAGAGGGTGAGCGAGGCTGTGCGAGGGTGAGAGGGTAAGCGAGGCTGTGCGAGGGTGAGCGAGGCTGTGCGAGGGTGAGAGGGTGAGTGAGGCTGTGCGAAGGTGAGAGGGTGAACGAGGCTGTGCGAGGGTGAGAGGGTGAGCGAGGTTGTGCGAGGGTGAGAGGGTGAGTGAGGCTGTGCGAGGGTGAGTGAGGCTGTGCGAGGGTGAGCGAGGCTGTGCGAGGGTGAGAGGGTGAGCGTGGCCGTGCGAGGGTGAGTGAAGCTGTGCGAGAGTGAGAGGGTGAGCGAGGCTGTGCGCGGGTAAGAGGGTGAGCGAGGCTGTGCGAGGGTGAGAGGGTGAGCGAGGCTGTGCGAGGGTGAGAGGGTGAGCGAGGGTGAGCGAGGCTGTGCGAGGGTGAGCGAGGCTGCGCGAGGGTGAGAGGGTGAGCGAGGCTGCACGAGGGTGAGTGAGGCTTTACGAGGATGAGAGTGTGAGCGAAGCTGTGCGAGGGTGAGTGTGAGCGAGGCTGTGCGAGGGTGAGCGGGTGAGCGAGGCTGTGCGAGGGTGAGAGGGTGAGCGAGGCTGTGCGAGGGTGAGCGAGGCTGTGCGAGGCTGTGCGAGGGTGAGAGGGTGAGCGAGGCTGAGCGAGGGTGAGTGAGGCTGTGCGAGGGTGAGAGGGTGAGTGAGGCTGTGCGAGGGTGAGAGGGTGAGCGAGGCTGCGCGAGGGTGAGCGAGGGTGAGAGGGTGAGCGAGGGTGAGCGAGGCTGTGCGAGGGTGAGAGGGTGAGCGAGGGTGAGAGGGTGAGTGAGGCTGTGCGAGGGTGAGTGAGGCTGTGCGAGGGCGAGTGTGAGCGAGGCTGTGCGAGGGTGAGTGTTAGCGAGGGTGAGCGAGGCTGTGCGAGGGCGAGAGGGTGAGCGAGGTTGTGCGAGGGTGAGTGAGGGTGAGAGGGTGAGCGAGGCTGTGCGAGAGTGAGAGGGTGAGCGAGGCTGTATGAGTGTGAGTGAGGCTTCGCGAAGGTGAGCGAGGGTGAGAGGGTGAGCGAGGCTGTGCGAGGGTGAGAGGGTGAGCGAGGCTGTGCGAGGGTGAGAGGGTGAGTGAGGCTGTGCGAGGGTGAGTGAGGGTGAGAGGGTGAGCGAGGCTGTGCGAGGGTGAGAAGGTGAGTGAGGCTATGCGAGGGTGAGTGAGGCTGTGCGAGGGTGAGTGAGGGTGAGAGGGTGAGCGAAGTTGTGCGAGGGTGAGAGGGTGAGTGAGGCTGTGCGAGGGTGAGTGAGGCTGTGCGAGGGGGAGTGAGGCTGTGTGAGGGTGAGAGGGTGAGCGAGGCTGTGCGAGGGTGAGAGGGTGAGCGAGGCTGTGTGAGGTTGAGAGGCTGAGCGAGGCTGCGCGAGGGTGAGAGGGTGAGTGAGGCTGCGCGAAGGTGAGCGAGGGTGAGAGGGTGAGCGAGGGTGAGAGGGTGAGCGAGGCTGGGCGAGGGTGAGCAAGGCTGTGCGAGGGTGAGAGGGTGAGCGAGGCTGTGCGAGGGTGAGAGGGTGAGTGAGGCTGTGCGAGGGTGAGTGAGGCTTCGCGAAGGTGAGCGAGGGTGAGAGGGTAAACGAGGCTGTGTGAGGGTGAGAGGGTGAGCGAGGCTGTGCGAGGATGAGAGGGTGAGCGAGGCTGTGCGAGGGTGAGAGGGCGAGAGGGTGAGCGAGGCTGTGCGAGGGTGAGTGAGGCTTCGCGAAGGTGAGCGAGGGTGAGAGGGTAAACGAGGCTGTGTGAGGGTGAGAGGGTGAGCGAGGGTGTGCGAGGGTGAGAGGGTGAGCGAGGCTGTGCGTGGGTGAGAGAGTGAGCGAAGTTGTGCGAGGGTGAGAGGGTGAGTGAGGCTGTGCGAGGGTGAGTGAGGCTGTGCGAGGGTGAGTGAGGCTGTGTGAGGGTGAGAGCGTGAGCGAGGCTGTGCGAGGGTGAGAGTGTGAGCGAGGCTGTGTGAGGTTGAGAGGCTGAGCGAGGCTGCGCGAGGGTGAGAGGGTGAGTGAGGCTGCGCGAAGGTGAGCGAGGGTGAGAGGGTGAGCGAGGGTGAGTGTGAGCGAGGCTGGGCGAGGGTGAGCAAGGCTGTGCGAGGGTGAGAGGGTGAGCGAGGCTGTGCGAGGGTGAGAGGGTGAGCGAGGCTGTGCGAGGGTGAGAGGGTGAGTGAGGCTGTGCGAGGGTGAGTGAGGCTGTGCGAAGGTGAGAGGGTGAGCGAGGCTGTACGAGGGTGAGAGGGTGAGCGAGGCTGTGCGAGGGTGAGCGTGGCCGTGCGAGGGTGAGTGAGGCTGTGCGAGGGTGAGAGGGTGAGTGAGGCTGTGCGAGGGTGAGAGGGTGAGCGAGGCTGTGCGAGGGTGAGAGGGCGAGCGTGGCTGTGCGAGGGTGAGTGAGGCTGCGCGAAGGTGAGCGAGGGTGAGAGGGTGAGCGACGCTGTGCGAGGGTGAGAGGATGAGCGGGGCTGTGCGAGGGTGAGCGAGGTTGTGCGAGGGTGAGTGAGGCTGTGCGAGGGTGAGAGGGTGAGTGAGGCTGTGCGAGGGTGAGAGGGTGAGCGAGGCTGTGCGAGGATGAGAGAGGCTGTGAGAGGGTGAGCGAGGGTGAGCGAGGCTGTGCGAGGGTGAGAGGGTGAGAGGGTGAGCGAGGCTGTGCGAGGGTGAGCGAGGGTGAGCGAGGCTGCGCGAGGGTGAGAGGGTGAGCGAGGCTGTGCGAGGGTGAGTGAGGCTGCGCGAAGGTGAGAGGGTGAGCGAGGCTGTGCGAGTGTGAGAGGGTGAGCGAGGGTGAGCGAGGCTGTGCGAGGGTGAGCGAGGGTGAGCGAGGCTGTGCGACTGTGAGCGAGGGTGAGCGAGGCTGCGCGAGGGTGAGAGGGTGAGCGAGGCTGTGAGAGGGCGAGCGAGGCTGCGCGAGGGCGAGTGTGGCTGCGCGAGGATGAGCGAGGCTGCGCGAGGGTGAGCGAGGGTGAACGAGGCTGCGCGAGGGTGAGCGAGGGTGAACGAGGCTGCGCGAGGGTGAACGAGGGTGAATGAGGCTGCGCGAGGGTGAGCAAGGGTGAGCTAGGATGCGCGAGGGTGACTGACGTTGAGCGAGGCTGCGCGAGGGTGAGAGGGTGAGCGAGGGTGAGCAGGGTGGCGAGGCTGCACAAGGGTGAGAGGGTGAGCGAGGGTGAGAGGGTGAACGAGGCTGCGCGAGGGAGTGAGGGTGAGCAGGGTAGCGAGGCTGCATGAGGGTGAGAGGGTGAGCGAGGGTGAGAGGGTGAGTGAGGCTGCGCGAGGGTGAAAGGGTGAGCGAGGCTGCGCGAGGGTGAGAGGGTGAGGGGGTGAGCGAGGCTGTGCGAGGGTGAGTGAGGCTGCGCGAAGGTGAGAGGGTGAGCGAGGCTGTGCGAGGGTGAGAGGGTGAGCGAGGGTGAGCGAGGCTGTGCGAGGGTGAGCGAGGCTGTGCGACTGTGAGCGAGGGTGAGCGAGGCTGCGCGAGGGTGAGAGGGTGAGCGAGGCTGTGAGAGGGCGAGCGAGGCTGCGCGAGGGCGAGTGCGGCTGCGCGAGGGTGAGCGAGGCTGCGCGAGGGTGAGCGAGGGTGAACGAGGCTGCGCGAGAGTGAGCGAGGGTGAACGAGGCTGCGCGAGGGTGAGCGAGGGTGAGCTAGGATGCGCGAGGGTGAGTGAGGTTGAGCGAGGCTGCGCGAGGGTGAGAGGGTGAGCGAGGGTGAGCAGGGTAGCGAGGCTGCACGAGGGTGAGAGGGTGAGCGAGGGTGAGAGGGTGAACGAGGCTGCGCGAGGGTAAGAGGGTGAGTGAGGGTGAGCAGGGTAGCGAGGCTGCACGAGGGTGAGAGGGTGAGCGAGGGTGAGAGGGTGAGTGAGGCTGCGCGAGGGTGAGAGGGTGAGCGAGGCTGCGCGAGGGTGAGGGGGTGAGCGAGGGTGAGAGGGTGAGCGAGGCTGCGCGAGGGTGAGAGGGTGAGCGAGGCTGCGCGAGGGTGAGAGGGTGAGTGAGGCTGCGCGAGGGTGAGTGAGGCTGCGCGAAGGTGAGAGGGTGAACGAGGCTGTGCGAGGGTGAGCGAGGCTGAGCGAGGGTGAGCGAGGCTGTGCGAGGATGAGAGGGTGAGCGAGGCTGCGCGAGGGTGAGAGAGTGAGCGAGGCTGCGCGAGGGTGAGAGGGTGAGCGAGGCTGCGCGAGGGTGAGAGGGTGAGTGAGGCTGCGCGAGGGTGAGAGGGTGAGCGAGGCTGCGCGATGGTGAGAGGGTGAGTGAGGCTGTGCGAGGGTGAGAGGATGAGCGAGGCTCTGCGAGGGTGAGAGGGTGAGTGAGGCTGTGCGAGGGGGAACGAGGCTGAGTGAGGGTGAGAGGGTGAGCGAGGGTGAGTGAGGCTGTGCGAGGGTGAGCGAGGCTGAGCGAGGGTGAGAGGGTGAGCGAGGCTGTGTGAGGATGAGAGGGTGAGTGAGGCTGTGCAAGGTTGAGAGGGTGAGTGAGGCTGTGCGAGGGTGAGAGGGTGAGCGAGGCTGTGTGAGGATGAGAGGGTGAGCAAGGCTGTGCAAGGGTGAGAGGGTGAATGAGGCTGTGCGAGGGGGAACGAGTATCTACCTAATAGTAGATACTAAGGAAATGACAGATGAAATAAATAAATATTTTGCTTCTGTTCCTTGTTCCAGTCCTACTCAGGTCCCCTCCCACAACTCTTTTCTCGGTACAGCAATGACTGTTTCAGTGCTGCTTCATGCTCTCGTCTGGACCTGGAAAAATTTATTAATTTTACTTCCAATTCCACTCCTATATCACCTTCACATGGTCCAACTCTGACACTTGCCTTCCCTTCCTTCACCTTGACAAGTCCACTGCCCACCACAGCTACCTCGACTACAGCTCCTCACACCCTGCTTCCTGTAATGACTCCGTCCCATTCTCTTAGTTCTATTGCCTCTGTCGCATCTGTTCCGATTATGCCACTTTCCAAAACAACGCTTCTGTCTTCCATCTTCCTTAACCGAGGTTTCCCACCCACTGTGGTTGACAGGGCCCTCAACCGTGTCCGACCCATTTCCTGTGCCTCTGCCCTCACACCTTCCCCTCCCTCCCAGAACCATGATAGGGTCCCCCTTGTCCTCACTTTTCACCCCACCAGTTTCCACATTCAAAGGATCATCCTCCGCCATTTACGCCAACTCCAGCATGATGCCACCACCAAACACATCTTCTCTCACCCTCCTGTCAGTATTCTGTAAGGACCGTTCCTTCCGGGACACCCTGGTCCACTCTTCCATCATCCCCAACACCTCAACCCCCTTCACATGGCACCTTCCCCTGTAATCACAGAAGGTGCAACACCTGCCCCTTTACTTTCCCCCTCCTCACCGTCCAAGGGCCCAAAGACTCCTTTCAAGTGAAGCAGTGCTTCACTTGCACCTTCTTCATTTTGGTCTGCTGCGTTCACTGCTCCCAATGCGGTTTCCTCTACATTGGAGAGACCAAACGCAGACTGGGTGACTGCATTACGGAACACCTTCGGTCTGTCCGCAAGCATGACCCAGACCTCCCTGTCGCTTGCCATTTCAACACACCACCCTGCTCTCATGCCCACATGTCCGTCCTTGGCCTGCTGCAATGTTCCAGTGAAGCCCAACGCAAACTGGAGGAACAGCACCTCATCTTCCGACTAGGCACTTTACAGCCTTCCGGACTGAATATTGAGTTCAACAACTTCAGACCATGAACTCTCTCCTCTATCTTAACCCCTTTTTTAATCCCTTTTAAAAAATTATCTATTTAATTTTATTTATTTATTCATTGTTTTATCTCTTTTTTTATCCCTTTTTCCATCCTTTTTCCCCAACCACTGCTCCCTCCCCCCAACCCCACCTCCAAAAGGCCATCTGTTACTCATTCCATGTTGTTCTTTCACATAGTGCTGATCCTTGTTCTGCTATTCACACATTCTGCTTTCTTACCTTTATGCCACTATCAGCACCTTCTTCAGCCTGTACCACTATCATTAACACTCCCTTTGTCCTGTATCCATGACATCTTTGTCAATCTCTCCTTAGCCCCTACCTATTGCTGACCTTCTATCCAGCTTCACCTGCTCCACCTACCTTAAACAGTATAAAATCCATCACATTTCTACTCTTTAGCTCTGAAGAAGAGTCATATGGACTCAAAATGTTAACTCTGTTTCTCTGTCCACAGATACTGTCAGACCTGCTGAGTTTTTCCAGCATTTTCTGTTTTTATTTTGCTTCTGTCTTCACTATAGAGGATACAAAAATATTCCAGGAATAGCTGTAAATCAGGAGGTGAAATGGAGAGAGGAACTTGGTGAAATTACAATCACTAAGGAAGTGGTACTGAGCAAACTGATGGAGCTGCGGGCTGACAAGTCTCCGGGTTCTGATGGATTTCATCCGAGGGTCTTAAAAGAGGTGGCTAATGAGGTAGCAGATGCGGGTATATTTATGGATAAATTAAGTGAGTGGGAAAAAATCTGGCGGATGGAGTTGAATGTGGGAAAATGTGAAGTTCTTCACTTTGGCAGGAAGAATAAAAAAGCAGAGTATTACTTAAACGAAGAATGACTGCAGAATTCCAAGGTGCAGAATGATCTAGGTGTTCTAGTGCATGAGTCACAAGAAGTTAGAATGCAGGTACAGCAAGTTACTAAGAAAGTTAATGGAATGCTATCCTTTATTACAAGAGTTGAACATAAAAGTAAGGGTGTTATGCTTCTATTATACAGGCATTGGTGAGACTGCACCACGAATACTGTGAGCAGGTTTGGTTTCCTTATTTAGGGAAGGATGTAAATCCATTGGAGGTGGTTCAGAGGAGGTTTACTAGATTGATACCTGGAATGAGCAGGTTGTCTTACAAGGAATGGTTGGACAGACTGGGTTTGTGTCCACTGGAGTTTAGAAGACAGAGCGGTGATTTGATTGAGTATACAAGATCCTGAACGGTCTCGACAAGGTGGACGTTGAAAGGATGTTTCCTCTTGTGGGGGAGTCCAGAACTAGGGGGCAGTGTTTTAAAATTAAAGGTCACTCTTTTAGGACAGAGATGAGAATTTTTTTCTCTGAGGGTTATGTGACTGTGGAACACTCTGCCTCAGGAGACGGTGGAGGCAGGGTCATTGAATATTTTTAAGACGGAGGTAAGTTGATTCCCTTGCCTAAGAAGAATCTAAGGTTATTGGGGGTAGATGGGAATGTGGAATTTGAAACACGAACAGATCAGCCATGATCTTATTGAATGGTGGAGCAGGTGTGAGGGGCTGAATGGCCTACTTCTGCTCCTATTTCTAATGTTTGTATGATTGCTGTTCTCAGGTCCTTTTCCAACCCCTCAGATACAGAAGCAGTCTATGTCCATATGCAGCAAGACCAGGACAACATTCAGGCTTGAGCTAATAAGTGTCAAGTAACATTCATGTCACACAAGTGCCAAGCAATGACCATCTCCAACAAGAGAGAACCCATAACAACATGGTTTTTCAGCATGAACTAGGGAACTTAAAAGGCATGCAGGCAAGATACATAGGAAACATAGAAAATTGGAGCAGGAGTAGGCCATTCAGCCCTTCGAGCCTGCTCCACCATTCACTATGATCATGGCTGATCATCCAACTCAATAGCCTGCTCCCGCTTTCTCCCCATATCCTTTGCTCCCTTTCACCCCAAGAGCTATATCTAACTCCTTCTTGAAAACATACAATGTTTTGGTCTCAACTACTTTCTGTGGTAACGAATTCCACAGGCTCACCACTCTCTGGGTGAAGAAATTTCTCCTCATCTCAGTCTTAAATTGTCTACCTCATATCCTCAGACTGTGACCCCTGGTTCTGGACTCCCCCACCATCGGGAACATTCCTTCCTGCATCTATCCTGTCTAGTCCTGTTAGAATTTTATAGGTTTCTATGAGATCCCCCCTCATTCTTCTGAACTCCAGCGAATATAATCCTAATCGACTCAATCTCTCCTCATATGTCAGTCCCACCATCCCAGGAATCAGTCTGGTAAACCTTCGCTGCACTCCCTCTATAGCAAGAACATCCTTCCTCAGATAAGGAGACCAAAACTGCACACAATATTTCAAGTGTGGTCTCACCAAGGCCCTGTATAAGTGGAGCCAGAGGCGACACTTTGCTTCTTTAAGGCAAGATCTGTGTCTTATACATTGAAATAAAAGGTTGACGAGTTGTGCTGGGCATTATCCAACCTGTTCAATTCTCGGAATGGGCTGTGCCCATAGTTCCAGTGGTTAAACCCGACCTCACCATGGGTACCTGTGGAGACTATACATTGACCATAAATAAGACAGCCAAACTAGGCAAGTACCCTATCCCAAGGATAGAAGACTTATATGCCAAACTGGCTGGAAGCAAGTCCTATACAAAATTGAATACGAGCCACGCTTACTAGAAACTAGGGCTCAGTAACACACTGAGGGAGTACGTAACCATTAACACACACCAAGGGTCTCTATCAGTACATCCATCTACCCTTTGGTATCTCATTTGTGTGTGCTATCTTCCACAGAACAATGGAGAGCCTTTTGCAAGGAGTCTCATGAGTAATTGTACATCTAGATGATATCCTCATCATGGGGTTAACTGAGACAGAGCACTTCTCCAACCTGGAGGGGGTTCATGGAAGCTGGCGTATGGTTAAAGAAGGAAAAGTGCACATTCCAGGCCCCAGAAGTGACTTGTCTAGGTCACAGGGTGGATGCCATGGGACTGCATCAGGTAGAACACAAAATTCAGGCATAAAAGATGCACCATCACCATCCAATTTAACAGAACTCAAGTCCTTCCTGGGCATGATCAACTACTATAGCCACTTCTTACCAAACCTATCAACTGTGTTGGCACCGTTACACTCATTACTAAAAAGGAACCACCATTGGCTTTGGGGGACACAACAGGAAGAAGCCTTTTTTGAAAGCAAAGGAATTGTTGCATTCATCATGTCTATTGGTACACCATAACCCGTCAAAAGGGTTGGTATTAACTTGTGATGCCTCTGCCTACAGAGTGGGAGCCGTGTTATCCCATAAAATGGAAAATGGGTCTGAAAGGCCCATTAGCTATGTCTTGAGAACCCTCTCCACAGCCAAGAAGGGCTATTCCCAGCTAGAAAAGGAAGGTTCATTGGTGGTATTCGGAATGATGAAATTCCACCAGTACCTGCACGGTCTCCATTTCACCATTGTGTCAGACCATAAACCATTAATGGGTTTATTGAGCGAGGACAAGACCAGAGCCCACTAATAGCATCAGTGCGGATACAACGATGGGCTCTGACATTATCTGCGTACGAGTATACTTTTATGTATCGCCCTGCCCTACACATTGCAAATACCAGATGCACTCAGTTGTCTCCTGCTGCCAGACAGTTTTGTGCAAACACCCGCTCCACAGGAATTAGTGCTATTATTGAACTTCTTAGATTCTTCACCTATATGTGCAAAACAAGTTAAAAATTGGACAGAGATCCAACATTATGGAAAGTCAGAGACTTTGTCTTCAAAGGATGGCCAAACTTGCCTATGTCTGAAGAATTGAGACTATTCCATTTCAGACAGATGGAATTGAGCTGCCAAGGCGGGATTTTGTTGTGGGGGTTAAGAGTGGTGGCCCCAACACAAGGCAGAGAGCCGCTCTTGACAGAACTCCATAGTGCCCATCTGGGCATATCAAAAATGAAAATGCTTGCGCGGAGCTATTTATGGTAGCCAGGCATTGATGGAGGTATTGAAAACTTGGTCAAGCACTGCCTCCAGTGTCAGCAACAACAGAAGTTGCCTGTTCCGGCTCCCCTGCATCCGTGGGATTGGCCTGGTTGGCACTGGGTTCGATTACATATCGGTTACGTAGGACCATTCTTGGATACCATGTTATTGTTAATTGTAGATGCACATTCCAAATGGATGGATGTATATGAAGCTAAGTCGCCAACGTCAAATGCAGCTATAGAGAAGCTACGTCAGCATACATGGCCAACCTGAAATCGTTGTTTCAGATAATAGCACCACTTTTACTAGCACAGAGTTTCAGAAATTTATGGATCTGAATGGAATCAGACTTATTAAAACAGCCCCTTACCATCCTTCATCGAATGGCCTAGCTGAAAGGGCAATACAAACTTCTAAGTCTGGTATGAGAAAGCTATCGCAAGGCATTCTGGAATCTCAGCTTTCCTGCTTTCATTTCAGTTATCATACAACACCACATTCGACTATGGGTTCAACACCGTCTGAATTATTGGTGAAACGCCGCCTATGTACACGGTTATACCTGGTGTTTCTAAATTTAGAGGGGAAGGTAAAGTATAATCAGAGTAATCAACAATGAAACCGCGACATATACAGCAAAGCTCGCACAGTGTAGGTGACATGGTATTTGTGCAAAATTTCAGCAGTGGACCCTGTTGCGCTCCTGGAACCATTGCCTCAGAGACTGGCCCATTATCTTTCCAAGTAGAAGTGGGAGATAGAATCGTCCGTAAGCACGGAGATCATATTCATGCCAGAGAGACATTCCAACAACCAACTATTCTGCCTGTGATTAACATCAAACCATTAATTCCTGAGGTGACTGAGAATAGACATGCCCAATGTTGCTGTAGAGTTGCCAAACCCTGAACTGCCACATTCCGAGGATGTGTCTCATGCTACAGTTCCAGATACTGTTGATCCTGTTGAGGAACTTCAAGTGATAGAGCCATACCGCTCTGGCCAAATAAGGAGAGCACCTCAGAGACTTGATCTTTAATCACCTGAAATTGTATATCTGTAACCCTAACCCTGTTAATAGAAATTGTAAAAAACTAAAGGGGAGGAAATGTAGTCACTGAGGGCATAGCCCTTCCTGCTGTCTATCAGGGCTCACGTGATGTTCTGTTAAGGCTCCCACCAGTGAGCCCTAAGTGCAGGCAATCTGGGGGCTGGAGTTTCCTGATTGAACATGTAGCACCTGAAAAGCTCTCTGTAATAAATTTTTAGCTGTTTCTTGTTGAAACCTGTCCACTCTGTTGAGTCATTACAGCTGTTCTCCATTTTTAAATGGGGATAGTGATTGTTGACAGGCGAGTGGAGCATGTGATTGAGCATACTGCATGCAGGTGGCCTTGTAACCCCAGCAAAATTCCAGCCCTTAGAATCACTGAAATACAGAAAGCAGCATGTTGACATTTGCCATGGATTTCTACTGACCATGGTCAGGTTTACTGTGCACTTTCCAAGATACAGGTCAAACATTTTCATAGTTTGTTTTCAGGAGGGGAAGAAGCTGTGGAAGGCAATAATCAGGTCCTGCCCAACCACACTTTACTACACGCTGCAGACTTTTGAAGGCTGACCATGGGTTGAATTGATGGCCCTTGAATCCAATGTTCCATTGATGCAAACGCCGGAAAATATATTGAAGAAATTATTTGCCTCATCTTCACCTAGTTTAAACGTACCCAACCACTTTCCTCTCTGATTGGACTGGCACTTAGGAAATGTGAAAGGCTCACAGGGGTAGGAATAAGGTTCACATCATCCCAAGCAGTTTTCCAGTCTTGTCTGCTCCAGATCCAATAGACAGAGCCAAGAGATCCCAGAACCAATGGATCAGATCTAAGCTCTGCAGTCCTGCCACATCCAGTCATGAATGGTGGTGGACAATTAAACAACTCACTGGAGGAGGAGGCTCCACAAATATCTCCATCCTTAATCATGGGGGAGCCCAGTACATTAGTGCAAAAGATACGGCTGAAGCACTTACAACAATCTTCAGCCAGCAGTGTCGAGTGGATGATCCATCTTGGCCTCCTCCGGAGGTCCCAAGCATCACAGATGCCAGTCTTCAACCAATTCGATTCACTCCACATGATATCAAGACAGAGTTGAAGGCACTGGATACTGCAAAGGCAATGGGTCCTAACAATATTCCAGTGATAGAACTGAAGACTTGTGCTCCAGAACTAGCCACACCACTTGCAAAAGTGTTCCAGTACAGCTACAACATAGGCATCTACTCGGCAATGTGGAAAATTGCCCAGCTATGTCCTGTACACAAAAAGGAGGACAAATCCGACCCAGCTAACTGCTGCCTCATCAGTCTACTCTCGATCATCAGTAAAGTAATGGAAGGGGTCACCAACAGTGCAATCAAGCAGCACTTGCTTAGCAATAACCTGCTCACTGATGCTTAGTTTAGGTTCCGCAAATGCCACTGAGCTCCTGACCTCATTACAGCCCTGGTCCAAACATGGACAAAAGAGCTGAACTCCCGAGGTGAGGTGAGAGTGACTGTCCTTGACATCAAGACAGCAGTTGACTGAGTTTATTTTATTTATTCATTCATGGGATGTGGGTGTCACTGGCTGGGCCAGCATTTATTGCCCATCCTTAATTGCCCTTGAGAGGGTGGTAGTGAGCTGCCTTCTTGAACCGCTGCAGTCCATGTGGTGTAGGTACACCCACAGTGCTGATAGGAAGGTAGTTCCAGGATTTTGACCTAGCGACAGTAAAGGAACGGTGATATATTTCCAAGTCATGGTGGTGAGTGGCTTGGAGGTGAACTTCCAGGTGGTGGTGTTCCCATGTGTCTGCTGACCTTGTCCTTCTAGATGGTAGTGGTCATGGGTTTGGAAGGTGTTATCTAAGGAGCTTTGGTGAGTTTCTGCAGTGCATCTTGTAGATGGTACACACTGCTGCTACTGTACGTCGATGGTGGAGGGAGTAAATGTTTGTGTATGCGGTGCCAATCAAGCAAGTTGCTTTGTCCTGGATGGTGTCCAGCTTCTTGAGTGTTATGGGAGCTGCACTCATCCAGACAAGTGGAGAGTCTTCCATCACACTCCTGACTTGTGCCTTGTAGATGGTGGACAGGCTTTGGAGAGTCAGGAGGTGAGTTACTTTCTGCAGGATTCCCAGCCTCTGACCTGTTCTGGCAGCCACAGTGTTTATACTATCAATATCCCCCAGGATGTTCAGTGGGGGATTCAGTGATGGCAATGCTACTGAATGTCAAAAGGTGACACCTATATCCTCTCTTGTTAGAGATGGTCATTGCCTGGCAATTGTGTGGTGTGAATGTTACTTGCCGCTTGTCAGCCCAAGCCTGGATATTGTCCAGGTCTTGCTGCATTTGGACATGGACTGCTTCAGGACCTGAGGAGTTGCGAATGGTGCTGAACATTATGCAATCCATCAGCAAACATCCCCACTTCTGATCTTATGATGGAAGGAAGGTCATTGATGAAGCAGCTGATGATAGTTGGACCTAGGACACTACCCTGAGGAACTCCTGCAGTGATGTCCTGGAGCTGAGATGAATGACCTCCAACAACCACAACTGCTAGGTATGACTCCAACCAGCGGAGAGTTTTCCCCCTGATTCCCACTGACTCCAATTTTGCTAGGGCTCCTTGATAGCGCACCTGGTCTAATGCGGCCTTGATGTCCAGGGCAGTCACTCCCACCTCACCTCGGGAGTTCAGCTCTTTTGTCCATGTTTAAGCCAAGGCTGTAATGAGGTCAGGAGCTGAGTGGCCCTGGCAGAACCCAAACCGAGTGTCAATGAGCAGGTTATTGCTAAGCCAGCGCAGCTTGATAGCACTGTTGGTGACCCCTTCCATCACTCTACTGATGATGGAGAGTAGACTGATGGGACGGTAATTAGCCGGGTTACATTTGTCCTACTTTTTGTGTACAGGACATACCTGGGCAATTTTCCACATTGCCCAGTAGATGCCAGTGTTGTAAGCTGTACTGGAACAACTCGAGTGAAGCATCAAGGAGCCCTAGCAAAACTGGAGACAATGGGAATCAGGGGGAAAACTATCTGCTGGTTGGAGTCATACCTAGCACAAAGGAAGATGGCTGTGGTTGTTGGAGGTGAATCATCTCAGTCCCAGGACATTACTGCAGGAGTTCCTCAGGTAGTGTCCTCGGCCCAACCACCTTCAGCTGCTTCCTCAATCACCTTCCTTCCATCATAAGATCAGAAGTGGGGATGTTCGCTGGATATTGCACAATGTTCAGCACCATTCGCGACTCCCCAAATACTGAAGCAGTCCGTTCCCATATGCAGTAACATGGTCAACATTCAGTCTTGGGCTGATAAGTGGGAACTAACATTTCTTTTTATTCGTTCATGGGGGCGTCACTGGCTAGGCCAGCAACCCTAATTACCCTTGAGAACCGAGTGGATTGCTAGGGCATTCGTTTCAGAGGGCATTTTAAAAGTCAACCTTCATTGCTGTGGGTCTGACATGTAGGCCAGACTAGGCAAGGAAGGCAGATTTCCTTCCTTAAAGGACATTAGTAAACCAGATGGGTTTTTACAACAATTGACAACGGTTTCATGGTCATCATTAGACTTTTAATTCCAGGTTTTTTTAATATAATTCCAATTTCACCATCTGCTGTGGTGAGATTTGAACCTGGGTCCCTAGAACATTACCCTGGGTCTCTGGATTACTAGTTCGGTGATAAAATCACTATGCCACCGCCTCCCCATTTATGCCACTCAAGTGCCAGGCAATGACCATCTACAAGATAGAATCCAACCATCTCCATATGACATTCAATGGTGTTACTATCACTGAATCCCCCACTATCAACATCCTGGGGATTACCGTTGACCAGAAACTGAATTGGACTAGCCATATAAATAGTGTGGCTACAACAGCAACTCAGTGACTGGGAATTCTGTGAAGAGTAATTCACCTCCTGATTCTCCAAAGCCTGTCCACCATCTACAAGACACAAGTCAGGAGTGTGATGGAATACTCTCCACTTGCCTGGATGAGTGCAGCTTCAACAACACTCAAGAAGCTTGACACCATCCAGGACAAAGCAGCCCACTTGATTGGCACCACATCCACAAACATTCACTCCCTCCACCATTGACGCGCAGTAGCAGCAGTGTGTACCATCTACAAGATGCACTGGAGCAATTCACCAAGCCTCCTTCGACAGCACCTTCCAAACCCATGACCACTATCATCTAGAAGGACAAGGGTAGCAGACAGATGGGAACACCACCACCTGCAAGTTCCCCTCCAAGTCACTCACCATCCTGACTTGGAAATATATCGGTAGTCCTTCACTGTTGCTGGGTCAAAATCCTGGAATTCCCTCTCTAACAGCACTGTGGGTGTACCTACAACACATGGACTGCAGTGGTTCATGAAGGCAGCTCACCCCCATCTTCTCGAGGGCAATTAAGGATGGGCCATAAATGCTGGACTAGCCAGTGACATTCACACCCCATGAAAGAATAAAAGAAGAGCTCCACTTGGAAAGTTGATGCATCAGGGCTATAAAATCTAAGCCAATTTGTCAAAAATCTTTTGGGTCAACTTGGACTAAGAATGCGGATGAACCTCCCTGAGGAGCTGTTGGATAACACCTTTTCCTCTTGTAATGGAAGATTCCCAGTGGATGTATTACCAACTGCAGGTTGATGATCATGATGGAGATTTGGCCCCATGTATTTGAGATGCAAGAGTTTGAACTGACCAGTTGCCAAGATATTTAAATTCTAGATAAGTATCCGTGGGGAGTATTGTGGTGCAGTGAGTAGTGTCCCTGCCTCTGAGCCAGAAGCTCCGAGTTCTAGTCCCACTCCAGGGCAAGATGGCCAAGGAAAGTGAGTTCATAATGTGGCCAACAGGTTAGGCATCAACCTGTAAATCTTCCAACACACGCTAATGTCAAGTGATAAAAGCGTGAGAGATTTCTGGTCAGCCATGTGATAGAAAGAAAATTGTAGCCTCTACCATCACTATTCATAGCTCCAGTCTATAACACATATGGAAAAGTGTACGGTGCTGCAGAAACTTGGAGTTGGTGGGGTCGGTTGGCTGGACGGCCGGTGTGGATCAGATTGGTGCCAACAGCATGGTGTTTGATCCCTGCTCCAGCAGGGGTGGATTTTGGACCCGCCGCCATTTCCGCCACCACCAAACACATCTTCCCTTCACCCCCATTGGCAGCATTCCGTAGGGATCGTTCCCTCCGTGACACCCTGGTCCACTCCTCCATCACCCCCTACAACTCAACCCCCTCAAACGGCACCTTCCCATGCAACCGCAGAAGATGCAACACCTGCCCCTTCACATCCCCCCTCCTCACCGTCCAAGGGCCCAAACACTCATTTCAGGTGAAGCAGCATTTCACTTGCACTTCCCTCAACTTAGTCTACTGCATTCGTTGCTCCCAATGCGGTTTCCTCTACATTGGAGAGACCAAACGCAGACTGGGTGATCGCTTTGCAGAACACCTTCGGTCTGTCCGCAAGCATTACCCAGACCTCCCTGTCACTTGCCATTTCAACACTCCACCCTGCTCTCATGCCCACATGTCCGTCCTTGGCTTGCTGCATTGTTCCAGTGAAGCTCAATGCAAACTGGAGGAACAGCACCTCATCTTCCGACTAGGCACTTTACAGCCTTCCGGACTGAATATTGAGTTCAACAATTTTAGATCATGAACTCTCTCCTCCATCCCCACCCTCTTTCCAATTTTCCCCCTCCTTTTTGTTTTTTCCAATAATTTATATAGATTTTTCTTTTCCCACCTATTTCCATTATTTTTAAATGTATTTCCATCTATTGTTTTATCTCTACCTTTTAGCCTTTTTCGATTCCTTCACCCCATCCCACCCCCACTAGGGCTATCTGTACCTTGCTCGTCCTGCTTTCTACCCTTAATTAGCACATTCCTTTAGATAATATCACCACCTTCAACACCTCTTTGACCTTTTGTCTGTAACATCTTTTGGTTATCTCCACCTATCACTGGCCCTCTATCCAGCTCTTCTTGTTCCAACCTCCCCCTTAAACCAGCTTATATTTCACCCCCTTTCTATTTTTCCTTAGTTCTGTTGAAGAGTCATGCGGACTCGTTAACTGTGTTTCTCTCCACAGATGCTGCCAGACCTGCTGAGGTTTTCCAGGTATTTTTGTTTTTGTTTTGGATTTTGGACCTGTCTCCTTGCCCTATCTGTGGTGGAGGTCGTGGTACTGTGGGTTGGACTTGCTTTCAGGCAGAGAACTTAAAAAGTAGTTGTATCTGTGGCATTTGGGGAGAAAGGAGTGGGCACTAGGTCAGCAGAAGCCATATCAGGAGTTCAAACTCAGGCAAAGCTAGCACTTCCAGTACATCAACTGGTTACAGCAATGAGCGACTCAGCCATAAAGATCTTCCTGGGTTTAAGGCCTATATCGTGTCGAGTTAGCTGATTGTGGCCAAGTGAGAAGCACTATAACCAGTGACCCTGACTTGTACAAAAACACTCAAAGTCTGAGTTATCAGCCCTCTTATCATTTGTCAAAATAAAAAAGTGGTTTTGGATGTTTGAGCTTCAGAGCTCAGAATTCTGTTTTTCATATTATGTCAAAATGTAAAAACCCCTCCTTAGCAAAACACAAGTCCAGTCTTTTCCTCAATTGATGTTCACACACACAGATGTTCCAACGTGATACACAATAGCATACAATCCTTACATTCCTAATTCAGCCGGACTAAGATCAACTAAATCAGGGCAGGCCAGACTCCCTGGCTTGAAGGAGAAAGGTTAAAGAGAAAAGAAAGTTTGCTATTTTTTTCCCAGTCTAAAACTAGGGCCATATTTTGGTTGATAATGACCAGGTAGGTAATTTCAATCCCTGTTCTTTTCTTAAATCCCAAAGAGGTGATGGGCTTGATAAAGCAAAGAGTCTTATCCGATTTTGCAGATTCTAATGTCAGACAATAGTCACACTACGGCTCTTGCTTTGAGGGAGTTCGAAATCGATGCAGAGTTCTGCAACCAGTAAGCAAACCTGGGGAGGGGAATATATAACATCGTACAGGAAGTCAGCTCTTAAAATACTGAGTGCCCATTCACATTCCAATGCAGAAGACCTTATCCAATAACTGCCTTCTTCACACGATTTAAGGATGAGGCTAACGCCTGAAATACCTTACCTGGTAAGTCCACTGCCACAGTTCTGTGTCCTTGTTGCGCTAGCAGATTGAGTGTTCCTAGACCCTCCCAGGTCTTCGAGTTGAAGGCCTGCCCATGTAGCAGGAGTACCTCCAAGCTGAACAAACAAAATGATGCAAGGTGTCACTGAAATGTAACTTCAGAGGAGCAAGGACAAGGTGCACAACTGTTAAAAGTTAAATCACTTGGGAAAGATAATGTGATTAAACTATAGCTCAAGCAAGGAGCTCCTAGCTAACATGGAGTGGTCTGAGGAATGTATCTATTAAATAGGGATACTTATGAACTCCTATTACCTCTCTATACTTATTGAGATTGTTCAGTTCCAGAAGATCATGATGGGTGACTGCTTTTGATTGGACTGAGGAATAGGAGGAGAATGTGAACAACCAGCAAAAAGGGAGGGAACTACTGAAGGCCAGAGAAGGATGAAACAGAGGGGGCGAGTTTTCAGAAGACCCTACCCACCTTAGAGAGCCTACAATCACAGGCATAGCCTCCCTGATCTGTTACAGGAGCAGTACTTCCGAAGGCTGAGACCTCTGCAGCCTCCAAGAAGGCAGCCTACTGCCTGCTGGACCTGGTGGCCATACCAGTGGCTTTGCAGGTCAACACGACCCTCAATTTCTTTGCATTTGCCTCCTTCCAAAGTGCAATTGAAGATATAGCAAGGGTATCACAGTCAGCTGCACATAAAGCAAGTTATGGAAGGATTATTTGCAGGGCCAGCAGTTGTAGATGCAATGTGCCGAATGGCTTCCTTCTGTGTGGAAATATTTAGAGATGTTTTGCCAGTGAATGTGGTGAAAAGAGGGAAAAAAATTTTCTGTGAAAAATTAGCTGTGCCATTCAGGCATTCAGATAAGGTGCAGTTGCTAAAACACCACATAGAACCATAGAAAAGTTACAGCATAGAAGGAGGCCATTCGGCCCATCTTGCCCATGCCAGCCCGAGGACACCCAGGTGCCCTTTCTAATCCCACCTTCCTGCACCCGGCCCATAGCCCTGCAGCTTATAGCACTTTAGGTGCAGATCCAGGTACTTTTTAAAAGAGTTTAGAGTTTCTGCCTCTACCACCAACTTGGGCAGCGAATTCCAGACACCCACTACCCTCTGCGTAAAAAAGTTCTTCCTCATGTCCCCCCTACACCTTCTGTCACTTATCTTGAATCTACGTCCCCTGGTTCTAGAATTGTCCACCAAGGGAAACAATTTTATCCTGTCCACTCTATCTATTCCCCTCATAATTTTCTACACCTCAATCAAGTCACCTCTCAGCCTTCTTTGTTCTAAGGAAAATAACCCCAACCTATCCAATCTCTCCTCGTAGCTACACTTTTCTAACCCTGGCAACATTCTTGTAAACCTCCTCTACACTCTCTCCAAAGCTATTACGTCCTTCCTGAAATGTGGTGACCAGAACTGCACACAATACTCCAGTTGTGGCCTCACCAGTGTTTTATACAATTCCAACATTATATCCTTACTTTTAGATTCTATACCTCTGCCAATGAAGGAGAGCATTCCATATGCCTTCTTTACAACCTTGTCCACTTGAACTGCTGCCTTCAGGGACCTGTGTACTTGTACGCCAAGATCTCTCACTTCATCTACCCCTCTTAGTATATTCCCATTTATTGTGTAATCCCTGTAACTGTTTGACCTCCCTAAATGTATGACCTCACATTTCTCTATGTTAAAATCCATCTGCCACTTTACCGCCCACTCCACCAACCCATCTATATCGTTTTGGAGATTATGGCTATCCTCTACACTATCCACTACTCGACCAATCTTTGTATCATCTGCAAATTTCCCAATCTACATACTACGGTGAGAGGTCGTGCAAGGCAGTCAGGTCTGTAATGCCACTTTGCCTACATATTAAACAAAGCTGATGGGACAGAGTAGATGGTTAAAAGATCAGAGGCGGGGTCAACAGCCTCAAACAACAAGCACACATATCCTATTGCGCATTGGCGCAGCCCAAGGTGGCCAAATCATATCAGAATGGGACCTTTCTCTTCTTCAATTTCAGAGCACTCTCAGGACAGTCAGAGATCCATCCGTGAACTCTCAGGACAGTCAGAGATCCATCCACAAACTCTCAGGACAGTCAGAGATCCATCCACAAGCTCTCAGGACAGTTAGGAATCCATCCACAAACTCTCAGGACAGTCAGAAATCCATTCACAAACTCTCAGGACAGTCAGAAATCCACCCACAAACTCTCAGGACAGTCAGAAATCCATCCACAAACTCTCAGGACAGTCAGAAATCCATCTGCAAACTCTCAGGACAGTCAGAGATCCATCCGTGAACTCTCAGGACAGTCAGAGATCCATCCACAAACTCTCAGGACAGTCAGAGAACCATCCGTGAACTCTCAGGACAGTCAGAGATCCATCCACAAACTCTCAGGACAGTCAGAAATCCATCCACAAACTCTCAGGACAGTCAGAAATCCATCCACAAACTCTCAGGATAGTCATAAATCCATCCACAAACACTCAGGACAGTCAGGAATCCATCCACAAACTCTCAGAACAGTCAGAAATCCATCCACAAACTCTCAGGACAGTCAGAAATCCATCCGCAAAATCTCAGGACAGTCAGAAATCCACCCACAAACTCTCAGGACAGTCAGAAATCCACCCACAAACTCTCAGGACAGTCAGAAATCCACCCACAAACTCTCAGGACAGTCAGAAATCCATCTATGAAGGTTTTGCGTCTCATTAGTTTGAACCCAACTTTGTGAAAAAAGAGGTTGCATCAATTGCTCACCATTTAATCTATACTGTAAGACAGCGGTATAAATCTAATACTGTTATTAGTCAATGTATATTAAAGTTTATTGTTTGAAACCACATGGGTCTGAATCATGCACAGGTTATTGTTGTCAGACTAACACCCTTTTTGCCATGGACAAAACCACATTCCATCACCAGGCAGCTTGCGTACAACTACAAAAACAGCTCCAGGTACATCTGCAGCACTGTCACTGGAAGCTGTCATCATATTTTCATACTGCGATAGTCAACATTCCTAACCAGAAACCAACCCAAAACGATGTCCCCTTCAAACCTGGCTGACACCTCTAAGGAATCCCACCAATCAACACTAGGAGCAGTACAACTCCAAACGACAGTCAGATGTGTGATCGAACAGGCCATCAATGTGAAGTTGTCTAGACAAGTCTGCAGACACCCTTCATTCCTCAGCAGTGAGGGGCTCCAGGACAATGTAGCAGTAAATGCTAGAGGGCCAGGAGGAAGAAACTGCTCTGGGCAATACACCTGATGAGGGCAAAAAGAAAACTGGGGTGCCCAAAGCAAGGCCAGCCTATCACATTGCTGCTTGTGATGCCAGGGATGCCCTGATAGCTCAAAGGTTCAATTAGGCACTCACACTAGAACAACATTAAAATACACCCCACCTCCTCAACACAAGTAACCCTGTAATGATCCATCCACAGGTTCCATATCCATCAAGTGGGGTCAGTCAACTCACTTTTCTATCTTCAGCAAACAAATGAAAAGCAGAATGGGTACTCACCATCCAATAATGGGGAACATGAGAAAATGGTGCAATTTGTTAAACTTAATATGCTCCAAAGAAATGTTGACAAATACACACATCTGCTTAGCCTTGGTGAAGTATAAAACCTTTCCTTCCCTAACACTTCTACATCATGTAAAGCCTTTGGTTTTACCAGAGGTAGTGGCAGGCTACTCTGTTCCTTTCTCTGTATTTAAGGTTTAAGCAGCCAACATCTTTTCGGTATTAGAGCTGGTGAGGGTCCTGTCAATAACTGCTCCACTTGCAATTGTGCAACGTTAGACTGGGCCAGTGGGAGAGGAGGCAGAGGTTTCGCTGTCAGACCTGATGAGTATTTTCTGTTTTTATTTTAGATTTCCAGAGTCCGCAATGCTATGCTGTGGTGCAATGGATTAGAGGCAGCCAGACACTCAATGGAAGACTATATGGTTGAAAACACTGCAACATGACCTCATTACAGTTTTGGTTCAAACTTGGACAAAAGAGCTGAACTCCTGAGGCGAGGTGAGGTGAGAGTGACTGCCCTTGATATCAAGGCCGCATTTGACTGAGTGTGGCGTCGAGGAGCCCTAGCAAAACTGGAGTCAATGGGAATCAGGGGGAAAACTCTCCGCTGGTTGGAGTCACACCTAGCATTAAGGAAGATGGTTGTGGTTGTTGGAGATCAATCACCTCAGTTCCAGGACATCACTGCAGGAGTTCCTCAGGATAGTGTCCTAGGCCCCAAGCATCTTCAGCTGCTCCATCAATGACCTTCCTTTCATCATCAGGTCAGAAGTGGGCATGTTTGCTGATAATTGTGCAATGTTCAGCACCATTTGCGACTCCTCAGATACTGAAGCAGTCCATGTCCAAATACAGCAAGTCCTGGACAAGATCCAGACTTGGGCTGACAAGTGACAAGTAACATTTGCACCACACAAGTGCTAGGCAATGACCATCTTCAACAAGAGAGAATCTAACCATTGCCCCTTGAAGTTCAATGGCATTAGCATCACTGAATCCCCCACTATCAACATCCTGGGGGGTTACCATTGACCAGAAACTGAACTGCACTAGCCATATAAATACTGTGGCTACAAGAGGTCAGAGGCTAGGAACCCTGTGTGTACCATCTATAAGATGCACTGCAGGAACTCACCAAGGCTCCTTCGACAGTACCTTCCAAACCCACAACCACTAGACCATAAGACCATAAGACAGAGGAGCAGAAATTAGGCCATTCGGCCCATCGAGTCTGCTCCGCCATTCAATCATGGCTGATAAGTTTCTCAACCCCATTCTCCCGCCTTCTCCTCCTAACCTTTGATCCCCTTACCAATCAAGAACCTATCTATCTCGGTCTTAAATACACTCAATGACCTGGCATCCACAGCCTTCTGTGGTAATGAATTTCATAGATTCACCACTCTCTGGCTAAAGAAGTTTCTCCTCATCTCTGTTCTAAAAGGTCTTCCCTTTACTCTGAGGCTGTGCCCTTGGGTCCTAGTCTCTCCTACTAATGGAAACATCTTTCCCACGTCCACTTTATCCAGGCCTTTCAGTTTTCTGAAAGTTTCAATCAGATCCCCCCTCATCCTTCTAAACTCCGAGTATAGACCCAGAGTCCTCAAACGTTCCTCATATGTTAAGCCTTTCATTCCTGGGATCATTCTCGTGAACCTCCTCTGGACCCTCTCCAGGGCCAGCACATCCTTCCTGAGATACGGGGCCCAAAATTGTTCACAATATTCTAAATGTGGTCTGACCAGAGCCTTATAAAGCCTCAACAGCACATCCCTGCTTTTATATTCTAGTCCTCTTGAAATAAATGCCAACATTGCATTTGCCTTCCTAACTACTGACTCAACCTGCAAGTTAACCTTAAGAGAATCCTGGACTAGGACTCCCAAGTCCCTTTGCGCTCCAGATTTCTGAATTCTCTCTCCATTTAGAAAATAGTCTATGACTTTATTCTTCCTACCAAAGTGCAGGACCTCACACTTCCCCACGTTGTATTCCATCTGCCACTTCTTTGCCCATTCTCCAAACCTGTCCAAATCCTTCTGCAGCCTCCCCGCCTCCTCAATACTACCTGTCCCTCCACCTATCTTTGTATCATCTGCAAACTTAGCCAGGATGCCCTCAGTTCCTTCATCTAGATCATTAATGTATAAAGTGAAAAGTTGTGGTCCCAACACTGACACCTGCGGAACTCCACTAGTCACTGGCCGACATCCTGAGAAGGACCCCCTTATCCCCACTCTCTGCCTCCTGCCAGACAGCCAATCTTCTATCCATGCTAGTACCTTGCCTCTAACACCATGGGCTCTTATCTTACTGAGCAGCCTCCTGTGCGGCACCTTGTCAAAGGCCTTCTGGAAGTCCAAGTAGATAACATCCATTGGCTCTCCTTTGTCTAACCTACTCGTTACCTCCTCAAAGAATTCTAACAGATTTGTCAGGCATGACCTCCCCTTGATGAAACCATGCTGACTTTGCCTGATTTTACCATTCATTTCCAAGTATTCTGAAATCTCATCCTTAATAATGGACTCTAAATCTTACCAACGACCGAGGCCAGGCTAATCGGCCTGTAATTTCCCGTCTTTTGCCTCACTCCCTTCTTAAACAAGGGGGTTACATTAGCGATTTTCCAGTCCTCTGGGACCCTCCCTGACTCCAGTGATTCCTGAAAGATCACCACTAATGCCTCCACTATCTCTTCAGCTATTTCCATCAGAACTCTGGGGTGTAATCCATCTGGTCGAGGTGATTTATCCACCTTCAGACCTTTCAGTTTTCCTAGCACCTTCTCCTTGGTAATGGCCACCATACTCACCTCTGCCCCCCCCGACTCTCTTGAACTGTGGGGATGTCACTCGTTCCTTCCACTGTGAAGACTGACGCAAAGTACCTATTCAGTTGCTCCGCCATTTCTTTGTTCCCACGACTACTTCTCCAGCATCATTTTCCAGCGGCCCAATGTCCACTTTTGCCTCTCTCTTACCCGTTATATTTCTAAAAAAACTCTTGCAATCTTCTTTTATATTACTGGCTAGTTTACCCTCATATTTAATCTTCTCCCTCCTTATTTCTTTTTCAGTTGTCCTCTGTTGGTCTTTGTAGGCTTCCCAATTCCCTGGTTTCCCACTGCTCTTCGCCGCATTGTATGCTTTCTCTTTGGCTTTTATGCTGTCCCTGACTTCCCTTGTCAGCCATGGTTGCCTCGTCCTACCTTTAGTATGCTTCTTCTTCCTCGGGATGAATTTTTGCTGTGTCTCCCAAATTACTCCCAGAAACTCCTGCCATTGCTGTTCCACTGTCTTTCCTGCTAGGCTCATCTCCCAGTCAATTCTGGCCAGCTCCTCCCTCATGCCTCTGTAGTTGCCTTTATTCAACTGTAATACCGTTATATCTGATTCCAGCTTTTTCCTCTCAAATTGCAGGGTAAATTCTATCATATTATGATCACTTCCTCCTAAGGGTTCCTTCACCTTAAGCTCCCTTATCAAATCTGCCTCATTACACATCACTAAATCTAGAATTGCCTGTTCCCTAGTGGGCTCCACCACAAGCTGCTCCAAAAAGCCATCTCGTAGACATTCCACAAATTCCTTTTCTTGGGATCCACTACCAACCTGATTTTCCCAGTCTACCTGCATATTGAAATCCCCCATGATCACTGTAACCTTGCCTTTCTTACACACCTTTTCTATCTCCTGGTGTATCTTGTGCCCCATATCCTGACTACTGTTCGGAGGCCTGTACATAACACCCATTATGGTTTTTTTACCTTTGCGATACCATCTAGAAGGACAAGGGCAGCATATAGATGGGAACACCACCACCTGGAAATTCCCCTCCAAGTCACTCACCACCCTGACTTGGAAATATATCGCTGTTCCTTCACTGTCACTGGATCAAAATCCTGGAACTCCCTCCCTAACAGTACCTACACCACATGGACTGCAGCGGTTCAAGATGGCAGCTCACCACCACCTTCTTAAGGGCAACTAGGGATGGACAACAAATGCTGGCCCAGCCAGCGAAGCCCACATCCCATGAATTAATTTTAAAAACTGTTATCTCTGGTCTTTACCATCTCCCTGGTATTCGGCACTCTTATTCTGCAAGGGTGATTCGACAGACCAATGATCGGCTGAGGCATGTATGCACCCACTGGAGTCAGTACATGTAGTGAAGGTGGCAGTTGGCCAGATGCATCACGAATAATGTATTCTCTCATTTTAATTTGAGTGTGTGGTCCCTTTAAATTGTTTGGTAGGGTTGACTTATGTGCAGCCTGCCCGGGAGCTTTCAGGTTGCATACATTGGAATGCATTTAAGTGCTCCGTTTGAGGATGTGTGTCGAGAATCGCGGGAGCTGCATGGGGCAACATCAGATTATGTGAGGATTGGGGTCAATGGTAATGGTAGTTGGAGGATGGGCAGGTGAGGATAAAAGGGTATGAATGCAAACCTAACAATTGATGTTGATGAAAGTGAAGTCAGTGTGAGGAGTGCTGTGAATGAAGAATGCTCAACAAGACAGAGGGAGATGTTGGCGCATCTTTAAATTTGCTGACCTTTCCTGACCTGGACAAGTCATTGAAGCTTTTGTGGCACTGTAACATGGCAATGCATCTCCTGCTCCACTCTTGTGACACTGCCCAACATGGTGACAGCAAAATTTTTTTGTTGTTGTTCGGAAACACAACCTCCCTCCTAAGCCTTACTGCATTCAAAGCACCCAGGGAAGACTCAGTAAACCTCGGGGCAGCCTTCGCTCTCCTTCCTCCCATCGCTATGTTCTCATTTCACTGCATAATCCTCTGAGCTCCCACCCTCGATCTCCCATTCATCCCTGAACTGGATCTTTAAATAGTCAAAGCAAAATCACATCATGCTGCTCTATGCCATACTACTCATGCACAGCAGAGATGCAAAATGCAGAAGTAAAATCATCACGAGGCACCCCTGTTAAAATCATAGCCATCCTGCCAAATGGCACACTCATGCTCTCTCCCTCAAGTTAATATTGAGGCTCGAGTCTCAATCCCAAATGCAGTGCCAGTGGTGGCCAGATGAAAAGTTAAAGACTAAGGCAGAATGATAGAGTAGCATATGGGACTGTAACTTGAGAATAAAGAACTGAGCAGATAAATCTCAAAAAGATAAGGCTTGAAACCTAATGTTTGTGTCCAAAAATAAACAAAGTGAGTGTGTTAAGAAAAAGCCATGTACAAAGACAAACAAGGTGTGAACAATCATGTTTCCACAAATTAAACCATATGTTTCAGACTGTAACTGGACAGTAACAGTTCCTGTATAAATGTGTGCAGACTCTAACTGAAGATGAAATGCACCCATTTTCTAGAGCTTATTTACTTAGGCTTTAGGCTTTCTCCATCCTTCTCCGGAAGTAATGATTCCCGGTAGAAAATTTCCAAGGGTCCTGGCTTTTGGGTTTTCTCCACTGTGAGATTGATGGTGAGCTGTTTAATGTTCGCCATGTTGAGTCCCTGAGATGGCCCTGAGGGCGTAATGTTGTGCAGCAGGATGCGGGGAAGCAAATAGTAGACCATAAGTGTGGTACCGACAACAAACAGGAAGGCCAGCAGTCTGAATCGATTAAAGGAACAGGTGTGCATATTCTTCCTCACCACAAAGAAATCTGGAATGATAACGAACGAACCTGAAAACACAATGACCTAGAGATATGAGATACTTCCACAAATACATCATTTTCTGTACTATGAACCACATCATCTTCTTGACATTAAAGTACCAATCACACACAGGAATTGGTGAAACAGTAACGTGGGTCCTTTATTTGAAGATAAAATTGTATACAGGTAATGTTCACTGGGAACTAAGTATAGTACATCTGACTGACAAGGATTTTGAATTACTCTGTAGATGAGTTCGAGTGTGCCACATCCTTGTTAATATTTTAGATATTTCAATTGCTGGGTGTCTAGTAAACCTGCTTGGTCTATCTCCAAGCTCCTCAATACAGCCGTGAACTGATCTGTCACATGGTACTTTTATGATTCTATATAAATACAAAATGCAATGAATGGTAAGAAGCTTGTAACACCACACTGCAGACTTATCAATCTACAAAGTTCCTATTGGGTAAGTCACGGCCAATATATTGCATGGTTATTTCAGAGATCTGAGTCTTGCTTTTGCAAGAATTACAAGGTTCCTGTAGTAACTGAGAGAAGTTTTTACAGGGTGTTCAGTACTATTGGTATTTCTGTGGGAATCAAAGGACAGATTGGTTTTTATCTATTAATATCTAAAATACGTTTTTCAATATATTGATTGTTTAACATGACATTCAGAATGAGAGGAAGAACATGTGTGACTGAGGCTAAGGAGGTTAGACAGAGAAATGGTAAGGTGGGGAATGGGGGGGCGCGGTGGTGACATTGCTGAGAGAAGAGGGGGAGCTGGGGGGAAGTGCGCAAGGCGCGGGGGGGACGGTGAGGGGGCAAGCTACAATGGGATGGCGAGACGGCAAGCAGCGGGGGGATGGCGAGGGGGCAAGGAGCGGTGGGATGGCGAATGGGCAAGAAGCGGTGGGATGGCAAGGGGGCAAGGTGCAATGGGATGGCAAGGGGGCAAAGCACAAAGAGGATGGCGAGGGGGCAAGGCACAATGGGATGGCGAGGTGGAAAGGCGCAATGGGATGGCGAGGTGGCAAGGTGCAGGAGGATGGCGAGGAGGCGAGGTGAAATGGGATGGCGAGGGGACAATGCGTAATGGGATGGCGAGGGGGCAAGGCGTAATGGGATGGCGAGGGGGCAAGTCGTAATGGGATGATGAGGGGGCAAGGCGTAATGGGATGGCAAGGGGTCAAGGCATAATGCGATGGCGAGGGGGCAAGTTGCAGGGACATGGCGCGGGGGCAAGGTCCGGGGGATGGCGAGGGGACAATGCGCAATGGGATGGTGAGGGGGTGAAGCGCAAAGGGATGGTGAGGGGGCGAGGCGCAATGGGATGGCGAGTGGGCAAGGCGCAATGGGATGGCGAGTGGGCAAGGCGCAATGGGATGGTGAGGGGGCAAGGCGCAATGGGATGGCGAGGGGGCAAGGCATGGGAGGATGGCGAGGGGGCAAGGCATGGGAGGATGGCGAGGGGGCAAGGCACAGGGAGGATGGCGAGGGGGCAAGGCACGGGGAGGATGGTGGGGGGGAAAGGCACAATGGGATGGCGAGGGGGCAAAGCATGGGGAGGATGGCGAGGGGGCAAGGGGCAATGGGATGGCGAGTGGACAAGGCACAATGGGATGGCAAGGGGACAATTCGCAAAGGGATGGCAAAGGGGAAAGGCACAATGGGATGGCGAGGGGGCAAGGTGCGGGGGGATGGCAAGGGGGCGAGGATGCAGGGGGATGGAGAGGGGACGAGGCACGGGAAAGATGGTGAGGGGGACAGCAGCAATGGGATGGCGAGGGGGCAAGGCATGGGGAGGATGGCGAGGGGGCAAGCAGCAATGGGATGGTGAGGGGGCAAAGTGGAATGGGATTGCAAGGGGGCAAGGCGCACTGGGATGGTGAGGGGGGCAAGGCGCAACGGGATGGCCAGGGGGCAAGGAGCGGGGGGATGGCCAAGGGGCAAGGAGCAGGGGGGTGGCGAGGGGGCAAGGAGCGGGGAGTTGGCCAAAGGGCAAGGAGCAGGGGGGTGGCGAGGGGGCAAGGAGCAGGGGGGTGGCAAGGGGGCAAGGAACGGGGAGATGGCGAGGGGTCAAGGCACGGGGGGATGGCGAGGGGACAATGCGCAATGGGATGGCGAGGGGGCAAGACATAATGGGATGGCGAGGGTACAATGCACAATAGGATGGCGAGAGGGCAATGCACAATGGGATGGTGAGGAGGCAAGTCTTAATGGGATGGCGAGGGGACAATGTGCAATGGGATGGCGAGGGGGCAAGGCGTGGGGAGATGGTGAGGGGGCGGTGCCCGGGGAGGATGGAGAGGGGGCGAGGCACGGGGAAGATGGCGAGGGGGCAAAGCAAAATGGGTTGGTGAGGGGGCAAGGTGCAATGGGATGGCGAGGGGGCAATGCGCAACGGGATGACGAGGAGGCATGCCATGGGTGGATGGCGAGGGGACGAGGCGCAATGGGATGGCGAGGGGCCAAGATGCAATGGGATGGCGAGGGGGCGAGGCGCAATGGGATAGCGAGGGGGCAAGATGCAATGGGATGGCGAGGGGGTGAGGCGCAATGGGATGGTGAGGGGGCGAGGCGCAATGGGATAGTGAGGGGGCGAGGCGCGGGGGGATGGAGAGGGGACGAGGCATGGAAAAGATGGTGAGGGGGACAGCAGCAATGGGATGGCGAGGGGGCATGGCACGGGGAGGATGGCGAGGGGGCAAGGCATGGGGAGGATGGTAAAGGGCAAGCAACATTGGGATGGTGAGGGGGCAAGGTGGGGGGGAGGGCAAGGGGGCAAGGAGTAAAGGGATGGCGAGGGGGCAATGCACAATGGGATAGCGAGGGGGCAAGGCGTGGGGGGAGGGCTAGGGGGCGAGGCACAATGGGATGGGGATGGGGCAAGGCGCAACGGGATGGCGAGGGGGCAAGGTGCAGGAGGATGGCGAGGAGGCGAGGCGCAATAGAAAGGTGAGGGGGCAATTCGTAATGGGATGGCAAGGGGGCAAGGTGTAATGGGATGGCGAGGGGGCAATGCGTAATGGGATGGCAAGGGGGCAAGGCGCAATGGGATGGCGAGGGGGCAAGGTGCAGGAGGATGGCGAGGAGGCGAGGCGCAATGGGATGGCGAGGGGGCAATGCGTAATGGGATGGCAAGGGGGCAAGGTGTAATGGGATGGCGAGGGGGCAAGGTGTAATGGGATGGCGAGGGGCCAATGCGTAATGGGATGGCAAGGGGTCAAGCCGCAATGGGATGGCGAAGGGGCAATGCGTAATGGGATGGCAATGGGGCAAGGTGCGGAGGATGGCGAGGGGACAATGCGCAATGGGATGGCGAGGGGGCAAGGCGTAATGGGATGGCGAGGTGCGGGAGATGCGCAGGGGCAAGGTGCGGGGGATGGCGAGGGGACAATGCGCAATGGGATGGCGAGGGGGCGAGACGCAACGGGATGCCGAGGGGGCAAGGAGCAATGGAATGGCGAGACGGCGAGGCACAATGGGATGGCGAGGGTGAAAAGGCATGTGGAGGATGGCAAGTGGGCAAGGCGCAATGGGATGGCGAGGGGGCAAGGAGTAATGGGATGGCGAGGGGGCAAGTCATAATGGGATGATGAGGGGGCAAGGCGTAATAGGATGGCAAGGGGTCAAGGCATAATGCGATGGCGAGGGGGCAAGTTGCAGGGAGATGGCGCGGGGGCAAGGTCCAGGGGATGGCGAGGGAACAATGCGCAATGGGATGGCGAGGGGGCGAGATGCAACGGGATGCCGAGGGGGCAAGGAGCAATGGAATGGCGAGGGAGTGAGGCACAATGGGATGGCGAGGGTGAAAAGGCATGTGGAGGATGGCAAGTGGGCAAGGCGCAATGGGATGGCGAGGGGGCAAGGCGTAATGAGATGGCGAGAGGGCAATGCACAATGGGATGGCGAGGGGGCAAGGCGTAATGGGATGGCGAGGGGGCAAGGCGTAATGGGATGGCAAGGGGGCAAGGAGTAATGGGATGGCGAGGGGGCAAGGCGTAATGGGATGGCGAGAGGGCAATGCACAATGGGATGGCGAGAGGGCAAGACGTAATGGGATGGCGAGGGGACAATGCGCAATGGGATGGCGAGGGGGCAAGGCATAATGGGATGACGAGGGTACAATGCACAATAGGATGGTGAGAGGGCAATGCACAATGGGATGGTGAGGAGGCAAGGCGTAATGGGATGGCGAGGGGACAATGTGCAAAGGGATGGCGAGGGGGCAAGGCGTGGGGGGATGGCGAGGGGGCGATGCCCGGGGAGGATGGCGAGAGGGCGAGGCATGGGGAAGAGGGCAAGGGGTCACGGCATAATGGGATGGCGAGGGAGTAATGCGCAACGGGATGGCGAGGGGGCAAGGCGCAATGGGATGGCGAGGGGGCAAGGCACAATGGGATGGCGAGGGCCAAGGCGCGGGGGGATGGCAAGGGGGCGAGGCGCGGGGGGATGGCAAGGGGACGAGGCATGGGAAAGATAGTGCGGGGGACAGGAGCAATGGGATGGCGAGGGGGCAAGGCATGGGGAGGATGGCGAGGGGGCAAGGCATGGGGAGGATGGTGAGGGGGCAAAGTGGAATGGGATTGTGAGGGGGCAAGGCATGGGGGGGAGGGCTAGGGGGCGAGGCGCAATGGGATGGTGAGGGGGCAAGGCGCAACGGGATGGCGAGGGGGCAAGGAGCTGGGGGATGGCCAGGGGGCAAGGAGCAGGAGGATGGTGACTGGGCAAGGAACGGGGAGATGGTGAGGGGTCAAGGCGCGGGGAGATGGCGAGGGGACAATGCACAATGGGATGGCGACGGGGCAAGGCATAATGGGATGGCGAGGGTACAATGCACAATGGGACGGCGAGAGGGCTACGCGCAATGGGACGGCGAGGGGGCAAGGCGTAATGGGATGGCGAGAGGGCAATGCACAATGGGATGGCGAGGGGGCAAGGCGTAATGGGATGGCGAGGGGGCAAGGCGTAATGGGATGGCGAGGTGGCAAGGCGCAATGGGATGGCGAGGGGGCAAGGCGCAATGGGATGGCAAGGGGGCAAGGCGCAATGGGATGGCGAGGGGGCAAGGCACAATGGGATGGCGAGGGGGCAAGGTGCGGGGGGATGGCAAGGGGGCGAGGCGCGGGGGGATGGAGAGGGTACGAGGCACGGGAAAGATGGTGAGGGGGACAGCAGCAATGGGATGGGCGAGGGGGCAAGGCATGGTGAGGATGGCGAGGGGGCAAGGCATGGGGAGGATGGCGAGGGGGCAAGCAGCAATGGGATGGTGAGGGGGCAAAGTGGAATGGGATTGTGCGGTGGGGCAAGGCATGGGGGAGGGCTAGGGGGCGAGGCGCAATGGGATGGTGAGGGGGCAAGGCGCAACGGGATGGTGAGGGGGCAAGGAGCGGGGGGATGGCCAGGGGGCAAGGAGCAGTGGGATGGTGAGGGGGCAAGGAGCAGGGGTATGGTGAGGGGGCAAAGAACAGGGAGATGGTGAGGGGTCAAGGCGCGGGGGGGGTGGCGAGGGGACAATGCGCAATGGGATGGTAAGGGGGCAAGGCATAATGGGATGGCGAGGGTACAATGCACAGTAGGATGGCGAGAGGGCAATGCACAATGGGATGGTGAGGTGGCAAGGCGTAATGGGATGGCGAGGGGACAATGTGCAATGGGATGGCGAGGGGGCAAGGCGTGGGGGGATGGCGAGGGGGCGATGCCCCGGGAGGATGGAGAGGGGGCGAGGCACGGGGAAGATGGTGAGGGGGCAAAGCAAAATGGGATGGTGAGGGGGCAAGGCGCAATGGGATGGCGAGGAGGCAAGGCGCAATGGGATGGCGAGGGGGCAAGGCACGGGGAGGATGGAGAGGGGTCACGGCATAATGAGATGGCGAGGGGGCAATGCGCAACGGGATGGCAAGGGGGCAAACCATGGGTGGATGGCGAGGGGACGAGGCGCAATGAGATGGTGAGGGGCCAAGATGCAATGGGATGTTGAGGGGCCAAGATGCAATGGGATGGCGAGGGGGCAAGGCGCAATGGGATGGCAAGGGGGCACGGCACAATGGGATGGCGAGGGGGCGAGGCACAATGGGATGGCGAGGGTGCGAGGCACATTGGGATGGCGAGGGGGCGAGGAACAATGGGATGGTGAGGGGGCGAGGCGCGGGGGGATGGAGAGGGGACGAGGCATGGAAAAGATGGTGAGGGGGACAGCAGCAATGGAATGGCGAGGGGGCAAGCAGCAATGGGATGGTGAGGGGGCAAAGTGGAATGGGATGGTGAAGGGGCAAGGTGGGGGGGAGGGCAAGGGGGCAAGGAGCAAAGGGATGGGGAGGGGGCAAGGCGCAACGGGATGGCGAGGAGGCAAGGAGCGGGGGGATGGCAAGGGGCAAGGCATGGGGTAGATGGCTAGGGGTCAAGGCATGGGGAAATGGTGAGGGGGCAAAGCGCAATGGGATGGCGAGCGGGCAAGTCGCAATGGGATGGCGAGGGGGCAACATGCGTGGTGATGGCGAGTGGGCAAGTCACGGGGAGGATGGCGAGGGGGCAAGGCATGGGGAGGATGGCGAGGCAGCAAGGCGCAATGGGATGGCGAGGGGATAAGGCGCAATGCGATGGCGAGGGAACGGCGAGGGGACAATTCACAAAGGGATAGCGAGGGGGCAAAGCACAACGGGATAGTGAGGGGACAAGGCGGAATGGGATGGCAATGGGGCAAAGCGCAGTGGGATGGCGAGGGTGCAAGGACCGTGGGGATGGCGAGAGGGCAATGTGCGGGGGAATGGCGAGGGGTCAAGTCACAGGGGAATGGCGAGTGGGCAAGGAGTGAGGGGATGGCGAGTGGGCAAGGCATGGGGAGGATGGCGAGGCGGCAAGGCGCAATGGGATGGCGAGGGGGCAAGGTGCAATGGGATGGCGAGGGGGCAAGGCATGGGGAGGATGGCGAGGCGGCAAGGTGCAATGGGATGGCGAGGGGACAAGGCGCAATGGGATGGCGAGTGGACAATTCGCAAAGGGATAGCGAGGGGTCAATGCACAACAGGATTGTGAGGGGGCAAGGCAGAATGGGATGGCAAAGGAGCAAAGCACAATGGGATGGCAAGGGGGCAAGTGACCGTGGGGATGGCGAGAGGGCAAGCACGGGGGGATGGCGAGTGGGCAAGGAGTGAGGGGATGGCGAGTGGGCAAGGAGCGGAGGGATGGCGAGGGGGCAAGGCACGGGGAGGATGGTAGGGGGCAAGGCGCAACGGGATCACGACGGGGCAAGGTGCAATGGGATGGCGAGGGGGCAAGGCACAGGGAGGATGGCGAGGGGGCAAGGCACAGGGAGGATGGCGAGGGGGCAAGGTGCAATGGGATGGCGAGGGGGCAAGGCGCAATCGGATGGCGAGGGGGCAAGGCACGGGCGGATGGCGAGGGGGCAAGGCATGGGGAGGATGGCGAGGGGGCAAGGTGCAATGGGATGGCAAGGGGACAATTCGCAAAGGGATGGTGAGGGGGCAATGCGCAATGGAATGGCGAGGGGGCAAGGCGCAATGGGATGGCGAGGGGGCAAGGCACAATGCGATGGCGAGGGGACAATTCACAAAGGGATAGCGAGGGGGCAAAGCACAACGGGATAGTGAGGGGACAAGGCGGAATGGGATGGCAATGGGGCAAAGCGCAATGGGATGGCGAGGGGGTAAGGACCGTGGGGATGGCGAGAGGGCAAGGTGCGGGGGAATGGCGAGGGGTCAAGTCACAGGGGGATGGCGAGTGGGCAAGGAGTGAGGGGATGGCGAGTGGGCAAGGAGCGGAGGGATGGCGAGGGGGCAAGGCATGGGGAGGATGGCGAGGCGGCAAGGCGCAATGGGATGGTGAGGGGGCAAGGTGCAATGGGATGGCGAGGGGGCAAGGCGCAATCGGATGGCGAGGGGGCAAGGCATGGGGAGGATGGCGAGGCGGCAAGGCGCAATGGGATGGCGAGGGGGCAAGGCACAGGGAGGATGGCGAAGCGGCAAGGCGCAATGGGATGGTGAGGGGACAAGGCGCAATGGGATGGCGAGTGGACAATTCGCAAAGGGATAGCGAGGGGTCAATGGACAACGGGATTGTGAGGGGGCAAGGCAGAATGGGATGGCAAAGGAGCAAAGCGCAATGGGATGGCGAGGGGGCAAGTGACCGTGGGGATGGCGAGAGGGCAAGGCGCGGGGGGATGGCGAGTGGGCAAGGAGTGAGGGGATGGCGAGTGGGCAAGGAGCAGAGGGATGGCGAGGGGGCAAGGCATGGGGAGGATGGCGAGGGGGCAAGGCACGGGGAGGATGGTAGGGGGCAAGGCGCAACGGGATCACGACGGGGCAAGGTGCAATGGGATGGCGAGGGGGCAAGGCACGGGGAGGATGGCGAGGGGGCAAGGCACAGGGAGGATGGCGAGGGGGCAAGGTGCAATGGGATGGCAAGGGGACAATTCGCAAAGGGATGGCGAGGGGGCAATGCGCAATGGAATGGCGAAGGGGCAAGGCGCAATGGGATGGCGAGGGGACAAGGCGCAATAGGATGGCGAGGGGGCAAGGCGCAATGGGATGGTGAGGGGCCAATGCGCAATGGGATGGCGAGGAGGCAAAGTGCGGGGAGATGGCGAAGGAACAATGCGTAATGGGATGGCGAGGGGGCAAGGCGTAATGGGATGGCGAGGGGGCAAGGTGCGGGGGATGGCGAGGGGGCAAGGCGGAATGGGATGGCACGGGGACAAGGCGCAATGGGATGGCGGGGGGACATGCGCAATGGGATGGCGAGGGGACATACGCAATGGGATGGCGAGGGGGCAAGGCGTAATCGGTAGGCGAGCAGGCAAGGCGGAATGGGATGGTGAGGGGGCAAGGCGCAATCAGATGGCGAGGTGGCAAGACGTAATAGGCTGGCGAGGGGGCAAGGCATAATGGGATGGCGATGGGGCAAGGCGTAATGGGATGGCGAAGGGGCAAGGTGTAATGGGATGGCGAGGGGGCAAGGCGTAATGGGATGGCGAGGGGGCAAGGCGTAATGGGATGGCGAGGGGGCAAGGCGTAATGGGATGGCGAGGGCGCAAGGTGCGGGGGGATGGCGAGGGGGTGAGGCGTAATGGGATGGTGAGGGGGCCACGCGCAATCGGATCGCGAGGGGGCAAGGTGCAATGGGATGGCGAGGGTACAATGCACAATGGGATGGCGAGAGGGCCATGCACAATGGGATGGTGAGGAGGCAATGCGTAATGGGATGGCGAGGGGACAATGCGCAATGGGATGGCGAGGGTCAAGGCACGGGGGATGCCGAGGGGGCGAGGCACGGGGAGGATGGAGAGGGCGCGAGGCACGGGGAAGATGGCGAGGGGGCAAGGAGTGAGGGGATGGCAAGTGGGCAAGGAGCGGAGGGATGGCGAGGGGGCAAGGCATGGGGAGGATGGCGAGGGGGCAAGGCACGGGGAAGATGGTGGGGGGGGCCAGGCGCAATGGGATCACGAGGGGGCAAGGTGCAATGGGATGGCGAGGGGGTAAGGCACGGGGAGGATGGCGAGGCGGCAAGGCACAATGGAATGGCGAGGGGACAGGGCACAATGGGATGGTGAGGGGACAAGGTGCAATGGGATGGCGAGGGGGTAAAGCACAACGGAATATTGAGGGCCAAGGCAGAATCGGATGGCAAAGGGGCAAAGCGCAATGGGATGGCAAGGGGGCAAGGACCGTGGGGATGCGAGAGGGCAAGGTGCGGTGGGAAGGCGAGTGGGCAAGGAGTGAAGGGATGGCGAGTGGGCAAGGAGCGGAGGGATGGCGAGGGGGCAAGGCATGGGGAGGATGGCGAGGGGGCAAGGCACGGGGAGGATGGTAGGGGGCAAGGCGCAATGGGATGGCGAGGGGGCAAGGCACGGGGAGGATGGCGAGGTGGCAAGGCATGGGGAGGATGGCGAGGGGGCAAGGTGCAATGGGATGGCAAGGGGACAATTCGCAAAGGGATGGCGAGGGGGCAATGCGCAATGGAATGGCGAGGGGGCAAGGCGCAATGGGATGGCAAGGGGGCAAGCCGTAATGGGATGGCGAGGGGGCAAGGCGTAATGGGATGGCGAGGGGGCAAGGTGCGGGGGATGGCG
The DNA here is from genome assembly GCF_964194155.1 of Cetorhinus maximus. NCBI lineage: Eukaryota > Metazoa > Chordata > Chondrichthyes > Lamniformes > Cetorhinidae > Cetorhinus > Cetorhinus maximus. The sequence continues at coordinate 704,014 of NW_027596153.1, forward strand.
AGGGGGCAAGGCAGAATGGAATGGCGAGGGGGCAAGGTGCGGGGGATGGCGAGGGGGCAAGGCGTAATGGGATGGCGAGGGGGCAAGGTGCAATGGGATGGCGCGGGGACAAGGTGCAATGGGATGGCGCGGGGACAAGATGCAATGGGATGGCAAGGGGGCAAGGCGTAATGGGATGGCGAGGGGGCAAGGCGTAATGGGATGGCGAGGGGGCAAGGCGCAAAGGGATGGCGAGGGGGCAATGCACAATGGAATGGCGAGGGGGCAAGGCGCAATGGGATGGCGAGGTGGCAAGGCGCAATGGGATGGCGAGGGGGCAAGGCATAATGGGATGGCGAGGGGGCAAGGCGTAATGGGATGGCGAGGGGGCAAGGCGCAATGGGATGGCGAGGGGGCAAAGCACAACGGGATTGTGAGGGGACAAGGCGGAATGGGATGGCAATGGGGCAAAGCGCAATGGGATGGCGAGGGGGTAAGGACCGTGGGGATGGCGAGAGGGCAAGGTGCGGGGGAATGGCGAGGGGTCAAGTCACAGGGGGATGGCGAGTGGGCAAGGAGTGAGGGGATGGCGAGTGGGCAAGGAGCGGAGGGATGGCGAGGGGGCAAGGCATGGGGAGGATGGCGAGGCGGCAAGGCGCAATGGGATGGTGAGGGGGCAAGGTGCAATGGGATGGCGAGGGGGCAAGGCGCAATCGGATGGCGAGGGGGCAAGGCATGGGGAGGATGGCGAGGCGGCAAGGCGCAATGGGATGGCGAGGGGGCAAGGTGCAATGGGATGGCGAGGGGGCAAGGCACAGGGAGGATGGCGAGGCGGCAAGGCGCAATGGGATGGCGAGGGGACAAGGCGGATTGGGATGGCGAGTGGACAATTCGCAAAGGGATAGCGAGGGGTCAATGCACAACGGGATTGTGAGGGGGCAAGGCAGAATGGGATGGCAAAGGAGCAAAGCGCAATGGGATGGCGAGGGGGCAAGTGACCGTGGGGATGGCGAGAGGGCAAGGCGCGGGGGGATGGCGAGTGGGCAAGGAGTGAGGGGATGGCGAGTGGGCAAGGAGCAGAGGGATGGCGAGGGGGCAAGGCATGGGGAGGATGGCGAGGGGGCAAGGCACGGGGAGGATGGTAGGGGGCAAGGCGCAACGGGATCACGACGGGGCAAGGTGCAATGGGATGGCGAGGGGGCAAGGCACAGGGAGGATGGCGAGGGGGCAAGGCACAGGGAGGATGGCGAGGGGGCAAGGTGCAATGGGATGGCGAGGGGGCAAGGCGCAATCGGATGGCGAGGGGGCAAGGCACGGGCGGATGGCGAGGGGGCAAGGCATGGGGAGGATGGCGAGGGGGCAAGGAGTGAGGGGATGGCGAGTGGGCAAGGAGCGGAGGGATGGCGAGGGGGCAAGGCACGGGGAGGATGGTAGGGGGCAAGGCGCAACGGGATCACGACGGGGCAAGGTGCAATGGGATGGCGAGGGGGCAAGGCACAGGGAGGATGGCGAGGGGGCAAGGCACAGGGAGGATGGCGAGGGGGCAAGGTGCAATGGGATGGCAAGGGGACAATTCGCAAAGGGATGGCGAGGGGGCAATGCGCAATGGAATGGCGAAGGGGCAAGGCGCAATGGGATGGCGAGGGGACAAGGCGCAATAGGATGGCGAGGGGGCAAGGCGCAATGGGATGGTGAGGGGCCAATGCGCAATGGGATGGCGAGGAGGCAAAGTGCGGGGAGATGGCGAAGGAACAATGCGTAATGGGATGGCGAGGGGGCAAGGCGTAATGGGATGGCGAGTGGGCAAGGTGCAGGGGATGGCGAGGGGGCAAGGCGGAATGGGATGGCACGGGGACAAGGCGCAATGGGATGGCGGGGGGACATGCGCAATGGGATGGCGAGGGGACATACGCAATGGGATGGCGAGGGGGCAAGGCGTAATCGGTAGGCGAGCAGGCAAGGCGCAATGGGATGGCGAGGGGGCAAGGTGCAATGGGATGGCGAGGGGGCAAGGCACAGGGAGGATGGCGAGGCGGCAAGGCGCAATGGGATGGCGAGGGGACAAGGCGCAATGGGATGGCGAGGGGACAAGGCGCAATGGGATGGCGAGTGGACAATTTGCAAAGGGATAGCGAGGGGTCAATGCACAACGGGATTGTGAGGGGGCAAGGCAGAATGGGATGGCAAAGGAGCAAAGCGCAATGGGATGGCGAGGGGGCAAGTGACCGTGGGGATGGCGAGAGGGCAAGGCGCGGGGGGATGGCGAGTGGGCAAGGAGTGAGGGGATGGCGAGTGGGCAAGGAGTGAGGGATGGCGAGGGGGCAAGGCATGGGGAGGATGGCGAGGGGGCAAGGCACGGGGAGGATGGTAGGGGGCAAGGCGCAACGGGATCACGACGGGGCAAGGTGCAATGGGATGGCGAGGGGGCAAGGCACGGGGAGGATGGCGAGGGGGCAAGGCACAGGGAGGATGGCGAGGGGGCAAGGTGCAATGAGATGGCAAGGGGACAATTCGCAAAGGGATGGCGAGGGGGCAATGCGCAATGGAATGGCGAAGGGGCAAGGCGCAATGGGATGGCGAGGGGACAAGGCGCAATAGGATGGCGAGGGGGCAAGGCGCAATGGGATGGTGAGGGGCCAATGCGCAATGGGATGGCGAGGAGGCAAGGCGTAATGGGATGGCGAGGGGGCAAGGTGCGGGGGATGGCGAGGGGGCAAGGCGGAATGGGATGGCACGGGGACAAGGCGCAATGGGATGGCGGGGGGACATGCGCAATGGGATGGCGAGGGGACATACGCAATGGGATGGCGAGGGGGCAAGGCGTAATCGGTAGGCGAGCAGGCAAGGCATAATGGGATGGCGATGGGGCAAGGCGTAATGGGATGGCGAAGGGGCAAGGTGTAATGGGATGGCGAGGGGGCAAGGCGTAATGGGATGGCGAGGGGGCAAGGCGTAATGGGATGGCGAGGGGGCAAGGCGTAATGGGATGGCGAGGGGGCAAGGACCGTGGGGATGCGAGAGGGCAAGGCGCGGTGGGAAGGCGAGTGGGCAAGGAGTGAAGGGATGGCGAGTGGGCAAGGAGCGGAGGGATGGCGAGGGGGCAAGGCATGGGGAGGATGGCGAGGGGGCAAGGCACGGGGAGGATGGTAGGGGGCAAGGCGCAATGGGATGGCGAGGGGGCAAGGCACGGGGAGGATGGCGAGGCGGCAAGGCATGGGGAGGATGGCGAGGGGGCAAGGTGCAATGGGATGGCAAGGGGACAATTCGCAAAGGGATGGCGAGGGGGCAATGCGCAATGGAATGGCGAGGGGGCAAGACGCAATGGGATGGCAAGGGGGCAAGCCGTAATGAGATGGCGAGGGGGCAAGGCGTAATGGGATGGCGAGGGGGCAAGGTGCGGGGGATGGCGAGGGGGCAAGGCAGAATGGAATGGCGAGGGGGCAAGGTGCGGGGGATGGCGAGGGGGCAAGGCGTAATGGGATGGCGAGGGGGCAAGGTGCAATGGGATGGCGCGGGGACAAGGTGCAATGGGATGGCGCGGGGACAAGATGCAATGGGATGGCAAGGGGGCAAGGCATAATGGGATGGCGAGGGGGCAAGGCGTAATGGGATGGCGAGGGGGCAAGGCGCAAAGGGATGGCGAGGGGGCAATGCACAATGGAATGGCGAGGGGGCAAGGCGCAATGGGATGGCGAGGGGGCAAGGCGCAATGGGATGGCGAGGGGGCAAGGCATAATGGGATGGCGAGGGGGCAAGGCGTAATGGGATGGCGAGGGGGCAAGGCGCAATGGGATGGCGAGGGGGCAAAGCACAACGGGATTGTGAGGGGGCAAGGCAGAATGGGATGGCAAAGGGGCAAAGCGCAATGTGATGGCAAGGGGGCAAGGACCGTGGGGATGGCGAGAGAGCAAGGCGCGGTGGGAAGGCGAGTGGGCAAGTAGTGAGGGGATGGCGAGTGGGCAAGGAGCGGAGGGATGGCGAAGGGGCAAGGCATGGGGAGGATGGCGAGGGGGCAAGGCACGGGGAGGATGGTAGGGGGCAAGGCGCAACGGGATCACGAGGGGGCAAGGTGCAATGGGATGGCGAGGTGGCAAGGCACGGGGAGGATGGCGAGGGGGCAAGGCGCAATGGGATTGTGAGGGGGCAAGGCGTAATGGGATGGCGAGGGGGCAAGGCGTAATGGGATGGCGAGGGGGCAAGGCGCAATGGGATGGCGAGGGGGCAAGGTGCGGGGGATGGCGAGGGCACAAGGTGCAGAGGATGGCGAGGGGGCAAGGTGCGGGGGATGGCGAGGGGGCAAGGCACAATGGGATGGCGAGGTGTGGGGGATGGCGAGGGGGCAAGGCGTAAAGGAATGGTGAGGGGGCAAGGCACAATCAGATGGCGAGGGGGCAAGACATAATGGGATGGCGAGGGGGCAAGACATACTGGGATGGCGAGGGTACAATGCACAATGGGACGGCGAGAGGGCAAGGTGTAATGGGATGGCAAGGGGACAATGCGCAATTGGATGGCGAGGGGGCAAGGAGCAGTGGGAGAGGGCAAGGCACAATGTGATGGCAAGGGGCAATGGGATGGCAAGTGGGCAAGGAGCAGGGGAATGGCGAGAGGGAAAGGTGCGGGGGGATGGTGAGGGGGCGAGGCGCAATGGGATGGTGAGGGGGCAAGGCACAGGGGGATGGCGAGGGGGAAAGGTGTAATGGGATGGCGAGGTGGTAAGGCGTGGGGGGATGGTGAGGGTGCAAGGCATGGGGTGATTGCAAGGTGGCAAGGAGCAATGGGATGGCGAGGGGGCAAGGACCAATGGGATGGCGAGAGGGCAAGGAGTGGGGGAATGGCGAGGGCGGATGGTGAGGGGGAATTCTGAGGGGACAAGGCACGGGGGCATGGTGAGGGGGCGAGGCACGAGGGGTGGTGAGGCGCAAGGCATGGGGAGCGGTGAGGGGAGAAGGCATGGGGGGATGGCGAGGGGGCAAGGCACGGGGATGGCAAGGGGGCAAGGCACGGGGATGGCAAGGGGGCAAGGCACAGGGAGATGGCGGGGGGGCATGGCACGGGGAGGGCGAGGGGGCAAGGTACGGGGGATGGCGAGGGGGTAAGGTGCGGGGGAATGGCGAGGTGGCAAGGCACGGGAAAGATGGCAAGGGGACAAGGTATGGGTGGGTGGCGAGGGGGCAGGGAGCTTGGGGATCACGAGGGGGCAAGGCCCGAGTGGATGGCGAGGGGGCATGGCACGGGGGCATGGCACGGGGGATGGTGAGGGGGCATGGCACGGGGGATGGCGAGGGGGCATGGCACGGGGGAATGGCGAGGGGGCATGGCACGGGGGAATGGTGAGGGGGCATGGCACGGGGGAATGGCGAGGGGGCATGGCACGGGGGAATGGCGAGGGGGCATGGCACGGGGGGATGGCGAGGGGGCATGGCACGGGGGATGGCGAGGGGGCATTGCACGGGGATGGCGAGGGGGCATGCGACGGGGGATGGCGAGGGGGAATGGCACGGGGGATGGCGAGGGGGAATGGCACGGGGATGGCGAGGGGGCATGGCACAGGGGATGGCGAGGGGGCATGGCACGGGGGATGGCGAGGGGGCATGGCACAGGGGGATGGCGAGGGGGCATGGCACGGGGATGGTGAGGGGGCATGGCATGGGGATGTTGAGGGGGCATGGCACGGGGGATGGCGAGGGGGCATGGCACAGGGGATGGCGAGGGGGCATGGCATGGGGGGTGAGGGATGGCGAGGGGGCATGGCACGGGGGACGGCGAGGGGGCATGGCACGGGGATGGCGAGGGGGCATGGCACGGGGGACGGCGAGGGGGCATGGCACGGGGATGGTGAGGGGGCATGGCATGGGGATGTTGAGGGGGCATGGCACGGGGGATGGCGAGGGGGCATGGCACAGGGGATGGCGAGGGGGCATGGCATGGGGGGTGAGGGATGGCGAGGGGGCATGGCACGGGGGACGGCGAGGGGGCATGGCACGGGGATGGCGAGGGGGCATGGCACGGGGGATGGCGAGGGGGCATGGCACGGGGGATGGCGAGGGGGCATGGCACGGGGGATGGCGAGGGGGAATGGCACGGGCGATGGAGAGGGGGCATGGCACGGGGGATGGAGAGGGGGCATGGCACGGGGATGGCGAGGGGGCATGGCACGGGGGTATGGCGAGAGGGCAAGATGTGGGGGGATGGCGAGAGGGCGAGGCGCAATGGGATGGTAAGGGGGCAAGGCGAGGGGGGATGGTGAGGGGGCAAGGCACAATGGGATGGCGAGGGGGCAAGGCACAATGGGATGGCGAGGGGGCAAGGCGTAAAGGAATGGTGAGGGGGCAAGGCACAATCAGATGGCGAGGGGGCAAGACATAATGGGATGGCGAGGGGGCAAGACATACCGGGATGGCGAGGGTACAATGCACAATGGGACGGCGAGAGGGCAAGGTGTAATGGGATGGCAAGGGGACAATGCGCAATTGGATGGCGAGGGGGCAAGGAGCAGTGGGAGAGGGCAAGGCACAATGTGATGGCAAGGGGCAATGGGATGGCAAGTGGGCAAGGAGCAGGGGAATGGCGAGAGGGAAAGGTGCGGGGGGATGGTGAGGGGGCGAGGCGCAATGGGATGGTGAGGGGGCAAGGCACAGGGGGATGGCGAGGGGGAAAGGTGTAATGGGATGGCGAGGTGGTAAGGCGTGGGGGGATGGTGAGGGTGCAAGGCATGGGGTGATTGCAAGGTGGCAAGGAGCAATGGGATGGCGAGGGGGCAAGGACCAATGGGATGGCGAGAGGGCAAGGAGTGGGGGAATGGCGAGGGCGGATGGTGAGGGGGAATTCTGAGGGGACAAGGCACGGGGGCATGGTGAGGGGGCGAGGCACGAGGGGTGGTGAGGCGCAAGGCATGGGGAGCGGTGAGGGGAGAAGGCATGGGGGGATGGCGAGGGGGCAAGGCACGGGGATGGCAAGGGGGCAAGGCACGGGGATGGCAAGGGGGCAAGGCACGGGGATGGCAAGGGGGCAAGGCACAGGGAGATGGCGGGGGGGCATGGCACGGGGAGGGCGAGGGGGAAAGGTACGGGGGATGGCGAGGGGGTAAGGTGCGGGGGAATGGCGAGGTGGCAAGGCACGGGAAAGATGGCAAGGGGACAAGGTACGGGTGGGTGGCGAGGGGGCAGGGAGCTTGGGGATCACGAGGGGGCAAGGCCCGAGTGGATGGCGAGGGGGCATGGCACGGGGGCATGGCACGGGGGATGGTGAGGGGGCATGGCACGGGGGATGGCGAGGGGGCATGGCACGGGGAATGGCGAGGGGGCATGGCACGGGGGAATGGTGAGGGGGCATGGCACGGGGGAATGGCGAGGGGGCATGGCACGGGGGAATGGCGAGGGGGCATGGCACGGGGGGATGGCGAGGGGGCATGGCACGGGGGATGGCGAGGGGGCATTGCACGGGGGATGGCGAGGGGGCATGCGACGGGGGGATGGCGAGGGGGAATGGCGAGGGGGAATGGTACGGGGATGGCGAGGGGGCATGGCACAGGGGATGGCGAGGGGGCATGGCACGGGGGATGGCGAGGGGGCATGGCACAGGGGGATGGCGAGGGGGCATGGCACGGGGGATGGTGAGGGGGCATGGCATGGGGATGTTGAGGGGGCAAGGCACGGGGGATGGCGAGGGGGCATGGCACAGGGGATGGCGAGGGGGCATGGCATGGGGGGTGAGGGATGGCGAGGGGGCATGGCACGGGAATGGCGAGGGGGCATGGCACGGGGGACGGCGAGGGGGCATGGCACGGGGATGGCGAGGGGGCATGGCACGGGGATGGCGAGGGGGCATGGCACGGGGGATGGCGAGGGGGCATGGCACGGGGGATGGCGAGGGGGAATGGCACGGGCGATGGAGAGGGGGCATGGCACGGGGGATGGAGAGGGGGCATGGCACGGGGATGGCGAGGGGGCATGGCACGGGGGTATGGCGAGAGGGCAAGATGTGGGGGGATGGCGAGAGGGCGAGGCGCAATGGGATGGTAAGGGGGCAAGGCGAGGGGGGATGGTGAGGGGGCAAGGCACAATGGGATGGCGAGGGGGCAAGGCACAATGGGATGGCGAGGGGGCAAGGAGCGGGGGCATGGTGATGGGGCAAGGAACGTGGAGGATGGCGAGGGGGCATGGTACTTGGGGATGATGATGGGGCAAGGAGCGGGGGGATGGGGAGGGGGCAAGTTGCGGGGGGATGTCGAGGGGGCAAGGCGAAATGGGATGGCGAGGGAGCAAGGCGTGGCGGGATGGCGAGGATGCAAGGCGTGGGGTGATTGCAAGGGGGCAAGGAGCAATGGGATGACGAGGGGGCAAGGGGGAATGGGATGGAAAGGGGGCAAGGGGAAATGGGATGGAAAGGGGGCAAGGGGGAATGGGATGGAAAAGGGACAAGGTGCAATGGGATGGCGAGGGGGCAAGGAGCAATGGGATGGCGAGGGGGCAAGGCGCAATGTGATAGCAAGGGGTCAAGGTGCAGGGGGATGGCGAGGGGGCAAGGCACAATGGGATGGCGAGGGGGCATGGCACGGGGGTATGGCGAGAGGGCAAGATGTGGGGGGATGGCGAGAGGGCGAGGCGCAATGGGATGGTAAGGGGGCAAGGCGAGGGGGGATGGTGAGGGGGCAAGGCACAATGGGATGGCGAGGGGGCAAGGCACAATGGGATGGCGAGGGGGCAAGGCGTAAAGGAATGGTGAGGGGGCAAGGCACAATCAGATGGCGAGGGGGCAAGACATAATGGGATGGCGAGGGGGCAAGACATACCGGGATGGCGAGGGTACAATGCACAATGGGACGGCGAGAGGGCAAGGTGTAATGGGATGGCAAGGGGACAATGCGCAATTGGATGGCGAGGGGGCAAGGAGCAGTGGGAGAGGGCAAGGCACAATGTGATGGCAAGGGGCAATGGGATGGCAAGTGGGCAAGGAGCAGGGGAATGGCGAGAGGGAAAGGTGCGGGGGGATGGTGAGGGGGCGAGGCGCAATGGGATGGTGAGGGGGCAAGGCACAGGGGGATGGCGAGGGGGAAAGGTGTAATGGGATGGCGAGGTGGTAAGGCGTGGGGGGATGGTGAGGGTGCAAGGCATGGGGTGATTGCAAGGTGGCAAGGAGCAATGGGATGGCGAGGGGGCAAGGACCAATGGGATGGCGAGAGGGCAAGGAGTGGGGGAATGGCGAGGGCGGATGGTGAGGGGGAATTCTGAGGGGACAAGGCACGGGGGCATGGTGAGGGGGCGAGGCACGAGGGGTGGTGAGGCGCAAGGCATGGGGAGCGGTGAGGGGAGAAGGCATGGGGGGATGGCGAGGGGGCAAGGCACGGGGATGGCAAGGGGGCAAGGCACGGGGATGGCAAGGGGGCAAGGCACGGGGATGGCAAGGGGGCAAGGCACAGGGAGATGGCGGGGGGGCATGGCACGGGGAGGGCGAGGGGGCAAGGTACGGGGGATGGCGAGGGGGTAAGGTGCGGGGGAATGGCGAGGTGGCAAGGCACGGGAAAGATGGCAAGGGGACAAGGTACGGGTGGGTGGCGAGGGGGCAGGGAGCTTGGGGATCACGAGGGGGCAAGGCCCGAGTGGATGGCGAGGGGGCATGGCACGGGGGCATGGCACGGGGGATGGTGAGGGGGCATGGCACGGGGGATGGCGAGGGGGCATGGCACGGGGAATGGCGAGGGGGCATGGCACGGGGGAATGGTGAGGGGGCATGGCATGGGGGAATGGCGAGGGGGCATGGCACGGGGGAATGGCGAGGGGGCATGGCACGGGGGGATGGCGAGGGGGCATGGCACGGGGGATGGCGAGGGGGCATTGCACGGGGGATGGCGAGGGGGCATGCGACGGGGGGATGGCGAGGGGGAATGGCGAGGGGGAATGGTACGGGGATGGCGAGGGGGCATGGCACAGGGGATGGCGAGGGGGCAAGGCACGGGGGATGGCGAGGGGGCATGGCACAGGGGGATGGCGAGGGGGCATGGCACGGGGGATGGTGAGGGGGCATGGCATGGGGATGTTGAGGGGGCATGGCACGGGGGATGGCGAGGGGGCATGGCACAGGGGATGGCGAGGGGGCATGGCATGGGGGGTGAGGGATGGCGAGGGGGCATGGCACGGGAATGGCGAGGGGGCATGGCACGGGGGACGGCGAGGGGGCATGGCACGGGGGACGGCGAGGGGGCATGGCACGGGGATGGCGAGGGGGCATGGCACGGGGGATGGCGAGGGGGCATGGCACGGGGGATGGAGAGGGGGAATGGCACGGGCGATGGAGAGGGGGCATGGCACGGGGGATGGAGAGGGGGCATGGCACGGGGATGGCGAGGGGGCATGGCACGGGGGTATGGCGAGAGGGCAAGATGTGGGGGGATGGCGAGAGGGCGAGGCGCAATGGGATGGTAAGGGGGCAAGGCGAGGGGGGATGGTGAGGGGGCAAGGCACAATGGGATGGCGAGGGGGCAAGGCACAATGGGATGGCGAGGGGGCAAGGAGCGGGGGCATGGTGATGGGGCAAGGAACGTGGAGGATGGCGAGGGGGCATGGTACTTGGGGATGATGATGGGGCAAGGAGCGGGGGGATGGGGAGGGGGCAAGTTGCGGGGGGATGTCGAGGGGGCAAGGCGAAATGGGATGGCGAGGGAGCAAGGCGTGGCGGGATGGCGAGGATGCAAGGCGTGGGGTGATTGCAAGGGGGCAAGGAGCAATGGGATGACGAGGGGGCAAGGGGGAATGGGATGGAAAGGGGGCAAGGGGAAATGGGATGGAAAGGGGGCAAGGGGGAATGGGATGGAAAAGGGACAAGGTGCAATGGGATGGCGAGGGGGCAAGGAGCAATGGGATGGCGAGGGGGCAAGGCGCAATGTGATGGCAAGGGGTCAAGGTGCAGGGGGATGGCGAGGGGGCAAGGCACAATGGGATGGCGAGGGGGCAAGGCGCAATGTGATGGCAAGGGGTCAAGGGGCAATGGGATGGCAAGTGGGCAAGGAGCGGGGGATGGCGAGTGGGCAAGGTGCAGGGGGATGGCGAGGGGGCAAGGCACAATGGGATGGCGAGGGGGCAAGGAGCGGGGGCATGGTGATGGGGCAAGGAACGTGGAGGTAGGCGAGGGGGCATGGTACTTGGGGATGGTGAGGGGGCAAGGAGCGGGGGCAAGTTGCGGGGGGATGGTGAGGGGGAAAGGCGTAATGGGATGGCGAGGGGGCAAGGGGGAATGGGATGGCGAGGGGGCAAGGAGCTGGGGGGATGGCGAGGGGACAAGGCACAATGGGATGGAGAGGGGGCAAGGAGCCCCCTCATCATGGTGATGGGGCAAGGTATGGGGAGGATGGCGAGGGGGCATGGTACTTGGGGATTGTGAGGGGGCAAGTTGCGGGGAGATGGCGAGGGGGCAAGGTGCAATGGTATGGCGAGGGGGCAAGTCACGGGGGGAAGGCGAGGGGGCAAAGCGCAATGCGATGGAGAGGGGGCAAGGTGGAATGGGATGACGGGAGACAAGGAGCAGGGGCATGACAATGGGGCAAGGCAATGGGAGGATGGCGAGGGGGCAAGGAGCAGGGGGCATGGTGGGGGGAGCAAGTAGCGGCGGCATGGCGATGGGGCAAGGCACGGGGAGGATGGCGAGGGCGCAAGGTACGGGGAGGATGGCGAGGGGGCAAGGCACCTTGGAATGGTGAGGGGGCACGGCACAATTGGATGGTGAGGGGGCATGGCATAGGGGGATGGCGACAGGGTAAGGCACGGGGGGATGTCAAGGGGGCAAGGTGCAGGGGGATGGAGAGGGGTCAAAGCATGGGGGGATGGCGAGGGGGCAAGACACGGGGGGATCGAGGGGACAACACACGGGGGGATGGCAAATGGGGATGGTGAGGGGCCAAGGAGCAATGGAATGGCGAGGGGTTAAGGCACAATGGGATGGCGAGGAGGTAAGGCGCGGGGAGGATGGCGAGGGGGCAAGGTGCAGGGGGAGGGTGCAAGGCGCAATGAGATGGTGAGGGGGCAAGGGGCAATGGGATGGTAGGGGGAAGGCACGGGGGGGATGGCAAGGGGGCAAGGCATGGGGGGTGCGAGGGGACAAGGCACAATGGGATGGGGAGGGGGCAAGGAGCAGGGGTGATGGCGAGGGGGCATGGGTGCGGGGGGATGGTGAGGGGGCACGGGCGCAATGGGATGGGGAGGGGGCAAGGCGAGATGGGATGGCGAGGGGCCAGGGCGCAATGGGTGGATGGCGAGGGGGCAAGGAGCAGGGGTGATGGCGAGGGGGTAAGGAGCAGGGGGATGGCGAGGGGGCAAGGCGCGGGGGGATATGGCGAGGGCGCAATGGGATGGGGAGGCGGCAAGGTGCAATGGGATGGTGAGGGGGTAAGACACAATTGGATGGCGAGGGAGCAGGGCGCAATGGGATGGCGAGGGGGCAGGGCACAATCGGATTGCGAGGGGGAAAGGCGCGGGGGGGATGGCGAGGGCGCAATGGGATGGGGAGGCGGCAAGGTGCAATGGGATGGTGAAGAGGTAAGACACAATTGGGTGCGAGGGGGCAGGGCTCAATCGGATTGTGAGGGGGCAGGGCGCAATCGGATTGTGAGGGGGCAAGGCGCAATCGGATGGCGAGTGGGCAAGGCACAATCGGATGGCGAGGGGGCAAGGCGCAATCGGATGGCGAGGGGGCAAGGCACGGGCGGTTGGCGAGGGGGCAAGGCATGGGGAGGATGGCGAGGGGGCAAGGTGCAATGGGATGGCAAGGGGACAATTCGCAAAGGGATGGCGAGGGGGCAATGCGCAATGGAATGGCGAGGGGTCAAGGTGCAATGGGATGGCGAGGGGGCAAGGCGCAATGGGATGGCGAGGGGGCAAGGCGTAATGGGATGGCGAGGGGGCAAGGCGTAATGGGATGGCGAGGGGGCAATGTGCGGGGGATGGCGAGGGGGCAAGGCGCAATGGGATGGCGAGGGGGCAAGGCTCAATGGGATGGCAAGTGGACAATTCGCAAAGGGATAGCGAGGGGTCAATGCACAACGGGATTGTAAGGGGGCAAGGCAGAATGGGATGGCAAAGGAGCAAAGCGCAATGGGATGGCGAGGGGGCAAGTGACCGTGGGGATGGCGAGTGGGCAAGGAGTGAGGGGATGGCGAGTGGGCAAGGAGCGGAGGGATGGCGAGGGGGCAAGGCATGGGGAGGATGGCGAGGGGGCAAGGCACAGGGAGGATGGCGAGGGGGCAAGGTGCAATGGGATGGCAAGGGGACAATTCGCAAAGGGATGGCGAGGGGGCAATGCGCAATGGAATGGCAAAGGGGCAAGGCGCAATGGGATGGCGAGGGGGCAAGGCGCAATAGGATGGCGAGGGGGCAAGGCGCAATGGGATGGCGAGGGGAAAGGTGCTGGGGATGGCGAGGGGGCAAGGCGGAATGGGATGGCAAGGGGACAAGGCGCAATGGGATGGCGAGGGGACATGCGCAATGGGATGGCGAGGGGGCAAGGCGTAATCGGTAGGCGATCAGGCAAGGCGGAATGGGATGGTGAGGGTGCAAGGCGCAATCAGATGGCGAGGGGGCAAGACGTAATAGGCTGGCGAGGGGGCAAGGCATAATGGGATGGCGATGGGGCAAGGCGGAAAGGGATGGTGATGGGGCAAGGCGTAATGGGATGACGAGGGGGCACGGCGTAATGGGATGATGAGGGGGCAAGGCGTAATGGGATGGCGAGGGGGCAAGGCGTAATGGGATGGCGAGGGGGCAAGGTGCGGGGGGATGGCGAGGGGGCAAGGCGTAATGGGATGGCGAGGGTGCAAGGTGCGGGGGATGGTGAGGGGGCAAGGCGTAATGGGATGGCAAGGGGGCAAGGCGGAATGGGATGGCAAGGGGGCAATGCGCAATGGGAAGGCGAGGGGGTGAGGCGTAATGGGATGGTGAGGGGGCCACGCGCAATCGGATCGCGAGGAGGCAAGGTGCAATGGGATGGCGAGGGTACAATGCACAATGGGATGGCGAGAGGGCCATGTACAATGGGATGGTGAGGAGGCAATGCGTAATGGGATGGCGAGGGGACAATGCGCAATGGGATGGCGAGTGTCAAGGCACGGGGGATGCCGAGGGGGCGAGGCACGGGGAGGATGGAGAGGGCGCGAGGCACGGGGAAGATGGCGAGGGGGCAAAGAGTGAGGGGATGGCAAGTGGGCAAGGAGCGGAGGGATGGCGAGGGGACAAGGCATGGGGAGGATGGCGAGGGGGCAAGGCACGGGGAAGATGGTGGGGGGGGGCCAGGCGCAACGGGATCACGAGGGGGCAAGGTGCAATGGGATGGCGAGGGGGCAAGGCACGGGGAGGATGGCAAGGCGGCAAGGCACAATGGAATGGCGAGGGGACAATGCGCAATGGGATGGCGAGTGTCAAGGCACGGGGGATGCCGAGGGGGCGAGGCACGGGGAGGATGGAGAGGGCGCGAGGCACGGGGAAGATGGCGAGGGGGCAAAGAGTGAGGGGATGGCAAGTGGGCAAGGAGCGGAGGGATGGCGAGGGGACAAGGCATGGGGAGGATGGCGAGGGGGCAAGGCACGGGGAAGATGGTGGGGGGGGGCCAGGCGCAACGGGATCACGAGGGGGCAAGGTGCAATGGGATGGCGAGGGGGCAAGGCACGGGGAGGATGGCAAGGCGGCAAGGCACAATGGAATGGCGAGGGGACAAGGCGCAATGGGATGGTGAGGGGACAAGGTGCAATGGGATGGCGAGGCGGCAAAGCACAACGGAATTGTGAGGGCCAAGGCAGAATTGGATGGCAAAGGGGCAAAGCGCAATGGGATGGCGAGGGGGCAAGGACCGTGGGGATGTGAGAGGGCAAGGCATGGGGAGGATGGCGAGGGGGCAAGGCACAACAGGATCACGAGGGGGCAAGGTGCAATGAGATGGCGAGGGGGCAAGGCACGGGGAGGATGGCGAGGGGGCAAGGCATGGGGAGGATGGCGAGGGGGCAAGGTGCAATGGGATGGCAAGGGGACAATTCGCAAAGGGATGGCGAGGGGGCAATGTGCAATGGAATGGCGAGGGGGCAAGGCGCAATGGGTTGGCGAGGGGGCAAGGTGTAATGGGATGGCGAGGGGGCAAGGCGTAATGGGATGGCGAGGGGGCAAGGTGCAGGGGATGGCGAGGGGGCAAGGCAGAATGGGATGGCGAGGGGGCAAGGCATAATGGGATGGCGTGGGGGCAAGGTGCGGGGGATGGCGATGGGGCAAGGCGGAATGGGATGGCGAGGTGTGGGGGATGGCGAGGGGGCAAGGCGTAAAGGGATGGTGATGGGGCAAGGCACAATCAGATGGCGAGGGGGCAAGACATAATGGGATGGCGAGGGGGCAAGACGTAATGGGATGGCGAGGGTACAATGCACAATGGGTCGGCTAGAGGGCAAGGTGTAATCGGTAGGCGAGCAGGCAAGGCGGAATGGGATGGTGAGGGGGCAAGGCGCAATCAGATGGCGAGGGGGCAAGACGTAATAGGCTGGCAAGGGGGCAAGGCATAATGGGATGGCGAGGGGGCAAGGCATAATGGGATGGCGAGGGGGCAAGGTGCGGGGGATGGCGATGGGGCAAGGCGGAATGGGATGGCGAGGTGTGGGGGATGGCGAGGGGGCAAGGCGTAAAGGGATGGTGATGGGGCAAGGCACAATCAGATGGCGAGGGGGCAAGACATAATGGGATGGCGAGGGGGCAAGACGTAATGGGATGGCGAGGGTACAATGCACAATGGGACGGCTAGAGGGCAAGGTGTAATCGGTAGGCGAGCAGGCAAGGCGGAATGGGATGGTGAGGGGGCAAGGCGCAATCAGATGGCGAGGGGGCAAGACGTAATAGGTTGGCGAGGGGGCAAGACATAATGGGATGGCGAGGGTACAATGCACAATGGGACGGCGAGAGGGCAAGGTGTAATGGGATGGCAAGGGGACAATGCGCAATTGGATGGCGAGGGGGCAAGGAGCAGGGGGAGAGGGCAAGGCACAATGTGATGGCAAGGGGCAATGGGATGGCAAGTGGGCAAGGAGCGGGGGAATAGCGAGAGGGAAAGGTGTGGGGGGATGGTGAGGGGGCGAGGCGCAATGGGATGGTGAGGGGGCAAGGCACAGGGGGATGGCGAGGGGGAAAGGTGTAATGGGATGGCGAGGCGGTAAGGCGTGGGGGGATGGTGAGGGTGCAAGGCATGGGGTGATTGCAAGGTGGCAAGGAGCAATGGGATGGCGAGGGGGCAAGGAGCAATGGGATGGCGAGAGGGCAAGGAGTGGGGGAATGGCGAGGGTGGATGGTGAGGGGGAATTCTGAGGGGACAAGGCACGGGGGCATGGCGAGGGGGCGAGGCACGAGGGGTGGTGAGGGGAAAGGCATGGGGGGATGGCGAGGGGGCAAGGCACGGGGATGGCAAGGGGGCAAGGCATGGGGATGGCAAGGGGGCAAGGCACGGGGATGGCAAGGGGGCAAGGCACAGGGGGATGGCAAGGGGGCACAGCACAGGGGGATGGCGAGGGGGCACGGCACAGGGGGATGGCGAGGGGGCATGGCACGGGGAGGGCGAGGGGGCATGGCACGGGGATGGCGAGGGGGCATGGCACAGGGGGATGGCGAGGGGCATGGCACAGGGGGATGGCGAGGGGGCATGGCACAGGGGGGATGGCGAGGGGGCAAGGCACAGGGGGATGGCAAGGGGGCAAGGCACAGGGGGATGGCAAGGGGGCACGGCACAGGGGGATGGCGAGGGGGCACGGCACAGGGGGATGGTGAGGGGGCATGGCACGGGGAGGGCGAGGGGGCATGGCACGGGGATGGCGAGGGGGCATGGCACAGGGGGATGGCGAGGGGGCATGGCACAGGGGGGATGGCGAGGGGGCATGGCACAGGGGGGATGGCGAGGGGGCAAGAAGTGGGGGTACGGCGAGGGCGGATGCTGAGGGGGGATTGTGAGGGGACAAGGCACGGGGGCATGGTGAGGGGGCGAGGCACGAGGGGTGCTGAGGGGACAAGGCATGGGGAGTGGTGAGGGGAGAAGGCATGGGGGGATGGCGAGGGGGCAAGGCACGGAGGATGGCAAGGGGGCAAGGCACGGGGGGATTTTGGGGACAAGGCACAGGGGGATGGCGAGGGGGCATGGCACGGGGAGGGCGAGGGGGCAAGGTACGGGTGGATGGCGAGGGGGTAAGGTGCGGGGGAATGGCGAGGTGGCAAGGTACGGGAAAGATGGCAAGGGGACAAGGTACGGGTGGGTGGCGAGGGGGCAGGGAGCTGGGGGATCACGAGGGGGCAAGGCACGAGTGGATGGCGAGGGGGCATGGCACGGGGGGATGGCGAGGGGGCATGGCACGGGGGGATGGCGAGGGGGCATGGCACGGGGGATGGCGAGGGGGCATGGCACAGGGGATGGCGAGGGGGCATGGCACAGGGGATGGCGAGGGGGCATGGCTCGGGGGGACGGTGTGGGGGCATGGAACGGGGGAATGGCGAGGGGGCATGGCATGGGGGGATGGCGAGGGGGCATGGCACGGGGATGGCGAGGGGGCATGGCACGGGGGTGGCGAGGGGGCATGGCACGGGGGTGGCGAGGGGGCATGGCACGGGGGATGGCGAGGGGGCATGGCACGGGGGATGGCGAGGGGGCATGGCACGGGGATGGCGAGAGGGCATGGCACGGGGATGGCGAGGGGGCATGGCACAGGGGATGGCGAGGGGGCATGGCACAGGGGATGGCGAGGGGGCATGGCACAGGGGATGGCGAGGGGGCATAGCACGAGGAATGGCGAGGGGGCATGGCACGGGGGAGGGCGAGGGGGCATGGCTCGGGGGGATGGAACGGGGGAATGGCGAGGGGGCATGGCACGGGGGGATGGCGAGGGGGCATGGCACGGGGGATGGCGAGGGGGCATGGCACGGGGATGGCGAGGGGGCATGGCACGGGGGATGGCGAGGGGGCATGGCATGGGGATGGCGAGGGGGCATGGCACGAGGTGATGGCGAGGGGGCATGGCACAGAGGATGGCGAGGGGGCATGGCACGGGGGATGGCGAGAGGGCATGGCACGGGGGATGGCGAGAGGGCATGGCACAGGGGGTGGCGAGGGGGCATGGCACGGGGGGTGGCGAGGGGGCATGGCACGGGGGATGGCGAGGGGGCATGGCACGAGGGGATGGCGAGGGGGCATGGCACGGGGGATGGCGAGGGGTCAAGGTGGGGAGGGCGAGATGGGAGAAAGTCCGGCGGGGGTGGAAAGAGTTCAGCAGGGGGTGAAGCGGTAAAGCTGGGGATAAGAGGGGGAGAGCGTGGGTAGAGAGCGGAAAACGGGGGATGGAGGGGGGAAAGGATTCAAAATACACTGGGGCAGCTAGTAAATTCACCCTCAAAAGCCCCCAAAAAATCAATGATGGGGAACAAATATGAGAAAAGTCACCCCACTGGAGGAGCTGCTCATCCAATCACAGACTCTGTCTCTTCCATGCTGGCTGCTCCAGCTCCTCCAATCACAGGTTCCCTCTCTCCCGCTCTTGCTGCTCCACCAGAGACAGAATCTATGATTGGAAGAGTAACAAAGGTGGGAGAGAAGGAGCCTATGATCGGAGGAGCTGCAGCAATTCTGCCTCCATTCCATACAATGGCAACCTGAAGCTTTAAGAATGGCTGATTGCAATGGTTAAGATGTACACAATACCAGTCGGAGGTGCGAGTTAATGTTGAGCTACTTTGTTTACCTTTTTTTTAGCTGGTGTATTTTTACAGTTTTACAATGAAAAATGAGTGGCTCAGATGTTTGAAAAAGATATGGGGCTGGATTTTACAGGGTTTTGTGTACTCTGCCAGGTGCCCCCACCCCAACTAAAAGTTAATTGAGAGTCTGCCCACAAAAAGCTGGCTGTCCCACAGCCATTTTATACTCGGTGTGTGTTAATTGGCTCAGGGTGAGACTTCCGCCCCCATTTGGGGAGGAAGTCCCATCTTAGGCAGCTGCCGTGCATTCCCAGCAAAGCCAGGTTCGAGTGATGGCCACTGCTGGGACTACAGCCAGCCAGACTTCAGATAGGTCTGGGGTCTCACTTGAGCCTGCCAGCTAGGCCCCAACTAGAGGCAGTTGAGGGACTGGGTTCGAGAGGCCAGGAGGAGGAGGGTTAAAGGGAGGGTATGACCTGGGGGCTTGCCTCTGATGGGCATAGAATTGCTCCTTCAGAGAGCCAGCATGGATGTGATGGGTCAAATGGCCTTCTTTTGTGCTGTAACGATTCTATTCTATGATATCCCCGTGCAGCTAAAACTGCTGGGCTACCCACTTGGCATGGGGCTCTCCCAGCCACTGGTATAATGTCAGGGGCAGGATGAGGCACCTAGGTGTCCAAATTGGCCACTTAATGTCCTCAACAGGCCCAAGGGAGGTGGGATGCCCGACACCTCCACTGCTCCCTGCAAAATGGAAGACCGGTCACTTCGAGTGGACAGACATTGGGTGCTGGATTTTACAAGCCCTCCCTGCCTTCAGATCCAGTGGCAGGGAATCGTAAAACGTAGCGTGGATTTTACTGGAACGTAATCCATCCGTATTTTGAGGAGGCATAGACTGAAAGAGTTTTTTTATGACATCAAGTTATGAACTAATTTAAATAATAAATCTGAGGAGTGAATACAGTGTGGCTATTCCACAAGGTTTGCAATAGTCAGTTCTTGTTCTTCATGTTTCAGCCCATGAACACAGAACAACTTGTTCAAATCCTTTTTTAAAGACCAAGATTTTATGTTTTTTTAATACATTCACGGGATGTGGGCGTCATTGGCTAGGCCAGCATTTATTGCCTATCCCTAATTGCCCTTTCTCAGAGGGCATTTAAGAGGCAACCACAGTTGGTCTGGAGTCACATATAGGCCAGGCCAAGCAAGGACGGCAGATTAGTGAATTTGATGGAGTTTTACAACAATTAGACTTTTAATTCAAATTCCACCATCACGGTGGGATTCGAAACTAGTTCCCCAGAGCATCACCCTAGGTCTCTGGATTACTAGTCCAGCAACAATACCACTACGCTATCGCCTCCCCACTGTGTGACTGTATGTAGTTAATCTGTGGGACAAATTTGCAGGTTCTCAACAGAGTGAGACTTTGGTGTGATCATCCTTTCTTCAAGATCATCTGAACCATTCAATGTGTAACCAGTAAGCAATACTGCAAGCAGTTGCTATGAAAACAGGTAGAAACTTCAGGGCCCAACTAGATCTGAATCTTTTAATTACAAATTCAGTGTGGTCTGAGATCAAGTTGTGGAAGTAACTTTAATCCAGTAATATTCCAAGTTACTGAGAATTTAGAATAACTCTTCCATTTGAATATTGGCAAGACTGGAGCCATTGTTGTGTTAGCAGATTTTGAATTTTTGAAGGAAAAAATGATAAAAAAACATTTGTGTAGCAACTGGGATAGCTTGATATTTTTTGCAAACTTCTACCTTGATGGAATTTTTATCACTATTTAGTAGCCATACCATTTCTCACGGTTTTGTGTGAACAGAGAAAATGTTCATTAATTGTAATAAAAAAGTCAAGACAAAAATATGATGGGGGTGGGTGATGAGGAGGTGAGCTGAGAGAGAAACAGGGTGAGATGAGGCAAAATTAGGGGATTGTGCTGAGAGGGGGACAAATGGTGAGGGGGGGGGTGGTCTGAGAGGGGAAGAAATGCAGGGGGGAGGGGGCTAACAGAGGGAGAAACAGGGGAGCAATGAGGCAAAACTGGGGGAGATGCGAGAGAGGGAGAAATGGGAGGGTGGGGAAAATGGTGGGGGGAACTAGAGAGAGAGGGAGAAATGGGGGGTGGGGGCGAGAGAGGGAGAAACGGAGGAGGGGGGAGCAGCGGAGGGTGGGGGTCAGAAGAGGGAGAAATAGGGGGGAGCGGGGATGGCAGGCCCGAGAGAGGGAGAAATGGGGTGAGAGGGGCAGAAACAGGGCAGGGAAGGGGACGAGGACATCCTATGTGACTGTAAGAAAGGTAACCTCTCCCTCCTCACCCTTCTAGACCTGTCTGCAGCCTTTGATACGATTGACCACTCTCCACCCTCCTCCAACACCTCTTCACTGTCTTCCAGCTGGGTGGGACTCCTCTCACCCGGTTCCATTCTTATGTATCCTGTCATAGCCAGAGAATAACTTGCAACCATCTTGCTCCTTCTGGTGTCCCCTAAGGGGCTACCCTGAGCGCCCTTCCATTTCTCACACACATGCTGCGCCTTGTCAACGTCATCTGAAAACACAGCACCAGTTTTCACATGTGCACTGACGACATCAGCTCTACCTCACCACCAGCTATCTCAACAAAGTCTGCACTGTCTCTAAATGGCATACAGCTTATCTGACCTCCTGTGCTGGATTCGCAGGAACATCCCCCAACCAAGTATTGAGAAGACCCTGCCACAAACTCCACTTCCTCATCACCAAATCTATCCCTCTCCCTGGCAGCTGAACCAGCCTGTTTGCAAACTTGGTATCATATTCGATCCTGGGATGAACTTCCAATCTCATATCTGCGCCATAACTAAGACCACCTATTTTCACCTCCGTAACAATCCTAATTCTGCCCCTGTTTCAGCTCAACTGCTGCTGAAACCCTCATTGTCGTTACATCTAGATTTAACTATTCCTATGTTCTCCAGCTCAGACTCCCACATTCTCTCCTCCATACACTTGAGGTCATCCAAACCTCTGCTGCCCATGTCCTAACTCACACCATGTCCTGTTCCTCAATCATCCCTGTGCTCCCTGGCCTATGTTGCCTCCCAGTTAAGAACACCTTGATTCTAAAATTATCATCCTTGTTTCTAAATCCCTCCATGGTCTTGACCGTCTCTATCTCTGTAAATGCTCCAATGTTCCAACCCTCAGATTTCTGTGCTTCTCTAATTCGGGCCTCTTGAGCGTCCCCAATTTCAATCGTTACCACTTGGAAGTGCCAAAGCCCTAAAGTCTGGAATTCCCCTTTTAAACATCTCCCTTTCTTCCTTCAAGACACTTCTTAAGACCTAGTACTTTGAGGAAGTTTTTGGTCATCTGCCTTAATATGTCCTTATGTGGCTCACTGTCACATATGTTTGATGATACTCCTGTGAAGCACCTTAGGATGTTTAATTATGCTAAATACAAGTTATTGTTACAGTAACCATGTTTGGGAGGCACAACAATGTTTATTATTTCTATACATTAATGTCAACCCAAAGTACCATTTCTCCACTCAGCAGCCTTGCAGGCCTCATCAGTTCCACCCTGTACAGCTCAGTTCAGCACTCCTTAGCCCATCGGACACAAAATCCCACACAAACATCATTTGTACCCACCCATGCCTCCAGTGAACAGCCCAAAATGTTCATCCAGCAACGTGACAATGAACAGACAAGCTTTCTGTCAGGTTGGTTGAGGGATAAATAAACATTTGTCAGGAGATTGGGAGAACTCCCTGCTCTTATTACGTGAATAATGCCACAGGATCTTTGATGCTGACCTGAGAGGGAAGGCAGGGCCTCATGTGAAATACGTCATCTCCAACAATGCAGCCCTCGATCAGTACTACACTGAAATGTCAGCCTGGATTGTTAAATCTCTGCAGGGATATGAACTCGCTGGGAGGCGAGTGTCTCTCAGGGAGACCACAACCCCCCACCCCCACCTTCTAAATCAGACTATCAGTAATGCCATCACAGCACAACCTACTGGTCAGACAGCAGAACTACACTGTGACTGTTGACATACTGAATTTTAGTAGAAAATGTAGTGAAAACAGATTAAAGAGAAAATAGAGAATCTGATAAGGAGTAGGATCATGAAGCAGCTCAGGCTTTCGCTATATCTGGGCACCTCCCTCCCCCGGTGGAGTTAACAACCCCCCCCCCCCCCCCCCCCACCCCGGGTGCAGTTAGACAGACACCCCTCCCCCTAACCCGGGTGCAGTTAGACAGACACCCCTCCCCCCCCACCCCGGGTGCAGTTAGACAGACACCCCTCCCCCTAACCCGGGTGCAGTTAGACAGACACCCCTCCCCCTAACCCGGGTGCAGTTAGACAGACACCCCTCCCCCCCCACCCCGGGTGCAGTTAGACAGACACCCCTCCCCCTAACCCGGGTGCAGTTAGACAGACACCCCTCCCCCTAACCCGGGTGCAGTTAGACAGACACCCCTCCCCCTAACCCGGGTGCAGTTAGACAGACACCCCTCCCCCTAACCCGGGTGCAGTTAGACAGACACCCCTCCCCCCCCACCCCGGGTGCAGTTAGACAGACACCCCTCCCCCTAACCCGGGTGCAGTTAACCCCACCCCCTCGCCCCTCCCCGGGTGCAGTTAACCCCACCCCCTCCCCCCACCCCGGGTGCAGTTAACCCCACCCCGGGTGCAGTTAACCCCACCCCCTCCCCCCTCCCCGGGTGCAGTTAACCCCACCCCCTCCCCCCTCCCCGGGTGCAGTTAACCCCACCCCCTCCCCCCTCCCCGGGTGCAGTTAACCCCACCCCCTCCCCGGGTGCAGTTAACCCCACCCCCTCCCCCCTCCCCGGGTGCAGTTAACCCCACCCCCTCCCCCCTCCCCGGGTGCAGTTAACCCCACCCCACCCCCTCCCCCCACCCCGGGTGCAGTTAACCCCACCCCACCCCCTCCCCCTCCCCCCTCCCCGGGTGCAGTTAACCCCACCCCCCTCCCCCCTCCCCGGGTGCAGTTAACCCCACCCCCCTCCCCCCTCCCCGGGTGCAGTTAACCCCTCCCCCCTCCCCGGGTGCAGTTAACCCCACCCCCCTCCCCGTGTGCAGTTAACCCCACCCCCCTCCCCGTGTGCAGTTAACCCCACCCCCTCCCCGGTTGCAGTTAACCCCACCCCCTCCCCCCTCCCCGGGTGCAGTTAACCCCACCCCCCTCCCCGGGTGCAGTTAACCCCACCCCCCTCCCCCCTCCCCGGGTGCAGTTAACCCCACCCCTCTCCCCCCTCCCCGGGTGCAGTTAACCCCACCCCTCTCCCCGGGTGCAGTTAACCCCACCCCTCTCCCCCCTCCCCGGGTGCAGTTAACCCCACCCCTCTCCCCCCTCCCCGGGTGCAGTTAACCCCACCCCTCTCCCCCCTCCCCGGGTGCAGTTAACCCCACCCCTCTCCCCCCTCCCCGGGTGCAGTTAACCCCACCCCTCTCCCCCCTCCCCGGGTGCAGTTAAACCCACCCCTCTCCCCCCTCCCCGGGTGCAGTTAACCCCACCCCTCTCCCCCCTCCCCGGGTGCAGTTAACCCCACCCCCCTCCCCCCTCCCCGGGTGCAGTTAACCCCACCCCCCTCCCCCCTCCCCGGGTGCAGTTAACCCCACCAACCTCCCCCCTCCCCGGGTGCAGTTAACCCCACCCCCCTCCCCGGGTGCAGTTAACCCCACCCCCCTCCCCCCTCCCCGGGTGCAGTTAACCCCACCCCCCTCCCCGGGTGCAGTTAACCCCACCCCCTCCCCCCTCCCCGGGTGCAGTTAACCCCACCCCCCTCCCCCCTCCCCGGGTGCAGTTAACCCCACCCCCCTCCCCGGGTGCAGTTAACCCCACCCCCCTCCCCCCTCCCCGGGTGCAGTTAACCCCACCCCCCTCCCCGGGTGCAGTTAACCCCACCCCCCTCCCCGGGTGCAGTTAACCCCACCCCGGGTGCAGTTAACCCCACCCCTTAACCCCACCCCTTCCCCCCACCCCGGGTGCAGTTAACCCCACCCCTTCCCCCCACCCCGGGTGCAGTTAACCCCACCCCTTCCCCCCACCCCGGGTGCAGTTAACCCCACCCCTTCCCCCCACCCCGGGTGCAGTTAGCCCCACCCCTTCCCCCCACCCCGGGTGCAGTTAACCCCACCCCTTCCCCCCACCCCGGGTGCAGTTAACCCCACCCCTTCCCCCCACCCCGGGTGCAGTTAACCCCACCCCGGGTGCAGTTAACCCCACCCCTTCCCCCCACCCCGGGTGCAGTTAACCCCACCCCTTCCCCCCACCCCGGGTGCAGTGAACCCCACCCCGGGTGCAGTTAACCCCACCACCTCCCCCCTCCCCGGGTGCAGTTAACCCCACCCCCTCCCCCCACCCCGGGTGCAGTTAACCCCACCCCCTCCCCCCACCCCGGGTGCAGTTAACCCCGCTCCCCCCACCCCGCTCCCCGGGTGCAGTTAACCCCACCCCCACCCCGCTCCCCGGGTGCAGTTAACCCCACCCCCTCGCCCCTCCCCGGGTGCAGTTAACACCCTCCCCCAACACTCTCCCCGGGTGCAGCTAACCCTCCCTGGGGGGTGAACCCCCCTCCTTCCCGCCTCCCCGGGAGCAGTTAACTCTCTGCTATCCTACTGCTCCAATCCTCAGCCATACCTTCATACTGCAGCCCCGCCTCGTCTCCAGGGTAACCGACCAGGCCCGCATCTGATTGGCTGAGCGCTCATCGGTGAACGTCATCCCGCCACTCATACGAAATGGCGCGCTTGATGACGCTAGGATTGGGGAGGGGCTTGTGATTGGCTGCTGGCTCGGATGTACCAGTATGCCGCGCTGACGTCATCACGTGCAGGGTGATGCGGCCAGATGTGATGACTACTGATTGGCCGGAAGTTCGTTGACGTCATTACGTTGCGCTGACGCGATTGCGCCGCCGGGTGACGCTGGGGGCGGGTCGGAAGTTTTCGCTTCTCTGTTTCGGCTCCCGGCGCGGCTGGTTCAGGCGGCCGGAGCCGCAGCCTTGAAGCCCTGCGGCCCCTCCCCCCCCCCGATGTGCCCGGGGGCCTGGGCTCTCTCGCTGAGCTCGGCAGCTTTCCTGCTGGGTCACCGAGGCCCAGCCTTGCGGCCGGGCAGACCCGAGCTCGATATCCGGCCCGGCCCTGCCCAGCCCGGGGCTGCAGTGCACGGAGTGCGGTAGGTAGGAGCTCAGCACCACCCTGTTCCTGCAGCATAGAACCGACCGACTGAGCTTTAAGTGGTCTCTGGGTGGGGGAGAGGGAACTTCGGCCACTGGCCCCGATACCTTGACCCGCTCAATGCCCCCTTGACCCGCTCAATGCCTCCCTTGACCCGCTCACTGCCCCCCTTGACCCGCTCAATGCCCCCCTTGACCCGCTCAATGCCCCCCTTGACCCGCTCAATGCCCCCCTTGACCCGCTCAATGCCCCCCTTGACCCGCTCAATGCCCCCCTTGACCCGCTCAATGCCCCCCTTGACCTGCTCAATGCCCCCTTGACCCGCTCAATGCCCCCTTGACCCGCTCAATGCCCCCTTGACCCGCTCAATGCCCCCCTTGACCCGCTCAATGCCCCCCTTGACCCGCTCACCCGCTCAATGCCCCCCATGACCCGCTCAGTGCCCCCCTTGACCCGCTCAGTGCCCCCCTTGACCCGCTCAGTGCCCCCCTTGACCCGCTCAGTGCCCCCCTTGACCCGCTCAGTGCCCCCCTTGACCCGCTCAGTGCCCCCCTTGACCCGCTCAGTGCCCCCCTTGTCCTGCTCAGTGCCCCCCTTGACCCGCTCAATGCCCCCCTTGACCCACTTGCTGCTGATCCACTGACTCACTTGGTGACCCGTCACTGCTAATCCCCTGGCCAATCACTGCCACCCCTTGACTTATTGACCCTAACCTGGTCCTGAACCAGTCACCCTGGGTGTCAGATGAGTCTGGGTTTTCAGCTTGAGCCTGATATCCCCACTCGCCCTGTCAGTGTCACTCCTGAGAACTGGCTGCACTATCAATTCCCAGCAGAGAGCACCTGCTGCTGTCAATGCTGCAATGTCTGTTACTGCTCATCAGTCTGTCACAGCACTATGGCAAGAACTAAAGCTGTATCAGTATTGTGGTTAAAACAGCTGCTTACATCTATCCAGCAGAATATCCCCAGGTGCTCCAAATTTGAGGTGGTGGAGTCAGTTGTGAAAGGTTTGATGGAGACCCTGGAGGGGGGTTACACAGTGGGTGGGTTTGAGGAGATTATTTGAGCAGATTTTGGGGATCTGATAAGTGAAAGCTCTGTCACCGGTGTGGAGCAGGGCTGGGTGGAACACACTGTAGACTGGGGTAGGTCAGAGCCTGTTGCAGGGGTAGGGTGTTGCTCGTTTAAGGGGAACTTTAATTAGTGCAGTGCTGGAGTGGTGAGAGATTGGTGCAGCAAGGTGCACTGTGTTTGGGTTGGAGTTGTAGGATGGAGCCTGGAGAAGATGAGGTTAGGGTGATACAGTGATGTTTCATGTGTAGACATTCCTCCTCCTCCAGGAACCATACCGTTATAGGGTGTTGGCGACTGTGGATTGCTCCATGATTATGCTTGGTAAAGTACTATAATGGTTTGCTATTGCCTTCTGCAGTATGGCTGACCAGGAAACTGCGCTCTTACTGCCTGTCATCAGGTGTGTTGGAAGGATTTACAGGTTGATTATCAACCATGTTATGAGCACACCTGAAGTGGAACTTGAAACTCTAGCTTCGCCCTGCCACAAGACCCACCCCCCCCCCCCCCCCCCCCCCCCACATTGTAGGCAATACCTCGATGGATGTAAGTGGCCTTGGCAATGGATTGGGTGTGGAAATTGAACTCTGTTCAGGAGTAAGCGCAACGCTGAGAATAGAAAAGCAGAATCATTTTTTAAAAGGCATGAAAATTTTATATGTTGATGTTCAGAAAGACTTGGGTGGAACACCAAACAAGGAACACAAAGTTAACATGCAGGCAAGCAATTAGGAAAGCAAATGGTGTGTTGGCCTTTATTACAAGGGGATTGGAGTACAAGAATAAAGGAATCTTGCTAACAATTGTACGGGGTTTTGGTGAGAACCACACCTGGAATACTGTGTGCAGTTTTGGTCTCCATATCTAATACTTGCATTGGAGGCGGTACAGTGAAGGTTCACTAGATTAGTCCCTGGGATGAGAGGGTTGTCCTATGATGAGAGACTGAGTAAACTGGGTCTATGTTCTCTGGAGTTTAGAAGAATGAGAGGTGATCTCATTCAAACCTATAAGACTCTGAAGGGACTTTACAGGGTAGATACTGAGAGATTGCTTCCCCTGGGTGGGAAATCTAGAACACGGGGGCACAGTCTCAGGATAAGGGGACGATCATTTAGGACTGAGATGAGAAATTTCTTCACTCAAAAGGGTTGTGAATCTTTGGACCTCTACCCCAGAGAGTTGTGGATGCTCCATTGTTGAACATGTTTAAGGCTGGGAGAGACAGATTTTTGGTCTCAGGGAATCAAGGGATATGGGGAGTGGGTGTGATTGGAGTTGAAGCCCAAGATCAGCCATGATTGTATTGAATGGCAGAGCGGGCCTGACAGGGCTGTATGGCCTACTCCTCCTATTTCTTAGGTCCTTGTATGCCAGTCTGAGCAGTGAGGAAGGCAAACGCGATTAGGCCTAAGATGCAAAGTTTCCAGGAGAAACTTTGATCTTGCTAGTGTTTATCTACAGAAACCCCTAGCTTGGTGTCGTGGAATCGAGGCTGGTAATCATAACGAGATGTCCATGCTGTATTTGCAGAGGCTGACATTGTAATTGAGAGACGGCATGTAGTGATCATCTTGTTCCTACCACTGCCTCTAGCGAGCCATACATTAACCTAGTATAATCCAGTTCAAAATACTCTCCTGACAGAGTCCCTGATTATACTGCAGTTTAACTGGACAGAAAACTATTCCGCACTAAACTTTGAGTGCTGCTGTTTGTGCCATGTGGAAGTTATTGCTGCATTTGCTCGTTTTAGTGCTATTATAATTTGCGATGAGAAGTGCAACTGATTTAGGACCAATTTTATTGCATGTAGAATGGAATTAGAATGGCTGCAAGATTGATTACAACTACACAACTGCTGGTTTTGTTGCTGTTGGTTTTGTTGCTGCTGTTCTGCCAGTGCTGTTCCTATTTTTAGTTTTTGATTTGAATTGAAGTTTGGGTGCTAAATGTGAAGGTGAATGATTTCTGATCTTTCAGTGTTCACTCTGTGTTTGACCTGTTTGTGTGCCTCCAGCTTCACACTGAGTTCAGATAGCCATAATCTGAACAAACCTGCTTCCTGTGTGTTTGCTGCAAGGTAAAATAGATAAAGCGTTCCTATCCGGAGATTTTAAACACCAGAGTTATCTTTGGGTCGAAATTTGTCCTGATTGATACTTGGGATGGTTTTGCTGTAAACTGTGCAGGAATATGTAAATATTGATTGAGCAAAACCAAGGAGATAAATATAAACCTGTTCAGCATTATTTTCAGAGATGCTTTTGGAAAGATCAAGCTGACTAAATGAGCTCTCGGCTTTATGTGAAAGATTGCAGCTATATTGGGTTATCGACCTGCAAATAGGTGCACCTTGTCGTGGTATTGTATTTTAAACATCAGCAGTGCAAAGAGATCAGAAATATTTGACCTAACACAATCTATAATTTTGTATTTAAATATGCATGAATTGTAATGTTTGCTTTTTTTCTTTTATGTCAGATGAGCATGATGTGACATTGACAGGTACGTGCATGCTGAAACCTAACAATGACTGAACAGCTTTGCAGAATCTAGATCACCAAGTGAACTGATTATTTAAAAAGATGTGCCATACATATATCAGTAAATACGTATAAAAATTAGAAATCAAAAGAGAGCGATTCATGGAGCAGACTAATAATGACCCTTCACTTAATGACCTAGACAACGGCACCAGACTCTCAGACACTGAGTGCAGGAGGTCGAGCGAATCTGAACATTCCTTGTCCAAGATTACACAGAATGCTTTGGAGAACTTTGGCTCCCTCGGCCAGGGATTAAAGCAGCTCTTTCACCACCAGCGCCGCCGATCTTCCGTGTCCCCCCAAGATGGCCTCCATACTCAGGCTGACCAGGAGTCCGCGAGTCCGGACAACTCTACCACAGCCACTGAGCTGGATTGGTCTGCGCCGACCCATCACTCCCCTGGTCAGTCCACCACTCTCAACAAGGTCCTGCAGCAGATCCGAGTGGTTCCCATGATGAAGCGGGGCACAAGCCTGCATGGCCGAAGAAGCAAGTTGGACCGTCCCAGGGGAAGCCCGCAACTATCTCACAAGTCAGCCTCTGATGGCCTAAGTGGTTTCCTGCTACACTCCAGACCCCGGTCCTCCTCAACTACTGACGCACCGACCTCCTCGTTGTTTATGGAGCCACTAATCTTCAGCCCTCATTCAGGAGATGAGCTGGATCGGGTAATTGTTTTTTTCTTTTTCAATGTGTAAGTCCCTGTACTATTGGAGACACTGGGCAGGTTGTTGAGTAATATAGCCCTTTGTAAGGCAGACTTTGGAAACTCCTTGTATTTTGAGTAGCTGAGTGGGCTTGTGTTGCATTGTTTGCAGCAGATCACCAATTGTGTCAGTCGTGTCCTGGACTTGCTGTTCCTGATGGTGGACTTTCCACTCAATACAATCCCCTACAGGCTTTTTCTTGCTGCTGGCAAGCAGTACGTGCTGACGATTTCACTGGGATGCTGACTAGGAGGAGTTACTGATCTTGATGCTGTGTGAAGAAGCTGAATTGGCTTGAGTGCATGCTGACTGAATACTGGATTTTAAGGCAAGGGGTATGGAGTATAACAGTGAAGGTGCAATGGTAACCCCAGACAAACACATTGTACAGCTGCAGTGGAACACTGAGTACAGATGTTGAGCCAGTAAAGGGAGTATGGAACAGATTGGCCTGGGTATTTCCTGGTATGAAGAAATACAAATACAAGGAAAGATGTGGAAATTGGGTCTGTTTTTGTTGGAGGAGCTTATGATTGTGTTTAATATTGTGAAGAGAAGGTACAGAATGAAGAGAACAGGGGCCTCTTCAGTAATCCAGGGTTCTGGACCCAGGGAGCATGTATACATGGTTAAATGAGCGATTGTGATTTTGTTGAGGTGATTCTTTGAAAACTTGGATTTTCTCCAATTAGTGGTTTGCTGTATCTGAGCACTGCATCACATTGCAGAGAATATGTTGACTTTGGGTTTGGGTGGGAATTTCGTAAAATAGTCAGTTTTTCAGAATAATACTGCAGCCCTTGTTCATGCAGTACATAGCTGTATAGAGAGCTCTGCTTTGATAGGGGGAGGTGAAAGATGGTTGAAAGCATGATTGAGAGTTCTTGGTGCATTACTCTCATACTGTACTGAGGAGTTGTCTCTGCATTCTTCCAGGGTGTTCTCATTGGTAAGTGACTGGCCTGCCCCTCATTGTCCACTCCCTGAATGTCCTCGTGTGTGACTGGCCAAAAATAATGCTGTACAGTTGAGATTACTTCCCCACCCTGAAGGAAAGCCTCCAACTTTCCAGTGTGCCTGCTGTTTCAGCATTGCAGCAAGATTCAGGAAATGCATTCTTTGAGGCAGAACCCCTTTAGGTGAACAGGTTTATTCTGCCCTTTGGGCAAATAAATGTTTCCTTTATACATCTTTCCCCATTC
Source organism: Cetorhinus maximus (assembly GCF_964194155.1). Classification (NCBI taxonomy): domain Eukaryota; kingdom Metazoa; phylum Chordata; class Chondrichthyes; order Lamniformes; family Cetorhinidae; genus Cetorhinus; species Cetorhinus maximus. The sequence continues at coordinate 735,438 of NW_027596153.1, forward strand.
ATTCGCAAGCAATTTATCTCTTTCACGCCCCTCCAGCCTGACCCCGCCCCTCCAGCCTGACCCCACCTCTCCAGCCTGACCCCGCCCCTCCAGCCTGACCCCGCCCCCTCCAGCCCACTGAACTGATTGTTTCTCTGGCAGCCTTCCTGTGTCAGCCTAGCCTATCAGTGTCTGCAGGTTGTTTGACCCAGGAAGGTATGGTAACTGAGTCCCACCTGAGCTTCGACTACTATTGCCCAGCAAAGGCTGCTCTAACCTTGTTTACCCAGTATAAATGGAAATTACATGGCAACTGCAAAATTCTCACTTGGAGAAGGGTGCTTGCTCAGGAACGACTCAAATAATACCCCCAACATCTGCATTTAGTTCTCCCTCCCCATGATCAAGGCTCCTTTGCCTGAGGTTAAGGGGTATGAAGCCTAGGTGGGCAAATAGATTGAGGCACAGGCCAGTCCTGACCTAATAGAATGGCTCAAGGGGTCAAATGGCCAAATCCTGTTTCTGTGTTTTGTTGAAAAGCAGGTTGGGGCACATATGGTCAGAGCAGACAAGGTTAATGTTTCAGATTCCCAAGACCCGCAGTATTTTGTTTTCTGTTCTATTGGAACTTTCATAGTGTTCAGTGATTCACTCAGGAAGACCTTCCGGGCTTCATCAATCTGCTGCCTTGTCTCTCCAAATACCCCATGTATGGTTTGCATACTGCTGGTGAATCTGTTGGTTGTCAGCCCTGGTCTGCCTGGAACCCCTGCTTCATACCAAATTCCTCTGGTGCATGGCATCTGTGGTGTTGGATGCATTGCTGTAAGTGGCCTCACTGATTAAAACCTCCTGAAATGATTCATTTGTCACATTATCTATCTCCTGCTTATCTACATATTCGATTCTATTTGGATCTGCGGTAGGTTGACCTCCCCGCTGTGCGCCTGAAAACCCCCTTACTGTTCTAGAGTAAATTTTTCTTAGTTCATGGGATGTGGCCGTCGCTGGCAACATTTGTTGCCCATCCCTAATTGCTTGCTAGACCATTTCAGAGGGCACTTAAGAGACAACCACATTGCTGTAGGCCAGACTTGGAAAGGATGGCAGATTTCCTTTCTTATTGAACGTTAGTGAGCCAGATGGGTTTTTATGACAATAGTTTCATGACTAGATTTGCAAATATTTATATTATAAATAAATATTCCAGATTTATTAGTTGAATTTAAATTTAAATCCCACCAGCTGCTGTGGTGGAATTTAATCCAGAGGCTGGGCCTTTGGTTACTAGCCCAGTGACATTACCAATGTGCCACTGCCTGTCTCCCCCTAATAGTAGCTGCAGTTTTTACTGTTATGTTTTCTCCCCGCCCTGCTCTCCCTTGTCCTCCAACCCGGTTTGAGCAATTCTGGTATAACCCAGCACTCACCCTCACCCTTCTCTCTACTAACTTCCTCTTTAGAGGTTTTTCTAACTTCATTTTTTGTTTTGCCTGTTGATCTATTTTGATGTGTATTTTTTTCACCTTTTGCTCTGCATGAGCTGCTTGTATTGAAAGAAATATATGAATCGTGCTAGTTTGCACCCCACTCAGCCCTCTGAAGTTTGCCTGATTAAGATTGGATTGAGCATTTGCCATTGAGTACCAGTGTGCAGCCTGGGCAAATGAGCCATCTTTCATTTTAATTCACTCTCCGTTTAGGAGAGGAAAATACTTAATCAACAATCTCCCTTCCTCCATCATCCAGGAAGAGAGGATGGAAGAGCAGCAACTATTTATACCAATGTGTGCATCACCCAGCTGTTAGTCAGGTCCACGCTCATATGCCCAATGATAAAAACAGCTGCAAAAGCAAAATACTGCAGATGCTGAAAATCTGAAATAAAAACAGAAAATGTTGGAAATATTCAGCCAGTCTGGCAACGTCTGTGGAGGGAGAAACAGAGTTAATATTTCAAATTGTGATCTTTCATTAGAACTGAGGAAAAACAGAAATGTAATGGGTTTTGAGCAAGTGGAGGGGGGGAGGATGAACAAAGGAGGAGGTTTGATTGAGATGCACAAAATAGTTGAGGGGCCTTGATAAAGTGGATGGGGAGGGCTTATTGAGCAGAGAAGTCAGTGACAAAGGAGCATCGATATAAAACGATTGGTAGAAAGATTAGAGGGGAGATGAGGAATGATTTTTTCACCCAGAGGGTGCCTGAAAGGGTAGCAGAGGCAGAAATCCTCAACTCAATTAAAAGATGCCTGGACATGCACCTCAATTGCCGTAACCTTCAGGGCTACGGACCAAATGCTGGAAAGTGGGATTTGGCTGGGTGGTGCAATTTTTAGCCGGTGCAGACATGATAGGTCAAGTGGCCTCTTTCAGTGTTATAAACTTTCTATGAAAAGAACAAAGGGAAGGTGTGTGATAGGGTGGACGGTGGGAGAGATTAAATGAAAAAGGTTTCATGGTGCAAAGTCAAAGGAAGTGATAATAGGACAAACTAAAGAAACAGAAGTGCCTAGAGGTGGTGTGAATAGTAGGATCCTGAATAGCGGCTTCCAAACGCAAAGGGAAAAAAGAGAAATGAGAGGAAAACAAAGAAGCAAAGAAAAACTAAACCAAATGATCTAAAAATGTCCAGAGATTGTAAGTTGAAAGATGAGCAGTTCCTCAAGACAGAAACAGGTGGTTTGGTCTAACAGTTGGTGAGGGATTTGAAGTACTCTTCCTGCCTTCTCTTCACAGCACACAGCAACAAACCAGTCTGCTCAATGTTGTTTTTTTGCACTATTTGAAATATCAAGGAATTGAAATTAAAGAATGTGAATACAGCAGGGATTTTCTGCTGGAAGATTGTTGAATTATTGTGTGCCAGCCATGGCTTAGTTGGTAGCACACTCACATCTGAGTCAGAAGGTTCTGGGTTCAAGTCCCACTCCAGGATTTGAGTGCAAAAATGAATGCTGACACTGCAATGCAGTAATGAGGGAGTGCTGCACTGTTGGAGGTGCTGTATTTTAGATGCTATGTTAACCCGAGTCCTCTTGGCTGGACGTAAAAGATTTTGTAGAATAGCAGGGGAGTTATCCCTGTTGTCCTGATCAATATCAATCCCTCAGTCAACATCACAAAAAACAGATTGTCTGGTCTTTATCACGTTGCTGTTTGTGGGAGCTTGCTGCGCACAAATTGGCTGCTGTGTTTTCTACACTGCAACAATGACAACTCTTCAGAAAGTACATCGTTGGCTGTAAGGCACTTTGAGATGTTCAGTAGCCCTGAAACTCGCTTTATAAAAGCCTGTCTTTGTCAGCTAATTTGAATTGAGAGTTGCTGACTGCAGTGTTTCAGTTACACAGTCTAATGGCACACAATGTAGTGTATCGTACTACGGCTACTGAGAGCTCGACAATTCAAAAGTTGGACTAGGAGACCTATTCAGCTCCCTCCATGTTGTGACTTGATTAGCAACAAACAACAGACTCGTGAATTGAGGGGACGGGTAGCATGAGAGTGTTGAGTGATTCTCACAGCGAAGCTGACACCAACTCCGGAGATTATTGCTATAAACTGCTCAGTCCCTGAGCTGTCGTCATATCCGTTCACAGTCCAGTGCCAGCGGAGTGCATTTGACTGCCCTGCTTGGCACTGAGCACTGGTAATGTGCTGCCTATTGAGGTGCCATCTGGGAAGGTCTACGGTTATTGCTGTATTGCGTCTGGAGGCCAGCATACCCTGGTACAAGCATGGGAATTAACTTCCATTTTGTTTCTGGGAATGCACCGCTGTAAGAATGACTAGCAGGGCTTGACTACAGTCTAATCTAATCTCAAAGTTCAAATGATATCATACACTGGAAAAGTGACAACCCAGCACTTCATAAATGGCTGTTTTGATTAGATTGCAGTTTTCAAATCTTTCATATCAGATTACTTTTACGGATACAGGTTTTGGTCAGTTTGAGATTCCCAGTAGTTAGTTGTTGGTCTGAGATGATTTACCTCACTCTGGGTACTGCTTTTGGTTTTACCCAGCAGCAGGATAGGTGTTGATCCTTGTTGACAGCAGCCAGTCAGATACTAGCCCAACAGTAGATCTCCTGAGTGAGTCTTGTACCAATTGGAGGCATAAGGTGCAAACTGCTGATGCTGCTTGGCTTGGAGATCCATTCTGTGAAAACATATTTCTCAAGTTTCTGTTGTAAACAAAATTGCAGTTTGACATGATCCAAGAGAAGTGGCTGAGGTATCACTGTGTTGCTTTAGGTTTTGTGGCCAATTTCCTGCTCATTCATCCTGAAGGGACAGACTTGTGCTGAATACCAGCTCATCTTCCAGTCGCCCAGCCCCTGCCTCATTTCTCAGGTTTGAGCTGATACATTCTCTTCAGTCTAACTAAACTTAATTCTGTTTTCAGCTGACATCCATCCACACACGTGTACGTGACAGTGGTAACACCCTCACCACTCAGTCAGAGTGGGTGGGCTTCAAGCCCCATTTCTGAGTCTTCAATCCGTAATCCAGATTGAAACACCATTGCAGTACTGAGGGAGTGCTGCACCGTCAGAGGTGCTGTCTTTCAGAGGATACATTAAGCTGAGGCCTCACATACCCCTTGGGTGGACGTATAAAATCCCACAGAACAACTTGAAGAATCAGGGATGTGGTCCTCGGTCTCCTTAGATAACATTTATCTTTCAACTAACACTAATAAAATGGTTTATCTTGTCATTGCTCTTTGTAGGACTTTGCTGTGTGTAAACTGGCTGTCATGTTTCCTACATTGGAGCAGTGACTGACTACACTTCAAGCACTTCATTGGTGGGAAAGTGCTTTGTGTTGTAAAGGTGCAAAATAAATCCCAAATTTTTTCATATGTTGAATATGTACCATACAGTCTCTCTCTCTCTTTTGCCCACCTCCCTCTCCAGGGTACAGGTCAGTTGAGGGCAGTCAGGAACATTAGTGCTTGACTGACTGATCTCACCAGCCCATGGAGACTGAGGACAGTTGTAGCCAACATGGCTGAGACGGGCTAAATCAGGGTAGTCTGTGGAATGAAACATGGGACTTCCAGGTCTGTATGCTGTGACTAAACCATCAGGAGGCCAGCTGTTCATTTAAACACAAAGGCACAATGAACAACAACTTGCATTAATGTAGAACCTTTAATTTAGTAAAATGCGCCACACAAGTGCCAGGCAATAATCATCTCCAACAAGAGAGAATCTAACCATCTCCCCTTGACATTCATTGGCATTACCATCACTGAATCCCCAACTATCAACATCCTGCAGGGCTACCATTGACCCGAACTGAACTGGACTAGCCGTATAAATACCGTGGCTACAAGAGCAGGTCAGAGGCTGGGAATTCTGCAGAGGGCCACTTGCTTCCTGACTCCCCAAAGCCTGTTCACCATCTGCAAGGCACAAGTCAAGAGTGTACTCCCCACTTGCCTAGATGAGTGCAGCTCCAACAACACTCAAGAAACTCGACACCATCCAGGACATAGCAGCCCACTTCATTGGCACATCATTCACAGCTCCTCATAGATGGCCAGTTTTGAGCTACTAGATCTGCTCTAAATCTATCCCATTTAGCACGGTGGTAGTGCCACACAACCTGATGGAGGGTGTCCTCAGTGTGAAGACAGAACTTTGTGTCCACATGTACTGTGTGGTGGCCACTCCTACCTATACTGTAACAGGTAGGTGCATCTGCGAACTGTAGATTGGTGAGGAAAAGGTCAAGTAGTTTTCTACCCCTCGGTGTTCTCAGCATCTGTCGCAGGCCTGATCTTTCAGGATCTGGCTAGCCTGGTCAATGCTGGTGCTACCGAGCCACTCTTGGTGATGAACATTTAAAGTCCCCCACCCAGAGTACCATCTGCGCACTTGCCACCCTCGATGCTTCTCCCAGTTGGCTTTCAACATGGAGGAGTATTGATTCATCAGCTGAGGGACAGCAGTACATGCTAATCAGTAGGGGGTTTCCTTGCCCATGTTTGACCTGATGCCATGAGACTTTGTGGGATCTGGAATCAATGTTGAGGACTTATGGGACCATGCCCTCCTCACTGTATTAGCACTGTGCCGCCACCTCTGGTGGGCCTGTCCTGCTGTTGGGAAAGGGATGGTGATGGAGGAGCCTGGGGCATTAGCTGGGATCTGTGAATCTTTGATATGACCATCTATCTGTTGCTTGACTGGTCTTTGGGACAGCTCTCTCAATTTTGGGCGTGTCCCAGATGTGTGAGAGATGGGGCTGGGGTGTGGCCCATAGAGAGATTTGGTAATGCAGTGCATCAGTTGTAATAATTAGCTGATCTTTGAAGTCAGTGATTACAGGAACATGAGAGAAATAAAATGTGAGTCTCTCCAAACAACAACAACAGTTTTATTTATATATCGTATATACATAAACCATCCCAAGGTGCTTCATAGGAGCATTTTAAAGAAAAGTTTGACACTGAGTTGCATAAGGAGACATTAGAGCAGATGACCAACAGCTTGGCCAAAGAGGTATGTCTCAAGGAGTGTCTCAAAAGAAGGGGGAGGAAGAGAGGTGAGGGGTTTAGGAAGAAAATTACAGACCGTTGGTCCCTGACACTGATGGTACAATCGTTCCAGTGGTGGAACGATTTAAATCGGGGAAGCTCAAGAGGCCAGAATTAGAGGAGTGTTGATATCTTGGAGGGCTGTGGGGTTGAAGAAGATTAGAGTGTGAAAAGTAGGATGAGAATTTTAAAATCAAGACTCTGCTTAACCAGGCACCAATATTGTTCAAGCACGGGTGACCGGGGAGTGGGAGGGTGGGAGTAAGGACACAGGTAGCAGAGCTTTGAGTGACCTCAGGTTTATGGAGGGCGGAATGTGGGAGAGCAGCCATGAGTGCGTTGGAATAGTCGAGTCTAGAGTTAAGAAAAGCAAGAATGAGGATTTGAGCAGCAAATGAGTTAATGCAGGGATGGAGCTGGGAGTTGTTACTGAGGTGGAAACAGACAGCCCTAGTGAGGGAGAGTAGATGTGGTTGGAAGCTTATCTCCAGGTTAGATATGGCACCAAGGTAGCAACCAGCATCAAGCTGTTGCCAGGGAGAAGGAACGGAGTGAGTGGTCAGGAAACAGAGTTTGTAATGGGGATCAAAAACAACGGCTTTGGCCTTCCCAATATTTAATTGGGGCAAATTTCTGCTCATCCAGTACTGGATGTTGCATAAGCAGTCTGATAATTTAGCAACAATGGAGGAGTCGAGAGAGGTGGTGGTGAGGTAGAGCTGGGTGTCAGCAGCATACATATGAAACTTTTTTAGATGATATTGCCAAGGGGCAGCATGTAGATGAGAAATAGGAGGGGGCCAAGGATTGATCCTTGGGGAACACCAGAGGGAACAGTACAGGATCAGGAAGAGAATCCACTGGTTATGATTAGATGGCTAAGAATGGAACCAGGTGAGAGCAGTCCCACAGCCGGATGACAGTGGAGAGGGGTTGGAGGAGGATGGTGTGGTCGACCATGTGAAAGGCTGCAGGCAGGTCGAGAAGGACGAGGAGGGAAAGTTTACCTTTCTCACAGTCACTTTGGATGTCAATTGTAGCCACATCCCAATATTCCAGGCTGAGACCTGGCCAGAGGAGGCTACTAGTCACTAACTTTATGGGAACTCTACTTAGAAACACACGGATTTACATAGGAAGTGGATGATATCCATATTCTGGACAGGGGTGATGGCTGGATTCAGAGTGAAGGCATGGTTTAAAAAGATGTTTGGTGTTCATTTGGACATGCTTTTCTGAACTAGTTCCACTAAGAAAGTAAAGAGAGAAGAATAGAATCAGCACTGAACGGGATTGATCTAAGGTTTATAATGAAAAGAGATTGAGGGAAGAAGAAGGCATGCAATTGGGCCCAGTGTGTAAGCTTGTGTCTTTGTGTCTCTATCTCTGAGAGCCAGTGTCTGTTCTGAGGGAGCCTGGCTGGGCCGGTGCGTCCGTTGGGCTGGTGCGTGGGCGTGCCCACTGGGTGTGTGTGGATGTGTGTCTGCCAGGCCTGGGTGGGCATGTCAGCTGGATGTTTTTTTATTTATTATTTCATGGGATGTGGGCGCCGCTGGCTAGGCCAGCATTTATTGCCCATCCCTAATTGCCCTTGAGAAGGTGGTGGTGAGCTGCCTTCTTGAACTGCTGCAGTCCATGTGGTGTAGGTACACCCATAGTGCTGTTAGGGAGTTCCAGGATTTTGACCCAGTGACACTGAAGGAACGGTGATATATTTCCAAGTCAGGATGGTGAGTGGCTTGGAGGGGAACTTGCAGGTGGTGGTGTTACCATCTATCTGCTGCCCTTATCCTTCTAGATGGTAGAAGACTTGGGTTTGGAAGATGCTACCCAAGGAGCCTTGAGTTGCTGCATTGCACTTGTAGATAGTTCACTCTGCTGCCACTGTGCATCGGTGGTGGAGGGAGTGAATGTTTGTGGATGGGATGCCAATCAAGCAGACTGCTTTGCCCTGGATGGTGTCAAACTTCTTGTGTTGTTGGAGCTACACTCTTCCAGGCAAGTGGGGAGTATTCCATCACATTCCTAACTTGTGCCATGTAGATGACAAACAGTCTTTCGGGAGTCGCTTGCCGCAGGATTCCCAGCCTCTGATCTGCTCTTGTAACCACAGTACTTAAATGGCTAGTCCAGTTCAGTTTCTGATCAGTGATGTTGATGGTTCCCTGGGGGGAACTCTTGTGAATCACAAAAAGCTAGCATACAAGTTCAGCAAGTAATAGGGAAGGCAAATGGAATGTCTAGCTAAAACTATACAAGGCACTAGTTAGACCACACCTAGAATACTGTGAACAGTTTTGGTCCCCTTATCTAAGGAAAGATATGCTGGCATTGGAGGCAGTCCAGAGAAGGATCACTAGGTTGGTCCCGGGTATGGTGGGATTTTCTGATGAGAGGTTGAGTAGGTTGGGCCTGTATTGATTGGAGTTTAGAAGAATGAGGGGTGGCCTTATTGAAACATATAAGATTCTTAGGGGGCTTGACAGGGTAGATGCTGAGAGGTTGTTTCTCCTTGTGGGAGAGTCTAGGACCAGAGGGCATAATCTCAGAGTAAGGGGTCTCCCATTTAAATCATGGATGAGGAGGAATTTCTCCTCTGAGGGTAGTGAATCTGTCTAGTTTTTTACCGCAGAGGGTTGTGGAGGCTGGGTTGCTAAATATATTCAAGTATGAGATAGATTTTTAATCAGTAAAGAAGTCAAGGGTTATGGGGAAAGGGCAGGAAAGTGGAGTTGAGGATTATCAGATCTGCCATGATATCATTGAATGGCGAAGCAGACTCGATGGGCCGAATGGCCTACTTCTGCTCCTACGTCATTTGGTCTCCCTTAAATTTGCCATCTGCCACCTCTCTTAAAAAAAAATACCCTTGGCCCCTCTATCCCTGCAACCTTCTACCAGATCTTCAGCTTTCCTTGCCTTTCAAGTTCTTGAATGTGCTGTCTTCCGAAATCCATTTGATCTTTCCAGCAGCTGTCTGTTTGAATTCCTTTGATCAGGTTTCTGACCTTGCCACAGCACAGAAATGGCCCTTATCAAGGTTAGAATTTGCATCCTGTGTGACTGTGATAAAGGCAACATATTCTCCTCGTCCTTCTCAACTTGTCTGCAGCCTTGGACACTGAACCACCCCAGCCTCCACCAGTGCAAAAGCAAAATGTTATTCGTGTGGAATTCTGAAATGAAAACATAAAATGCTGGAAATATTCAGGTCAGACAGTATCAGTTGGGAGTGAAACAGAGTTTACATTTCAGTACTGATGAAAGGTCTTCAACCTGAAATTTTAGTCCTGTTTCTCTCACCCTCCTCCCCTAATGCCTTTCCTCTTGGATTGGACTGTCTTTGCCTGCTTCCATTCTCATCTGTTCATTTGTAGATGCAATTTCCTGCAGTGGCTTTTCTTCCTCCTCTTGAATTGTTCCCTCTGGATTTATCCTTGATCACCCCTCACATTTCCTGTCGACATGCTGACCCTTGGTGACATCATCCAAAACACAACATCAAATTTCACAAAGGCATGGCAGCAGCCAGCTCCGCCTCACCACTACTTCACCTCTCTGCTATCTTGCATTTGTTAGAATATCCAGTATTGACTGAGTAGAAACTTCCTCCGGTTAAATATTGGGAACACCAAAACCATTGCCTTCAATCTTTGCCACAAGCTTCACTTCCTAGTTAGCAACTACATCTGTGTCTCTGTCTGAGGCAACCTTGGTGTCATATTTGACTGTGGGCTGAGCTTCTGACCCCATCTCCTCTCCATAATCAAGACCGCCTACTGCCACCTTCGTGATTTCACCTGTTCTCCACCCCTCCTCGGCTCACCTGTTGTTGGAAGCATGATCTATTGTATTATCATCTCAAGACTAGACTATTATAACACTTTCCTAGCTGGCAGCCCAGCTTACACCCTGTGTGAACCTGAACTTATCCAAAACTCTGCTGCCTGTATCTTAACTCTCACCATGTCCTGTTCACCCATCAGCCTGTGCTCGCTGACCTACATTGGCTTTGATCTGACAATGCTGCTCTGATTATAAAGTTTACTACTTTGTCATCAAATCCCTCCATGGCCTTGCACCTCCCTATCTCTGTAATCTCCTTCAGCCCTGCAAACCTCCAAAATATCTGTGCCCCTTCAATTCTGCCTCTACACAACGCCAATTTTAAACACGCCTCCATTAGTGACCGTGCCTACAGCTGCCAGGGCCCTAAGCTCTGGAATTCTCTTGGCGCACTGTCTTCTCTCCTGCTGTAAGACATGCCTTTAAACCAGCTTTTTATCTCACCTTCAACTTTGGACACCGTGCTGAACATCTTATGTAGCTCGTTGTGCATTTTGTCTGATAAAGTGCCTGTGAAGCGCTTTCGGACAATTTGCCGTGTCAAAGGCACAATAAAAATACAAGTCATTATGTTGTATATGGGTAAATGAGATTGTGAACAAAACCTGCAGTGTTGATGCAGTGAATCCAGATCACTGATGGTGTCTACAGGGTGGATGCGATGAACCCAGATCACTGATGGTGTCTGCAGGGTTGATGCAGTGAATGCAGATCACACTGACAATTTCTACAGGGTGGATGCAGGGAATCCCGATCGCTGACGGTGTCCGCAGGGTCGCTGCGGTGAATCCCGGTCGCTGACGGTGTCCGCAGGGTCGCTGCGGTGAATCCCGGTCGCTGCGGTGAATCCCGGTCGCTGCGGTGAATTCCGAACGCTGACCGGTGTCCGCAGGGCCGATATAGTGAATCCAGATCACTGACCGGTGTCTGCCGAGTGGACGCGGTGATTCCCGATCATGGACAGTGGCCAGGGCTTTCTGCTTCCACCCACAGTGGGTGTAATGGCGGGCGGGAAGGGAAAATATTGCGTGAGAGGATAAGTCAATGTGAAAACAGGTCCACTCCTGCCCTCTCAGTGGAGCACATTTCCTGCGGCGCCATGTTGGGAACGTCATTTAAATACTTTAGAATATCATGGATGCTTAATATAAAGGCAGCTTGTCGAAATCACCACCCCCCCCCACCCCATGCTGGATCACAGGTCCATGCCAGCATCTAATTAGACCAGCATGATTCAGAAACAAAGATAACTGACGTGCACCTGGTGACCTGCACTTCTGACGCCGAGGTTTGTTCACCTACCTTGCATTGCTCAGCGCTCGTAGCACCTCTGGCTCCGTGCCGGCTTTTCAGGCAGCACCACATCGCTTTTCAGTGCGGTTACAGAGGCAAGACTCTATATACCAGACCAGTGGTAAGGCGGGGGTGGGTTGCAATGTGCTGCAGTGCAAGGGCTTGACTCTGGGGGAAGACGACACAGAGGCAAGGGAAGGGGCTGCAGGGCAAGAGTTCAACTTGGGGGGGTGCAGGGAAGATAACAGACAAGGGAAGGGGTTGCAGAGCAAGGGCTAGGCTGGGGGGAGCAGGAAGACTGAGGAAGGTTGCATCCAAACACATGACTATCCAGGGGTCGTGGGGGTGTTGGAAGCGCCCTCGGCTGGAATTGGGAGAGAATCTTTTACAGGAGGACATGAACAAGTCGGGGCCAGAGTGGGAGGATTGCGGAGTGAAGAATTGCTTCAGATTACATTGCTGAGCTTCCAAAGACAGTCGTTCTCCCAGTCCAGGGAGGGGGAGAGCATGCCAGTCCACTGTCAGTCGTGCACAGCATAGTGTGCGCAGCACGTGGTCATCACCTCACACGATTGTCTGGGAGGTTTCTGGCATTGTACATGGCTGCAGATGGTACAGTCACAGTCAGGGGAAGCATCTGCAGCCTGTAGTGTAGGGGCGGGCACTCAGTGGTCTCATGGTGGGTGGGGGAGTATCTATATGTGACAATGGTACAGTAGGCCTTAAGATGGGGGAAGATTAAGGATAGGCACATCCACCTCAAACGACTCTGGTAAGACAGGGTTATCAACCACAATTGCAATGGGATCAAGGATCACACAGGGAGGACTGAGTGTTATAGATGAGGGGGAAACCTTAACGTTATGCTCCTCACAGGGTGATGAGAGGGATTTCCATGGTCATACAGGGAGGGTCAAAGCTGGTTTAGAAACAAAACCTGAGGACCGCCATCTTGGAATCTCAAGCAGTGGCATAGCAGAAAGTGAGACTAAGAAAATACGCTGTTGGGGAGGGCTGTTAACCTTCTGGGAAGAGAGCGTCATAGCACTGGGGGGCCGATTAAAGGTGTACTCATCTGGAATCTGTATTACCACATGAGGAGGACTGCACAGCTGAGGAGCATCTCAACAATTATAGAGGCAATCTGGAGCCTTCAATATAAAAGTGCTTTCAGGGAGGTGTCAGCTGTGGCTCAGTTCATAGCGCCCTCGCCTTTGAATCAGAGGGTTGTGGGTTCATGTCCCACTCCTGGAAAACCAAGAACTGTGATTGTTCTCGAAAGAATTGCAATCTGTGACTGTTGATAACTCGAAAGAGTATAAAAGTGCTTTCATGTGAGATTAGTTCTGATGTGTTCCAATCATAGACCTCCCTGCAATAACCCATTGGACCAATCATGGTAATTCTCCAGTGTGATAACTCCAAAAACAAGTGGGCACCTGAACAAACAGGAGAAGCTCCTTGGAAACCCCTCCTCAGAACCAAGCAGATGCAGGTTCAGAGATGGGAATTCACAGACCTCCCTTAAAAGAATCTCACCCCCTCACAGAGTATGAGCCCTCATGTATCCCAAAGGATATAGTCATAGAGTCAACTGAACAAGTAATTTATTGCTTCGAATAAATGCAGGACATCCAAGCGCCTGGCCAAATCCAGCTTGTGGCAATAGGTCTACTGAAATAGGGCCGGTTGGGGAGAAGCATACTGTGACATTGCAAGAGGTCATTGCGATGGCCAGGATCGAATTGGCTAACAGGTGCCTAGAGCGTAACCAAACCCTTGAACCCACAGCCACTCGAGTCAGCGACAGAAAGAGAACCTTTGGAGCCTGATGCTCAGCCAAGCAGAGAGGGGAGACCTTCAGGAAGATGGAGGCTGCATTTACTGCTGCCTACATCGTTGCATACAGGGAGGAGAGAAGGTGGAGAAGATTGTGACAGTGGCACCAGGCTCACTAAAGAGAGGAGCTTCACCCTGAAAGGCAAGAGGCAGCAGGGCCCCTCCGGATGCAGAGGATGAGGCTCACAGAAACGCTGCATGTAGGCAGGCCCCAAGACCAAGGGTGTACAGAGCACACATGTCTTTGCTGATGAGCAAGAGTCCGTGTCGCTGATGCCTCCACGTGTCCAGGGATCTGGTGGCTCACATCTGCCACATTCTCCATGAGTTGATGCCATGGGGACTTGCCAGTGGCTCTAAAAGTCACCGCCGCTGCTAATTTCTACGAGAGCGGCTCTTTCCAGGGCTCCACTGGGGACCTCTGTGGTATTTCTTAAACTTCCACCCACAAATGCATGCAAGAGGTGACGGACGCCCTGTTTGCCAAGGCTCGCAGTTACGTGCACTTCGCTAGAGATCAGGCTGGCCAGGACGCCAGAGCACTGGGCTTTGCTGCTGTTTCTGGATAGGTGCAGGGTGCCAGCCACTGCACTCATGGGGCTATAAGAGCTCCCTGGCAGCAGGCACTCCAACACATCAACAGGAAAGGCTTCCACTCACTCAATGTGCAGCTGGTCTGTGGCCACCAGAAACACATCATGTAAGTTTGTGTGAGGTACCCTGGAAGCTGCCACCATTGCTACATCTTGAGTAGATTGCAGACCCTGGACATCTTCAAAGGATAACACAACATCCAGGGTTGGCTCCTCGGTGACAAAGGCCACAAATTCCATCTAAGAGAAGGTACAACAATGCTCATTCTGCCACACAAACATTGGTAGGGCAGACCATTGACATCTTGAAGATGCGATTCCGATTCCTGGATAGATCTGGTGGAGCACTCCGGTGAACTCCCCAGAGGGCCCCATGGATCTTCGTGGTATGCTGCACCCACACAACTCCAAAGGGGCGCATTTGCCAGATGCCAACATGGAGAAGCTGCACATCTCCTCCAATAAGGAGGACATCGAAGGAGATGAGTATGATGAGGTCGAGGAAGCTGAGGCTGCAGGGGATGAAGCCATAACATGGGCCAAGCAGGGCAGGCCTGCATGTGAAGTGCTTGTAGCCACCAGATTCCAAGAGGATGATGAGTCGCAGTGCTTATCCTGTGGGACCAAGTGCCCTCCATGATGGGCCCACATCACCACCATGTGGCTAGTTTTCTCAACCATCCTCTTCATTCTGAGATTGAGTATTTACACATTCTGCTCACCATCCTTTGAAGGATGATGAAGCCTCGGTTGGCATGTGTCCTTGTTGTGATGAGGTACCAACTGCAGGAAGTCGTTCTGGCATCACACAACAGAAGGTGCAGTCTCTTCAAGCATCTCTCCAGCATCCCAGTTGCTAAGACAGCCTACAAGAGGCAGGGGTTGTACTGCAGCCTTCAGTGGAATCCTGACAGTGAACCTTCAGTCTGACAAAGCGCATCAAGGAGATCCATCACCAGCAATGGAAAAACATTTTATGTGTCACTTGAATGGTGATACCACAAGGCTAGACTTGGGCCAAGGTGTTAATGCTTGTTCAAAGCACTCAGTCCTAAGTATTACTTTAATCCCCATTGCACTGAGACCTTCCACTCTCAGTTAGGGATTTGGGGCTCATTTCAATAGGCATAGAACACCTAACGATGACCATCTTTGCACATTATCCTGACGGACATGAAAAAGCCTCCTTTTCCACACCATCATTTTCCCTTAATGGTCAGCCCCGGCTTTTGTGACCCTGAAAATGCAGGCGCACCATGGAGCCCTCAAGATTCTGCTTTGTTGATAATAAACAGCACATGTCAGCTGCATTACATCCCAGCTCCCAGCCCATTTCTGCCCTGAGCATTGTCTTCCCGTCAAGCTAACATATGAGCATCGAGATCCTGCTCACAGTTCCGTTGACCACAACATACCTCCATATGGATGCAGCATTGCTGAGCTCGATAAATGTTTAGGGAAGGCTAAGCGGAATGAATTGTCCAGCGCTGCATCCCTCCTTTTTGACAATAGCCTTGTGGGTGCTATGCAGACAATTACAAGGTAGAATACAGTTACAGCTGTACCTTTGAGTCCCAGAATAAAATTGTACCCACGAGGGCCAGAGCACTGGCACATTGAGGTGGGAAGGTGTGCACACTTACTGGTCAGCTTAGCAGTTGTATACTCAGAGAGTCAACAACTTGCAAGACTGGCAGGAGCGCACACAACCTGTATGGGCTTAAAGATTGCAAACCCTCCGGGATGGCATGGAGTTCAAGGAAAGATTACCTTTCTCCACGCGCATCTACATCTCTCCTTCTACACTACACCTTTCCACAATGCAGACGAGCCTCCATCTTACACAGCCAAGAATGAAGGTCACTTGAACAAGTAATGCATGTTGGCGAATGCCTTGTACAAGCACGCTTTACATTGAAGATGAGTGTCAGGAGACTAAGACCTCACACTATATGTTTTTATAAAATATATATAGATATCCTCATGGCTAATTTGTAAAATTTCAAAAAAACACAAAGACCCTTCTAAAAATGGCTAAAGCTGTGTCTATCCGTGACACTGAACAAATGGAGCTACCATTGCAGTCTCGCAGAAACTTACACTTTTTTTCTAAAGACACACTAGTGATCCCTCTGGGCTACAGAGACCAAATTCAAGGAGAACTGTACAAAGGCCATCTGCATTTCATAAGCCATGCCTGGCCGACCGGAGCCTATCCGTCTGCCAGGACAAAGAACCCCGCAACCTTCCTTTCAAATCTCAATGGTTGGAACATTTAACCATCTTGGGAACCCAGAGGGATGATGCACACCCTTTATCAAAGATGCTGTGGAGAGATGGGTCATGTGACATGGAAGCCTCTAGCTGGTAGAACCAGTTATATTGCCTTGTTGTACTGAAAACGCAGTCTGCCATTTTACCATCTACCAACAGCAGCAAAGAAAAAGGGCCCTGCCACAACTGAATACCTGGCCCCCGTCTGCACTGTTTGGACTGTAACTTCTGTATCATTGCCACAAGACAGGCACACAGAGATGAATCGATCTCCTTGTATAAAGTCAACTCCAATGGAAATGTGAATTGGACAGCATCGGGTTTCAGCCTGCGGACCTCCAGGAAGGGATAACTTGCTGGACTTTGATTCTGGACTCTGGACCCGTGAAAAACAAATTCCTTTATCTGTGGCCTTTGCCCTGTAAATCTTTCTTTCTCTATCCCTCTTGTACTGTATGAATGAAAAGGAGGCAATATTGCTGCCCTCCTCCCACATTTGTGTGTGTGCAAATAAATTAACCCTTTGAGTTCATCTTATCTAGAGTTTGCTGTGGGGTTATTAATAGAAAATTGGATCACACCAAAGCTCAGGAGTTGGGAAATATGCTACTGTTGAAATAGGGGGAAGCAAATCAAACACCTTTCTGTTTGCGAGTTGGTGGTGAGAGAAGAAATCTGGGATGTTTAAATTAACCCCCTGCCTGTCCATAACAGTGAGGCATCATTGATGTTGGCAATGAGCTAAGAAGGAAGACCCACTATGATGAGATGGCTGCACACAACATTGACCAGAGGCACATGATGCAAAATCAGTAATAATTGGGGGAGAGGGAGTATGGTGTGACACCTGATCGAGCACAACACAACTTAACGTACAAAGGAGCGATACATGAGATGTGGAATGTGTGAAATTCTATTTACATTGGTGGAAAGTATATACATGTGGTGAACACCCATGCCGCTGTTGTATTCCTAATATTTCTTGATCATCTTAACCATGTCACTGCGTCTTAGTGCATCCCCAACATCCACAGTGAAGATGGAGGCAGCCTGCTGACTGCTGCGCCCTGTCTGTGATGACTTTGGCGGGTGTCCTCTGGAAGGCTGCGACTTGAAGGGCCTGGGCCTGCTTTGGGTGCCCTGCTGTGGGCCAGGTGCATCCCCCCTTGGCCTGTGGAGCTGGAGGTGATGGGGTCACAAGAAGAGGGGATTGGCTGGACACTCCCAGAGTCCTGGGTGGATGGCGCTGGGGTGTCCAGCTACTGGGCCTCGTCCCTATGTGTGCCCGAGGGCCCCTCGTGGACTTGAGGGGGAGGGACCCCGGAGTGAGATCTATGTGCCCTGACCCCCGCTTGCCTAGATTCCACCAATGCCTACAGCGATGGAGTGCAACTCCTGCAGCAGCACAAGCACAATGGCCTGGACCAAGGTCTCCACGGAGGCTGCCATCCTACCAGTGTTGACTTCAGTATGCTGGCATGCCAGTGCTATTACCTCAGACTGAACACAGAGGGACTCTTTTGTCGTATGTTGCAATCTGTGGAATGCAGCTGAGAACCCTGCCTGACATTCACAGAATCGTTACCATGTTTAAGGAGGCCATTCGGCCCATCGTCTCTGCATCAGCTCTCTCAGCATTTTAACTTAATGCCAACCACCTGCCTTTTTCCCATAACCCTGCACATTGGCTGATTATCTAAATAGAAACAATGCCCTCTTGAATACCTGAATCGGACCTGCCTCCACCACATTTCCAGGCAGTGCATTCTGAACCCTAACTACTCACGGTGTGAAAAAGTTTTTTCTCACCTTGCATTTGCTTCTTTTGCAAAACACTTTAAAACTGTGCCCTCTTGTTCTTGATCCATTTACGAGCGGGAACAGTTTCTCCCTATCTGCTCTGTCCAGACTCCTCATTATTTTGAAAACTTCTATCAAGTCTCCTCTCAACCTTCTCCTCTCCAAGGAAACAGTCCCAACTTCTCCAATCTTTCCTCATAACAGAAGTGTCTCATCCCTGGAACCATTCTCGTAAACCTCTTCTGCGCTCTCTCCAATGCGTTCACATATTCCCATGTCTGTTGTTGCTGCTCCAACATCTGCATTAAGATAAGGGTCCACAGGCTCGCCACCTGAATGGAACTCAGCAGAATTCCGTCCTCCAGTAGTCCTCTGAGTGTTGTTGACCTTGGATTTTCCTGCCGCTGCCTCCTGTGGACCATAACCAGTGCTGTGCTCACCATTGTGACACTGAGCCTGTTTTAGATCTAGGTTCCACTGTGGTGTGACTTTCTATGCTGGTGGAGGGTGTCGGTGAGCGCTGTGATTGGTCCTCAAAATCCTCATCTGAGGTGTCTTTGGGGCTGGATATGAGGGCCTGGCTCCCGGTGTCCCTGGGGTACTTGGCTGTGGTGTCTATGAAAGAAAGTAGAGATCACTAGTGCACGGTAACAGACCCCAAGGCATAGCGTAGCACTCAGTCTAGCTGTCTGCAGGATCAGCTGGTGCAGGGTCCTCACTTCGGTACGCGTCTCCGACCTCACTGTTGTAGCAGGCATGGTCCCGGTGCACTCCGGCCAGCTCAACAGCTCACTCTTCAGACTAGGTGAGGGCCTTGATCTCTGGCATCCCGCCACCGGTCTTGGACCTCTCCCTCTTATTGTGGGCGAGCTTGGACTGCATGAAGACAGGTGGAGAGAGTGTGAGCAGGAAGCATGCCAGGGCAGATGATAAGGATGCCTGCCTTGTGTGGGTGATGAGTGGAGCCATGTACAGGATAAAGGCGCAAACTTATCTTTTTATTCATTTATGACGTGGGCGTCATTGGCTAGGCCAGAATTTATTTCCCATCCCTAATTGCCCTTGAGAAGGTGGTGGTGAGCTGCCTTCTTGAACTGCTGCAGCCCTGTGGTGTAGGTACACCCACAGTGCTGTTAGAGAGGGAGTTCTAGTATTTTGACCCAGCAATAGTGAAGGAACAGTGATATTACAAATCAGGATGGTGAGTGGCTTGGAGGGGTACCTCCAGGTGGTGGTGTTCCCATGTGTCTGCTGCCTTTGTTCTAGATCGTAGTGGTCGTGGGTTTGGAAGATACTATCGAAGGAGACCTGGTGAGTTGCTGCAGTGCATCTTGCAGGTGGTACACACTGCTGCTACTTTGCATCGGTGGTAGAGGAGGGAGTGAATGTTTATGGATGGGGCGCCAATCAAGTGAACTGCTTTATCCTGGATTGTGTCGAGCTACTTGAGTGTTGTAGGAGCTGCACTCATCCAGGCAAGCGGAAAGTATTCCATCACACTCCTGACTTGTGCCTTGTAGATGGTGGATAGGCTTTGGGGAGCCAGGAAGTGAGTTCCTCACTGTATGAGTCCTAGGCTCTGACCCGCTCTTGTAGGCACAGTATTTATATAGCTAGTCCAGTTCAGTTTCTAGTCAATGGTATGCCCCAGGATGTTGATAGTGGGGGATTCAGCAAAGGTAATGCCATTGAATGTCATGGGGCAATGGTAAGATACCCTCTTGTTGGAGATGGTCATTGCCTGGCACTTGTGTGGCATGAATGTTACTTGTCACTTGTCAGCCAAAGCCCGGATATTGTCCCGGATATTGCTGCATTTGGACATGGACTGCTTCAGTATCTGAGGAGTCGCGAATGGTGCTGAACATTGTGCAATTATCAGCGAGCATCCCCATTTCTGACCTTATGATGGAAGGAAGGCCATTGATGTAGCTACTGAAGATGGTTGGGCCTAGGACACTGCCCTGAGGAACTCCTGCAGTGATGTTCTGGAGCTGAGATGATTGACCTCCAACAACTGCAATCATCTTCCTTTGTGCTAGGTATGACTCCAACCAGTGGAGAGCTTTCCCCCTGATTCACATTGACTCCAGTTTTGCTAGGGATCCTTGATGCCACACTCGGTCAAATGCTGCCTTGATGTCAAGGGCAGTCACTCTCACCTCACCTCTGGAGTTCAGCTCTTTTGTTCATGTTTGAACCAAGGCTGTAATGAGATGAGAAGCTGAGTGACCCTGGCAGAGCCTACACTGAGGCTGAGTGAGCAGGTTATTGCTAAGCAAATGCTGCTTGATAGCACTGTTGATGACCCCTTCCATCACTTTATTGATGATCGAGAGTAGACTGATGGGTGGTAATTGGCTGGTTTGGATTTCTCCTTTTTGTGTACAGGACATACCTGGGCAATTATCCACATTGCCCGGTAGATGCCTGTATTGTAGCTGTACTGGAACAGCTTGGCTAACAATGCGGCAAGTTGTGGAACACAAGTCTTCAGTACTTTTGCCGGAATATTGTCAGGACCCATAGCCTTTGCACTATCCAGTGCCTTCAGCCATTTCTTGATATCACGCGGAGTCAATTGAATTGGCTGAAGACTGGCGTCTGTGATACTGGGGACCTCCGGGAGAAGCCAAAATGGATTATCCCATTCAGCACTTCTGGCTGAACATTGTTGCGATTACTTCAGCCTCATCTTTTGCACTGAACTGCTGGGCTCCTCCATAATTGACGATGGGGATATTTATGGAGCCTCCTCCTCCAGTGAGTTGTTTAATTGTCCACCTGCCAGGACTGCAGAGCTTAGATCTGTTGGTTGTGGGATCGCTTAGCTCTGTCTATCACTTGCTGCTTACGCTGTTTGGTACGCAAGTAGTCCTGTGTTGTAGTTTCACCAGGTTGACGCCTCATTTTTAGGTATGCCTGGTGCTACTCCTGACATGCCCTCCTGCACTCTCTATTGAACCAGTGTTGACCCCCTGGCTTGATGGTAATGGTAGAGTGGGGGATATGCCGGGCCATGAGGTTACAGATTGTGGCTGAGTACAATCCTGCTGCTGCTGATGGCCCACAGCGCCTCATGGATGCCCAGTCTTGAGTTGTTAGATCTGTTCGAAACCTATCCCATTTAGCATGGTGGTAGTGCCACACAACACGATGGAGGGTATCCTCAATGTGAAGATGGGGCTTCGTCTCCACAAGGACTGTGCAGTGGTCACTCCTACTGATACCGTCATGGACAGGATGAGGTCAAGTATGTTTTTCCCTCTTGTTGGTTCCCTCACTACCTGCCGCAGACCCAGTCTAGCAGCTATGTCCTTTAGGACTTGGCCAGCTCGGTCAGTCATGCTGCTACTGGGCCACTCTTGGTGATGGACATTGAAGTCCCCTACCCAGAGTACATTCTGCACCCTTGCCACCCTCGGTGCTTCCTCCAAGTAGTGTTCAACATGGAGGAGCACTGATTCATCGCTGAGGGAGGGCGGTACATGGTAATCAGCAGGAGGTTTCCTTGCCCGTGTTTGACCTGATGTCATGAGACTTCATGGGGTCCAGAGTCAATGTTAAGGACTTCCAGGGCAACTCCCTCCCAACTGTGTACCACTGTGCTGCCACCTCCGCTGGGCCTGTCCTGCCGGTGGGACAGGACACACCCAGGGATGGTGATGGTGGTGTCTGGTACATTATCTGTGAGGTATGATTCCATGTGGATGACCATGTTAGGCTGTTGCTTGATTAGTCTGTGAGGCAGCTCTCCCAATTTTGGCACAAGCCCCCAGATGTTAGCAGGGAGGACTTTGCAGGGTCCAGATCTCTGATAGTGTCGGAAACATAGAAATTGGAGTAGGCCATTCTGCCCTTCAAGCCTGCTCTGCCGTTCAGTATGATCATGGCTGATCCTCCATCTCAAAGCCATATTCCTGTTTTCTCTCCATACCCCTTGATGCCCCTAATACCCCAAAATTTATCAATTTCTTTCTTGAATATACTCAGTGACCTGGCCTCCACAGCCTTCTGTGGTCGAGAATTCCACAGGTTAACCACCCTCTGAGTGAAGATATTTTCCTCATCTCAGTTCTAAATGCTCTGCCCTATATCCTGAGACTGTTTCCCCTGGTTCTAGACTCCCCAACCAGGGGAAACATCCTCCCTGCATCTAGCCTTTCTAGTCCTGTTAGAATTTTATGTTTCAATCAGATCCCCTCTCATTCTTCTAAACTCTAGTGAATACAGGCCCAGCCGAACCAATCTCTCCTCAAATGACAGTCCTGCCATCCACGGTATTAGCTTAGTGAACCTTCACTGCACTCCCTCTATGGCAAGTATATCCTTTCTTAGGCAGGGAGGTCAAAACTGCACACAATACTCCAGGTGTGGTATCACCAAGGCCCTTTACAGCTGCAGTAAGACATCCCTACTTCTGAACTCAAATCCTTTTGCAATGAAGGCCAATATACCATTTGCCTTCCTAATTGCTTGCTGCACCTGCCTATTTACTTTCATTGACTGATGTACAAGGACACCCAGGTCCCTTTGTACATCCACATTTCCCAATATATCACCATTTAAATAATACTCTGCCTTTCTGTTTTTCACACCGAAGCATATAACTTCACATTTATCCACGTTATACTGCACCCCGCCCATATGTTTGCCCACATACTCAACTTGTCTAAATCGCCCTGAAGCCTCCTTGCATCCTCCTCACAGCTCACAACCCCGCCCAGGTTTGTATCATCAGCAAACTTGGAAATATTGCATTTGGTTTCCTCATCCAAGTCATTTATATATATTGTGAATAGCTGGAGCCCAAGCACTGATCCCTGCGGTACACCACTAGTCACCATCTGTCATCCGGAAAAAGACCCATTTATTCCCATTCTCTGTTTCCGGTCTGTCAACTAATTCTCAACCCATGCCAGTATATTACCCCCGATCCCATGTGCTTTAATTTTGTCCACTAGCCTCTTATGTGAGACCTTATCAAAAGCCTTCTTGAAATTCAAATACACCACATCCACTGGTTCTCCCTTATCTATTCTACTAGTTACAACCTCAAAAAAGCTCCAGTAGATTAGTTAAGCATGATTACCCTTTCATAAACCCATGCTGACTTTGTCTAATCGCGTTAAGGCTTTCCAAGTGTTCTGTTACCACATCTTTTATTATAGCATCTAGCATTTTCCCCACTACTGTTAGGCTAACTGGTCTGTAATTGTTTTTCTCTCCCTCTTTTTTAAATAGTGGGGTTACATTTGCCACCCTCCAATCTGTAGGAACTGCTCCAGAGTCTATAGAATTTTGGAAGATGACCACCAATGCATCCAATATTTCCAGGGCCACTTCCATTAGTACTCTGGGGTGTAGATTATCACCGGGCTGGAGATTTTTCAGCCTTTAACCCCATTAATTTATCTAGCGCCATTTTTTTTTACTAATACTGATTTTCTTCAATTCCTCCCTTGGTGTTCCTTAACATTTCTGGGAAATTATTTGTGCCCCTTCTTGTGAAGACAGAATCAAAATATGTGTTCAATTCTTCTGCCATTTCTTTGTTCCCCATTATAATTTTCCCCATTTCTGACTGTAAGGGACTACATTTGTCTTTGCTAATCTTTTTCTCTTCACATATTTATAGAAACTTTTACAGTCAGTTTTTATGTTCCCTGCAAGTTTACTCTCATACTCCATTTTCCCCTTATGATCAATCTTTTTGTCCACTTTTTCTGAATTCTAAACTGTTCCTAACCCTCAGGCTTGCTGCTTATTCTGGCAATTTTATATGTCTCCTCTTTGGATCTAATACTATCCCTAATTTATTTGGTAATCCGTGGTTGAGCCACCTTTCCTGTTTTATTTTTGCACCAGACAGGAATGAATAATTGTTGTAATTCATGCATACGTTCCTTAAATATTAGCCATTGCCTATCCACCGTCAACCCTTTTACTAAGGCTGCTCAATCCATCATTGCCAACTCGCGCCTCATACCCTCGTAGTTCCCTTTATTTAGATTCAGGACCCTACTTTCAGATTCAACTTCTTTACTCTCCATCTTAATGGACAATTCTATCATTTTATGGTCGCTCTTCCCCAAGGGAACAACACGATTGTTAATTAATTCTTTCTCATCGCACAATACACAGTCTAGGATAGCCTGTCCTCTAGTTGGTTCCTCAACATATTGGTCTGAAAAACCATCATGCACACACTCCAGGAAATCCTCCTCCACAGTATTATTGCTAGTTTGGTTTGTCCAATCTCTATGTAGATTACAGTCACCCATGATTCCAGTTGTACCCTTATTGTAAGCATCTCTAATTTCCCGTTTAATGCCCTCCCTTACATCTCCGTTACTGTTTGGGGGCCTATAGACAACCCCCACCAACGTTTTCTGCCCCTTGGTGTTTCTTATCCCTACCCAAACAGATTCCACACCATGATTTTTCCAGCCAACGTCTTTCCTCACTATTGCATTGATGTCCTCCTTTACTAACAGTGCTACCCCACCCGAACTGGAGTGATTCCAGACCAATTACATTGTCTGCAGTGGAATTGATGTGAATCCAGACCTATGACAGTGTCTGCAGCGGAAGTGGAGTGAATCCTGACTCCTATGACAGTGCCTGCAGTGGAACTGGAGTGAATCCGGATCTCTGAGAGTGTCTGCAGTGGATGTAGAGTGAATCCAGATCACTGACAATGTCTGCAGTGAAAGTGGAGTGAATCCAGATCACTGACGGTGCCTGCAGCAGAAGTGGAGTGAATCCAGATCACTGACAGTGCCTGCAGTGGAAGTGGAGTGAATCCAGACCTATGACAGTGTCTGCAGTGGAACTGGAGAGAATCCAGATCACTGGCAGTGCCTGCAGTGGAAGTGGAGTGAATCCAGACCTATGACAGTGTCTGCAGTGGAACTGGAGAGAATCCAGATCACTGACAGTGCCTGCAGTGGAAGTGGAGTGAATCCAGACCTATGACAGTGTCTGCAGTGGAACTGGAGAGAATCCAGATCACTGGCAGTGCCTGCAGTGGAAGTGGAGTGAATCCAGACCTATGACAGTGTCTGCAGTGGAACTGGAGAGAATCCAGATCACTGACAGTGCCTGCAGTGGAAGTGGAGTGAATCCAGACCTATGACAGTGCCTGCAGTGGAACTGGAGTGAACCAGATCACTAACAGTACCTGCAATGGAAGTGGAGTGAATCCAGACATATGACAGTGTCTGCAGTGGAAGTGGAGTGAATCCATATCACCGACAGCGCCTGCAGCGGAAGTGGAGTGAATCCAGATCACTGACGGTGCCTGCAGTGGAAGCGGAGTGAATCCAGATCACTGACGGTGCCTGCAGTGGAAGCGGAGTGAATCCAGATCACTGACGGTGCCTGCAGCAGAAGTGGAGCGAATCCAGATCACTGATGGTGCCTGCAGCAGAAGTGGAGTGAATCCAGATCACTGACAGTGCCTGCAGCGGACGTGGAGTGAATCCAGATCACTGACGGTGTCTGCAGTGGAAGTGGAGTGAATCCAGATCACTGACAGTGTCTGCAGCAGAAGTGGAGTGAATCCAGATCACTGACAGTGCCTGCAGCGGAAGTGGAGTGAATCCAGATCACTGACGGTGTCTGCAGCAGAAGTGGAGTGAATCCAGATCACTGACAGTGTCGGCAGTGGAAATGAGGTGCCAGACAGATTGTATTGTGTAACTGGGTTATTCTCCTGCTCTTTGCCTGGACGATGTTTGGTTTCTGTGTGGAGAGCTTTCCCTGTACAGCATAGTTATAGAGGGAACTGTCTGCTGTCCTGTCAGTGATGGCAAGTTGCAAACTGCTGGCTCAGTATAAAGCAATGAGAGCTGCAGCCCCTGAGACTGAATTAGCCCTGGCTCTGTTTTAAATTGCAGTTGGATGGATTTGCAGACTGAATCACTCAACCTCAAGCAGCATTGATTAAAGGACAGCAGTTTATAAATATCAGCTGAGCTGAGGTGAAAGCAGAATGGGGGCTGGGCAGATTGTGCGGAGTGCTGTTAGATGGAGCAGAGCAGACCACACCCTATCCGCCTCAATGGAATCTGGAGTACAGCCATACTCGTCTCGTCAGCTGATTGCTGAAGCTTTGTCGACATCAGTTGGGTTTCTGTCAGGACCCTGAATGTACCCATGTACTCGGCCATCAGAAGCTTGATTTCGGACGGTGCTGGAGGAAGCCTCATTTCACTGAGGAGCTCACTGTTTTTTCAAGGGCAGAAGGGCTTGAAAGGGACAGAGTGCCTGTTGAAGCTTGCATTTGGGAGGTAGTGTGCATGTAGGTCTGTACCCTTGTTAAATTTCTATCATTGGACTCCAGTTGGTCGAGTCTCCAGCTTTGTTCCTGCTGACTGACGATGGTTCAGCGTCTTAGTCTGAGACGACAGTTCTCTAAGGTGGGTTTGTGAATCTTCCTGTTACCTCTTTGGACTGTGGACTCGGGTTGTAATCTTTGCTATCTAAATCAGATCATTTATTTCAAGCAGGATTTGTGATCTTTGAAGTTTGAAGTGCACTTGAGCCCAGTCTCAGTCAGCAACTGAACAGTGAGGAGGAGGCTTTTCAGCAATTTTAAAACAATTCCATAAACGCTTCCAATTCACAGGAATTGTGCCTTTACACATGATTAGAGAAAGTTCCCTCTTGTATTTGCACTTGTTTAGCCGTGAAAGGGTCAGCAAGTTTGTCTAAAATTACATTGGTGACCTTTTTGCAATTTGAAACTGATCTGCAGTCAGCGAGATGTAAAGAGTGGAGCTGTTGATTCAGGAAACATTCTCTCCCTCCTTCCTCCACTTCTCTCTCTCCTTCCCTCTGTCGGCCTGCACCTGACTGCAGTGCATTTTGGTGTCCTTGCGTGTTCAGATGGTGTGAGCTACATGCTGTATACATTGGGCTTTGGTCAACGACCCAGCAAAGACAATCCTGTGCCCTCTCTTGATCACTATGTGCTGGTTAAGGTATCCCTCTATGGTGCAGATAAGCACAGAATAGTACTACACAGGAGGAGGCCATTAGGCCCATCAAGTCTGTGTAGACTCTTTAGAATTTTTTTTATTCTTTCATTAGATGTGGGTGTCACTGACTATGCCAGCATTTATTGCCCATCCCTAATTGCCCAATGAGAAGGTGGTGGTGAGCTGCCGCCTTGAACTGCTGCAGTCCATGTGGTGTAGGTACGTCCACAGTGCTGTTGGGGAGGGAGTTCCAGAATTTTGACCCAGCGGCAGTGAAGGAATGGTGATGTAGTTCCTAGTCAGGATGGTGAGTGACTTGGAGGGGAACTTCCAGGTGGTGGTGTTCCCATCTGTCTGCTGCCCTTGGACTTCTAGATGGGGTATATTCAAGACCATGAGTTTACAGATTGTGGTTGAGTACAATTCTGCTGCTGCTGATGGCCCACAGTGCCTCATGAATGCCCAGTCTTGAGATGCTAGATCTGTTCTAAATCTATCCCGTTTAACACAGTGATAGTGAACATGATGGAGGGTATCCTCAATGTGAAGATGGGGCTTTGTCTCCACAAGGATTGTTCAGTGATCACTCCTACCGATACTATCATGGACACATGCATGCGCGGCAGGCAGGTTGGTGAAGATGAGGTCAAGTATGTTTTTCCCTCTTATTCATTCCCTCACCACCTGCCGCAGACCCAATCTAGAAACTATGTTGTTTAGGACTTGGCCAGCTCGGTCAGTAGTGGTGCTTCATCCGAGTAGTGTTCAATGTGGAGGAATAGTGATTCACCAGCTGAGGTGGGGGGTACGTGGTAATCAGCAGGAGGTTTCCTTGCCCATGTTTGATCTGATGCCCTGAGACTTCATGGGACCCAGAGTCATGGGAGCCAGATTTTGAGGACTCCCAGGGCAACACCCTTCTGACTACACCACTGTGCCGCCACCTCTGCTGGGCCTCTCCTGCCGGTTGGTGATGATGATGTCTGGGATATGATTCTGTGAAGATGGCTATGTCAGGCTGTTGCTTTCCCAATTTTGGCACAAGTGTCCAGATGTTAGTAAAGAGGACTTTGCAATTGCCATTGTCATTTCCAGTGCCTAGGTCAATGCCGGGTAGTCTGTCCAGTTTTATTCCTTTTAGGCTTTCTAATGATACAACTAAGTGGCTTGCTCAGGCATTTAAGAGTCAACTGTGGGTCTGGAGCCAGACCAGGTGAGGGTGGCAGATTTCCTTCCCTAAAGGAGGAAGAAACCAGATGGGTTTTTATGACATTGGTTTCATGGTCATCATTAGACTTTTAATTCCAAATTTTTATTGAATTCAGATTCAATCGGCAGGATTCAAACCCGGGTCTCTGGATTTATTAGTCCAGTGACAATACCACTGCACCACCACCTCACCTCCATTAGTGTACAGATGGTATGCACTGCTGATCCTGTATTGGTTTACAGACATTGGGTGTGTAGCGCTAATCCTTTATTGGTGTACAAGCAACATGTATGGCTGATGCTGTATTGGTGTACAGATGGTATGCAGCTGATCCTGTATTGCTATGCAATCTGTGTGCGGCTGAACCAATATTGGTGTACGAGCAGTGTGTGTGGCTGATGCTGTATCGGTGTACGAGCAGTGTGTGTGGCTGAACCTGTGTTGGTGTACGAGCAGTGTGTGCGGCTGAACCTGTGTTGGTGTACGAGCAGTGTGTGTGGCTGATGCTGTATTGGTGTATGAGCAGTGTGTGCGGCTGAACCTGTGTTGGTGTACGAGCAGTGTGTGTGGCTGATGCTGTATTGGTGTACGAGCAGTGTGTGCGGCTGAACCTGTGTTGGTGTACGAGCAGTGTGTGTGGCTGATGCTGTATTGGTGTACGAGCAGTGTGTGCGGCTGAACCTGTGTTGGTGTACGAGCAGTGTGTGTGGCTGAACCTGTATTGGTTTACGAGCAGTGTGTGCAGAATGGAAGCTGTTAGTGAGCCTAGACAGGTGACATTATTGCTAAAATGGGAGGTTTGGAAGGTCTGAGTGATGAGCCTGGGCTATAGGATAGCAAGCAACAACCCTGAAGGCTGTAATTGTAGCGAACCACTGCTGCATCTTAATGTTCAATCCGACACACAAAGCAGTGACTTCAGACACACTTGCCACCTGCATATTAAGTGTCTCATTCTTTGTGTGTGCGGTTACTTCAGACCAGTTTAATTATTGTTCTGAACACAAGGTGAGGCTTTGCTGAAAGCCTGGTGTTGAGTTCAGGTTGAATGGGCTGAAGCTTCTTCACTTTCTGTACCTTATTGTCCTACTTGAATCTGAGTTCAGTTTCTTACTCCATATCCTCTCTATCACCAAGACCACCTGCTCCCAGCTGTTCCCCTCCCTGTAGCAGCTCATCTGCTGAAGACTTCACCCATGCCTTTGTTACCTTCAGACTAGACTGTTTGGTCTCCTGGCTGGCTTCCCATCTTCCACCCTCCAGGTGTAAATTACTAAACTCTGCTACCTATATCCTAACTCCCACCTGTTCACCCTCACCCCTGTGCTAGCTGATCCACATTTGCTCCTGGTCAAAAAATATCCTTATTTCAAAATTCTCATTCTCGTGTTCAAATGACCTTGCCTCTCCCTATCTCTTTAATGGCCCCTTTCTCCCCTATATACCCTATCTCTCTAATGGCCTCCGGCCCCACAACCCTTTGTAACTGAAGGACAGGAGGTTAGAGGGCTGGAGTTGACCAGTGCAGGGAGGAGCTGGCTGGACTGATCAGTCACAGAATCTTCCAGCGCAGTGATTTCTGCCCATGCTGGTTGTCTTCAGTCTGCCTGGTGAATTATTAACTGGCAGTGGGCATTTCCTTGTCAAAGGATACAATAAGGCTATTCTGCTTCAGAGCCACTATCTCACTATTTGCTTCACACAATCCATTTACAGTGTGTTGCTGTGTGGAGATAGGGACGGATGTCTCCAGGACAGTCAGCTCATCTCTGCTTCGGGTCTGAGTAGTCTATTGGCTATGCTAACATCCAGATGGTAACTGTACAAGATCTGTGTGGTGGGAGATCCATAGTCTAAGGTACAGTGATCAACTGTGTATTTTTATTCTTTCATGGGATGTGGGTGTCACTGGTCTTTGTTGCTCATCCCTTGCCACACCATTTCAGAGGGCAGTTAAGAGTCAACCACATTGGTGTGGGTCTGGAGTTACATGTAGGCCAGACCAGGTAAGGATGGCAGATTTCTTTCCCTAAAGGACATTAGTGAACCAGATGGGTCCTCACAACAATCAACAATGGTTTCATGGTCACTATTACTGGGACTAGCTTTATATTCCAAATTTATTAACTAAATTTAAATTCCACCTGCTGCTGTGGTGGGATTTGAACTCTTGTCCCCAGATCGTTAGCCTGGGCGCCTGGATTACCAATCCAGTGACATTACCACTATGCCACCGTCTCCCCTATTGTCAACCTGTTTGTGTGTAAAACATTGTGTTGGCTGTGCCCTCTCTTCCTCTGATGACCTTAGCTCATCTTAGGTTAAAACCTTTGTTTTTTTAAAAATTTATTCATTGGGATGTGGGCATTGCTGGCTAGGTCAGCATTTATTGCCCACCCCTAGTTGCCCTTGAGAAGGTGGTGGTGAGCTGCCTTCTTGAACCACTGGTACACCCACAGTGCTGTTAGAAAGGGAGTTTGAGGATTTTGACCCAGCGATAGTGAAGGAACGGCGATATATTTCCAAATCAGGATGGCGAGTGGCTTGGAGGGAAACTTCCAGGTGGTGGTGTTCCCATGTTTCTGCTGCCCTTGTCCTCCTAAATGATAGTGATCGTGAGTTTGGAAGGTGCTGTTGAAGGAGCTTTGGTGAGCTTCTGCAGTGCACCTTGTAGATGACACACACTGCTGCCACTGTGCGTCGGTGATGGAGGGAGTGAATGTTTTATGTTTTATGTTTAATGGTGAGAGAAGCGGGGTCATTTACAGCGAGAGAGTGTGAGAGAAACAGCGGGGTCATTTACAGTGAGAGAGTGAGAGAAACAGTATGGTCATTTACAGCGAGAGAGAGAGAGAGAGGAGTGGAGCCATTTACGGTGAGAGAGTGTGAGAGAAAGAGTGTGGTCATTTACAGTGAGAGAGGAGCCGAGGCCTTTAACAGTGAGAGAAGAGTGTGAGAACATTAAAGAGGATGAGCTGAAAAAGAGCACGGAGAGCAACTGATTGGTGAGTAGGATTGGTGAGTTATTCTAGTCTCTAACGTGATTAGACCTCTAGTCTTTTTGTTCTCTTTTTCTTAAAGATAGCTTGTTCAGTCTAAGACCAATATTGGCAAGTATTTAAAAAATTACAATAAAGTGTAAAGAGTGAGGATACTAGAGTAATGAATTAATAAACTGAATAAAATATGATAGTGATAGCAGAATGGGTGATGTGTTGCTGCTGCAGCATGTGGGAGCTGCTGGACACCAAGGTGACCCAGAGCGAAAACATCTGTACCAAGTGTTTACGGCTCGAGGAACTTTGGATCCGAGTTAAGGAGCTGCAGACATTGCGCCACATCAGGGAGGGGGAAAGTTACCTGGACACTTTGGTCCAGGAAGCAGTCACACCCCTCATGTTTAGGTAATTCAAATTTGGTCTGTGATCAGGCACAGGAGGATGTGACTGCAAGTGAAGCAGGTGTGGGGACCCAGGGGGTAGCATTCGAGGAGCCGCAGCCCCTGCAACTATCCAATAGTTACAAGGCTCTTGCAAACTGTGTGGACGAGAACAGGGACTGCAGGGAGGAGGAGTGAACTGATCACGGCCCCGTGATACAGGGAGTCATTCAAGTGAGGGGAGGAAATAGGAATGTAATAGTGGTAGGGGACAGTATAATTAGGGGGATAGAAACCATTCTCTGCAGCCGTGAGTGTGAGTCCCGAAGGCTGTGTTGCCTGCCCGGTGCCAGGGTTAAGGACGTCTCCTCAAGGCTGGGGAGGAGCTTGGAGTGGGAGAGGAGGGATCCAGTTGTTGTTGTCCATGTTGGTACCAATGACATTGATAGGACTAGAAAGGAGGTTCTGCTGAGAGAATTTGAACAGTTAGAAGCTAAATTAAAAAGCAGAACCTCCAAGGTAATAATCTCGGGATTGCTACTTGAGCCACGGGCGAACTGGCATAGGGTAAATAAAGTCAAGGAGTTACATGCGTGGCTCAGAGATTGGTGTGGGAGGAATGGGTTTCAGTTCATGGGGCACTGGCACCAGTACTGGGGTAGAAGTGAGCTGTTCCAGTGGGGCAGGCTTCACTTGAACCGTGCAGGGACCAGTGTCCTTGCGAATCAAATAACTAGGGCGGTAGAGAGGGCTTTAAACTAAATAGAGGAGGGGGGTGGAGGGTTCTGGAAAGGGGATATGGAGGCTTACAAAGCAAAACGATATGGCAGCCTTGCAGTGCAGCTATTTAGGTAATGATACCCAGAGTGTACAAACATAAAAAACAGCAGCAAATAGGGTCAAAGGGGGGAAAAAATGGTAAAAAGGCAAAATTAATGGTCCTTTGCTTAAATGCATGTAGTATTCCGAACAAAATAAATGAATTAACGGCACAAATAGCGGTTAATGTGTATGAACTTATAGTTATTACAGAGATGTGGTTACAAGGAGATCAAAGCTGGGAACTAAATATTCAGGAGTATGTGACTTTTCAAAAGGACAGGCAGGAAGGAAGGCCTGGTGGGGTAGCTTTGTTAGTACGAGATGGGATAAGTACGATAGCAAGAAATTATCTTGGATTGGAAGATGTCAAATTCATGTGGATGGAGGTAAGAAATAACAAGAAGAAGGAGACACTGTTGGGAGTAGTCTATGGGCCCCCTGACAATAGCTATACTGTAGGACAGAGAATAAATCAGAAGATAATGAGGGCATGTAAGAAAGGCAGTACATTAATCATGGGTGACTTTAATCTTTATGTAGATTGGGAAAATCAAACTGGCAGAGGTAGATACGAGCAAGAATTCATAGAGTGTATTTGGGACAGTTTCTTAGAACAATATGTTGTGGAATCCAACCAGGGATCAGGCTATTTTGGATCTGGTAATGTGTAATGAGGCAGGTTTAATAAATGATGTCAGAGTAGAGGATCCCCTAGGAAACAGTGACCATAACATGGTAGAATTTAGCATTCAGTTTGAGAGTGAGAAACTTGGGTCAGAAACAACTGTGCTAAACTTAAATAAGGTTAATTGCAAAGGAATGAGGGCAGAGTTGGCTGAAGTGGACTGGGAAAGGAGTTTAGCAGAAAAGATGGTTGATGAACAATGGCAGACGTTTAAGAAAATAGTTCATGACTCTCAACAAAGATATATCCCAGTGAGGAAGAAGGATTCAAGGAAGGGGATAAACCAACCATGGTTAACCAAGGAAGTTAAGGACAGTATCAAATTGAAGGAAAAAACATACAATGTGGCAACGATCAGTGGTAATCCAGAGGATTGGGAAAGTTTTAAAAACCAACAATAGGTGACCAAAAACTAATAGAGGGAGAAAATAAGCTTTGAGGGTAAACTAGCAAGTAATATAAAAACAGACAGTAAGAGCTTTAAACATATAAAAAGGAAGAGAGAGGCCAAAGTGAACATAGGCCCCTTAGAGAATGAGGCTGGGGAAATAATAATGCGGAACCAGGAAATGGAAGAGGAGCTGAATAAATACTTTGCTTCAGCCTTCATGGTAGAAGATACTAATACTGTTCCACAAATACTAAATAATCAAGGGGCAAAAGGGGGAGAGGAAATAAATACAGTAACTATTACTGGAGAAAAAGTACTAGGGAAACTAATGGGGCTAAAGGCCGATAAGTCCCCTGGACCTGATGGGTTGCATCCTAGGATATTAAAGGAAGTAGCTACAGAGATAGTGGATAAACTGGTAGTAATCTTCCAAGAACCCTTAGATTCTGGATAAGCCCCAGAGGATTGGACAACGGCCAATATAACACCCTTGTTCAAAAAGGGAGGGAGACAAAAAACGGGTAACTATAGGCCAGTTAGCATAACATCCGTCATCGAAAAATGTTGGAGTCTATTATAAAGGATGTGATAGCAGAGCATTTAGAAATACATAATCTAATCAAGCAGAGTCAGCATGGCTTCATGAAGGGGAAATCATGCCTAACAAATTCATTAGAATTTTTTGAGGTGGTAACAAGCAGGATAAAGGGGAACCATTGGATGTAATATATTTGTATTTCCAAAAGGCATTTGATAGGTATTGCACATAAGGCTAAATAAGATGAGAGCCCATGGTGTTGGGGGTAGTATATTAACATGGATAGAGGATTGGCTAACCAATAGGAGATAGAGAGTTGGGATAAGGGGGGCATTTTCAGGATGGCAACCTGTAACTAGTGGAGTGCCACAGGGATCAGTGCTGGGGCCTCAATTATTTGCAATATATATTAATGACTTAGATGAGGGAAATTAATGTAATATCAGCAAGTTTGCGGATGACACAAAAATAGTTGGGAAAGCAAATGGCGAGGATGACACAAGGAGCCTACAGAGGGATATAGACAGGTTAAGTGAGTGGGCAAAAACTTGGCAGATGGAATATAATGTGGGAAAATTTGAGGTTATGCACTTTGGCAGGAAGGATAGAGGAGCTGAATATTATATAAATGGAGAAAGACTGCAGAAAGCTGCAGCACAGAGGGATTTGGGAGCCATTGTGCACGAATCCAAAAAAGCTAGCATACAAGTTCAACAGGTAATAGGGAAGGCAAATGGAATGTTGGCATTTATTTCAAAGGGAGTGGAGTATAAAAATAGAGAAGTCTAGCTAAAACTATACAAGGCACTAGTTAGACCACATCTAGAACACTGAACAATTTTGGCCCCCTTATCTAAGGAAAGATATACTGGCATTGGAGGCAGTCCAGAGAAGGTTCACTAGGTTGATCCCGGGTATGGAGGGATTTTCTTATGAGGAGAGGTTGAGTAGGTTGGGCCTGTACTCATTGGAGTTTAGAAGAATGAGAGGCGACCTTATTGAAACATATAAGATTCTTAGGGGGCTTGACAGGGTAGATGCTGAGAGGTTGTTTCCCCTTGTGGGAGAGTCTAGGACCAGAGGGCATAATCTCAGGGTAAGGAGTCGCCCATTTAAAACAGAGATGAGGAGGAATTTCTTCTCTCAGAGGGTAGTCAATCTGTGGAATTCTTTACTTCAGAGGGCTGTAGAGGCTGGGTCGTTAAGTGTATTCAAGGCTGAGATGGACAGATTTTTAATCAGTAAGGGAGTCAAGGGTTATGGGGTAAAGGCATGAAAGTGGAGTTGAGAATTATCAGATCAGCCATGATCTCATTGAATGTCGGAGCAGACGTGATGAGCCAAATGGCCTACTTCTGCTCCTACGTCTTATGATCTTAAGGTGGTGAATGAGGTGCCAGTTGAGCGGGCTGATTTGTCCCTGGTTGAGGTCAGACAGCATCTGTGGAGAGAAACAGAGTTAACATTTCAGGTCAATGGCCTTTCATCAGAATTGTCAGCTGCTGGGTTTTTCCAGCATGTTTTGTTCTTATCTTAGATTTGCATCTGCAGTATTTTGCTTTTGTGTCAGTGAGCAGGTTAATGCTGAATAAGTGCCATTTGATAGCATTGTCGACAACACCTTCCATCACTTTACTGTAGAGTAGACTGATGGGGTGGTAATTGGCCGGGTTGTATTTGTCCTACTTTTTGTGGACAGGACATACCTGGGCAATTTTCCACATTGCTGGGTAGATGCCAGTGTTCTGGCTGTGCTGGAACAACTTGGCTAGGGGTGCGGCAAGTTCTGGAGCACAAGCCTTCAGTACTTTTGCCAGAATGTTGTCAGGGCCCATAGCCTTTACACTATCCAGTGCCTTCAGCCGTTTCTTGATATCACGTAGAGTGAATCGAATTGGCTGAAGACTGGCATCTGTGATGCTGAGGACCTCCAGAGGAGGCCAAGATGGATCATCCACTGAGTACTTCTGGCTGAAGATTGATGCGAATGCTTCAGCCTTATCTTTTGCACTGAACTGCTGGGTTCCTCCATCATTGAGGATGGGGATATTTGTAGAGCCTCCTCCTCCTATGAGTTGTTTAATTGTCCACCACTATTCACGACTGGATGTGGCAGGCCCTCATAGCTTAGACCTGATCCGTTGCAAAAGCAAATTCTGTCCATCACTTGCTGCTTCTCCTGTTTAGCATGCATGTAGTCCTTTGTTGTAGCTTCACCAGGTTGGCACCTCATTTTTCAGTATGCCTGCTGCTACTTTTAGCATGCTCTCCTGCACTCTTCATTGAACCAGGGTTGATCCCCTGGCTTGATGGTAATGGTGGAACGAGGGATATGCTGGGCACATTGAAATGGAATACAGTTCTGTTCTGGATACCTACAGTGCCTCGTGATTGCCCTGTTTTGAGCATCAAGTTCTGAGTCTGCTGCATTTAACATTGTGCTAGTGCCAACAACATGATGGAGACAGGACTTTGTTTCCACAAGGACCATGCGCTGGTCACTCCTAATACTGTCATGAACTGATGCATCTGTGATAGTTAGATTGGTGAGGATGAGGTCTAGTGGGCTTCTTCCTCTTGTTCCCTCACCACCTGCTGCAGACCCAGTCTAGCAGCTATGTCCTTTAGGACTCGGCCAACTCGGTCAGGAGTGGTGCTACCGAGCCACTCTTGGTGATGGACATTGAAGTCCCCCACCCAGAGTATATTCGGTGCCCTTGCCAACCTCGGTGTTTCCTCCAAGTGGTGTTCAACATGCAGGAGCACTGATTCATCAGATGACGGTGGGGGTGGGTGAGTGTGAGGGATGTAGGTGGTAACCAGCAGTATGTTTCCTTGCCCATGTTTGACCTGATGCCATGAGACTTCATGGGGTCTGGAGTCAGTTTTGAGGACCACCAGGACCACTCCTTCCCAATTGTTTACCACTGTCCACCACCCCTATTGGATCTGTCCTGCCAGTGGGACAGGACATACCCAGGGATGGTGATGGTGGTGTCTGGGACATTATCTGTAAGGTATGATTCCGTGAGGATGACTATGTCAGGCTGTTGCTCGTCAGGCTGTGGGACAGCTCTCCCAATGTTGGCACAGATATGATTGAAGAGGACTATGCAATGTCAGCAGGGCAGGGTGTGTTGTTGTAGTATCCGCTCTTGGTCGTGTCTGCTTAGCCTACAAGGAGTGCAAGGAGGGATATATCTGATAGTCAGCTATAAACCTCTCTATCTGCTTAATCTGAGAGAAGGAGAGTGATTTGTGCCTTTTGTAGAATCCAAGCACCAACCTGCCAAGGAAAGACAGACTGACATTTCTAATGTGCCATTCACAAACACAGGACATCGCGAAGCCAGTGATGTACTTCTGAAGTGTCCTCTCTGGTGTGGCAAACGTGACAATTTATGTATAGCAGGGCCCCACAAACTGCAATTAAAGAAATGACCAGGTCATCTGTGTTTCCAGTTAGAGGGATAAATATTGGACAAGACACTAGGAGAATTCCTCTGTTTTTCTTCAAAGAATACCATGTGGTTTTTTCCTTTATATGCACCTGAAAGAGCAGATGTGGCCTTGGTTTAACCTCTCAACTGATAGACAGCAAGGCAGCATTTCATCAACATTGCACTGAACATGTCAACCTGGGTCACATGTTTAATCCTCTGGGGTGAAGCTTGAACCCACGACCTTCTGACCTAGAGGCAAGAAGCTACTTCCAACCTCTGGCTGAGTAATAGCCCCTCATTTTTTGTTCAAGGAAATGACCCTTTGATGTATGACAAGTTTGAAATATACAGGAATTCCTGATGTTTTATGTGGGCATCTAATTAGTGTTTTTCCTTGTTCCATTTCATATCGGTGTTGGTTTTACTGCTGATTTTGAAAGCTGTGTGAGTGATCTGTAACCTTTACAGTAGGGACGTTTGCATTATACCTCAGACTGTGTGCGTGTAATATGTGGCTGGGCAGATGGTAATAAGTTGCTGTTGCAGAACCATGTTTTTCCACGTAGGTTCTTGTGCAGGAAACAAATGTGCATGTTGAGTAAGTGTGTGTCATCCAAACTCTGCTGCCCATATCCAAACTCACACCAAGTCTTGTTCACCCATCACCACTGTGCTCACTGACTTATGTTGACTGCAGGTCTGACAACACCTCAATCTTAAATTTCTCACCCTTGTTTTCAAATCCCTCCATGGTCTAAGTCCTCCTTGTCTTTGTACCTCATACAGTCCTCTTTATCTCTGCACTCCTCTAATTCCAGCCTCTTGAACATCCCTGATTTTAATCGCTCTACCATTGGTGGCTATGCTTTCACCTGCCTGGGCTCCAAGCTCTGGAATTGCCTCCGCCTCTCTACCGCTCCTCCTTTAAGTCATTCCTTTAAACAATTTGTGCCTGATAACACTCCTGTGAAGCACCTTGAGATATGTTATATCAAAGGCATTGTGTAAATCCAGGTTTTTTCTTATATTCAGGGTCCAGTGAAATGAGATTGATTCCTGCTTCATTCCTGTCAGTCCCTGTTGTGGGCAGATCTCTCAGCTTCTGGTGTCACTGCCACACTCTTCAGTGGTACAAAGGACCGTCCCCGCCCTGCGTTGGGGGAGAGACGACCCCGCCCTGCGTTGGGGGAGAGACGTCCCCGCCCTGCGTTGGGAGAGAGACGTCCCCGCCCTGCGTTGGGAGAGAGACGACCCCGCCCTGCGTTGGGAGAGAGACGTCCCCGCCCTGCGTTGGGAGAGAGACGTCCCCGTCCTGCGTTGGGAGAGAGACGTCCCCGCCCTGCGTTGGGAGAGGGGCGTCCCCACCCTGCGTTGGGGGAGGGGCGTCCCCGCCCTGCGTTGGGAGAGGGGCGTCCCCGCCCTGCGTTGGGAGAGGGGCGTCCCCGCCCTGCGTTGGGAGAGAGACGTCCCCGCCCTGCGTTGGGAGAGGGGCGTCCCCGCCCTGCGTTGGGAGAGAGACGTCCCCGCCCTGCGTTGGGAG
This sequence comes from Cetorhinus maximus, assembly GCF_964194155.1. NCBI lineage: Eukaryota > Metazoa > Chordata > Chondrichthyes > Lamniformes > Cetorhinidae > Cetorhinus > Cetorhinus maximus. The sequence continues at coordinate 774,606 of NW_027596153.1, forward strand.
AGGGGCGTCCCCGCCCTGCGTTGGGAGAGGGGCGTCCCCGCCCTGCGTTGGGAGAGAGACGTCCCCGCCCTGCGTTGGGAGAGAGACGTCCCCGCCCTGCGTTGGGAGAGAGACGTCCCCGCCCTGCGTTGGGAGAGAGACGTCCCCGCCCTGCGTTGGGAGAGAGACGTCCCCGCCCTGCGTTGGGAGAGAGACGTCCCCGCCCTGCGTTGGGAGAGAGACGTCCCCGCCCTGCGTTGGGAGAGAGACGTCCCCGCCCTGCGTTGGGGGAGAGACGTCCCCGCCCTGCGTTGGGAGAGGGGCGTCCCCGCCCTGCGTTGGGAGAGAGACGTCCCCGCCCTGCGTTGGGGGAGAGACGTCCCCGCCCTGCGTTGGGAGAGAGACGTCCCCGCCCTGCGTTGGGAGAGAGGCGTCCCCGCCCTGCGTTGGGAGAGGGGCGTCCCCGCCCTGCGTTGGGGGAGGGGCGTCCCCGCCCTGCGTTGGGGGAGAGACGTCCCCGCCCTGCGTTGGGAGAGAGACGTCCCCGCCCTGCGTTGGGAGAGGGGCGTCCCAGCCCTGCGTTGGGAGAGAGACGTCCCCGCCCTGCGTTGGGAGAGAGACGTCCCCGCCCTGCGTTGGGAGAGAGGCGTCCCCGCCCTGCGTTGGGGGAGGGGTGTCCCCGCCCTGCGTTGGGGGAGGGGTGTCCCCGTCCTGCGTTGGGGGAGGGGTGTCCCCGCCCTGCGTTGGGGGAGGGGTGTCCCCGCCCTGCGTTGGGGGAGGGGTGTCCCCGCCCTGCATTGGGGGAGGGGTGTCCCCGCCCTGCGTTGGGGGAGGGGTGTCCCCGCCCTGCGTTGGGGGAGGGGTGTCCCCGCCCTGCGTTGGGGGAGGGGTGTCCCCGTCCTGCGTTGGGGGAGGGGTGTCCCCGTCCTGCGTTGGGGGAGGGGTGTCCCAGCCATGTAACTCACTCCTGGTTATCCATTATTCTGTATATAAACCCTCCACCCTCCTGGACCCCTCGATTAGATTCCAGTCTGTAACTGACTCCCGGGTATCTGTTATTCTATATATAAACCACCCCGGGCCGCTCGATTGGAAGCCAGAGCTGTGGGTTGGGATTGCATGGCAGCGGGTGACTGTATGGGTAGAGATGCCTTGTGACTGGCTAGAGTATATTGTTTGTTTCTGCGAAGCTTTATTGAGCTGTTCCAGAACAGCTGATGTGAGTCAGCAGCAGCCTCTTTACAATCTGTGTTACTGGAACAGATTGTACAGATGTCGAGCTTCTTGTTTCCTCTTTCGGCTTCTTAGGTTCACGGTGAGCAACTTCAAAATACCAGTGAGTGCTTTGTAAAAGAAGATACTCCGATTGCATGAGCTGGAGGGTTGCCTTTTGGATGCCCCTGTCATACTGGTAAGGTGTTGAGAATACTCTCACTCTCCTACACAGCCCTTCTGCTGCTGTGCCTGTATCATTATTAGGGCAAAGTCACTTTCCCTGCTGCTTTAATGGAACCCTTTTGCAATGTTAATCACACTGCACATGTTTCCCTTCGACTCCCACTTTCTCTATTGCTGTTCTTGTGACATTGTTTATGTTGACATTGTCGCACTGTTTCCCTGTGGAATAGAGTCTTTAAAGCAGAGGTCATTGTATTTAAGAGGAGGCTTGCTGCCTATGTGAGGAAGAAGGGAATAGAAGGAAAGTAGGGCAGTGTGAGAAGAGTTAATTGCAGCGGAAGGGGACATGTGCAGAGTGTAAAAACCAATATGGAGCAGTTGAGCCGTATGGTCTGTTTGTAGACTACAGGTTTTGTAGTTCTGGTGTGACAAGGGGCTGAGATCGATCAGTTCTGGCCTTATCCATCCATCAGGAGATTATTCTCCTCCTCCGTGCTAGAGATTTGATGCTGACAGGAAGGTTGATACTGATACCCCTCCTGAGACCAGCTACCTCATCTCAGAGCGAGAATGCAATCTGGGACTCTCAGCTCTGTGTTCTCAGTGAAACCATGCTGTAACCAGCGGGAGTGTGAATGAAGCTATAATGCTATTGAGCGTTTCCATTATCGGAATGCAGCAGGCAGGTTCACAGTGGTGTTTGGAAAGGGGAAAAAAATAATATTATACTGTCTTTTCAAACTCTAGATTCATTTTCAATCTCCATTTCATCCAGTAACAAAGCATTGATGTCCTTTTAATATTTAATGATTGAAAGACTAGGTCAAGAAAAAGATTCACAAACTCCTGTCACTGATCCATCCTGTCCGGTGACGGTGAGTCACTGAACTGTCCTGTCCGGTGACGGTGAGTCTGTGAACCGTCCAGTCCCGGTGACGGGGAGTCTCTGATCCGTCCTGTCCAGTGACGGTGAGTCACTGAACCATCCAGTCCCGGTGACGGTGAGTCACTGAACCGTCCTGTCCCAGTGACGGTGAGTCTCTGATCCGTCCTGTTTGGTGACGGTGAGTCTCTGAACCGTCCTGTCCAGTGACGGTGAATCTCTGATCCGTCCTGTCCAGTGACGGTGAGTCACTGATCCATCCTGTCCGGTGACGGTGAGTCTCTGAACTGTCCTGTCCGGTGACAGTGAGTCTCTGAACCGTCCAGTCCCGGTGACGGTGAGTCTCTGAACCGTCCAGTCCCGGTGACGGTGAGTCACTGAACCGTCCTGTCCCGGTGACAGTGAGTCTCTGAACTGTCCAGTCCCGGTGACGGTGAGTCACTGAACCGTCCTGTCCGGTGACATTGAGTCTCTGAACCATCCAGTTCTGGTGACGGTGAGTCTCTGAACCGCCCTGTCCCGGTAATGGTGATTGTAGTGGTCTGCCCACATGGATTCAGTTGTGATTCATGGTAATGGTGGTTTTTGGGCAATATTCACTGAAGGAATTTTGTTTGCTCTTTTATGTCAAGTGTGTGGTTCGCAGCACCAGCCTGATGAGGCAAAATGAGATAACGCAGTGATCTACCATGAAGCCTTTAGCCTACTGTGGGTCTGCGATCTGTACAGTAAAAAACACAAACCTCATGGAATGATTGGTTATTTTCTCACTGGGTGAATTGACCCAATGGTTCTCAGGAATTCTCGCCTAACAGGAAAAAATAATTCTTTATTCTATGTCCTCTATACAGCACAACATATAAGCATGCACACACGTAGATATGCATGCGTGAATACTTGCACATACATTGACAAGTACATGAGCATAGATGTATACCTGCATATGCATATAGGCACACTTGATAATGTGTGAGCATGTACGTGCTCAAGTGTATAGCTACCCTCAGTTTAAGGGGATGCAGTAAATCACTTGCCCAATGACTTCCTTCTCCCGTGTCATAAGAAATCTCTTCGTTTTGTTGCTTCTCATCATCAGTAATGAAGCTTCATTCTTTGTAGAGCAGTTGGTTTGACTTGATGGATTCTCCAAGTTTTGCATTTTCATTCCAAATATTTTCTTGACTTCACGTTCATGGTTAGCAGTTGCTCCATAAGCTGGCCCCTGTGACCTGAATGCCCTTTACCTGCCCATGGTCTCAATGGTCCCTCCCTAACAGCACTGTGGCTGTACCTACACCACATGGTGCAGCGGTTCAAGGTGGCAGCTCACCACCACCTTGTCAAGGGCAATTAAGGATGGGCAATAAATGCTGACCCAGCCAACAATACCTAAGCTCCGTGAACAAATAAAAAAAGAACAAAAACACTGGCACAAGCCAGGGATTGTAACAGAATATGGTCACTGGGATACCTCATGTGCTGCCAAGTGAATTTACCTCTTTACAAACTGCAGACTGGATAAGCAATGTAGTGACTCAGTACACACTTCAAACTAGTAATTGGGTTATTAACACAAGATATGTGAATGAACAGGATGTAGTTTTCATAGTGAGATTACTTTCTCTATACTTTATAAAATAACAAAGGCACAACTTGCTCTCTTTTTAAATATAGTTTTTAACTACATGCTTACTATGACGTCAGGCTAGCATGGCACTTTAAACCACTCAGCATCATAAAGATGACTCTGTTACCAGTAGCCTGTGTGTGTGTGTGTGTGTGTATTTTCTTTTAGAGTTACAACTATAAATCAGTGAGTTGCAACTTATCCCCGAGCTTGTGACTCTGTGTGCTTCAGCTGTATGTACTTGCCTTTTTTTCCAGGAATCCAGGAAAAGCTGTCAATCAAAGTTCCTGCCTCTGGATTGCAGGCCTATCCTTTGATGTGCGACCAGTAAAATAAAGCAGACGCTGTTGCCAAGGCCATGCACTCAGCAGGAGAACAAGGCAAAGCCATGTTATGTAGGTTATATAATAACAGTACCAATCAATCATGTGCATCCTAAACTATGGAAAGAGTGAATAAAGCTGTAGAAATTAATGAGGGTGAGCATGCAAAGAGTGAAAATTAACATTTAACACTGGGATTTAACCTCTTGCATGATGTTCCTAGCAACACAAATATTTATGAGTTTAAAAAGTTCCATGTGGGTAAAAATCCATTTTTATCCCACAGGCATTAGAATATCATCAATACTTCTGAAGTGTAGTCACTGTTGTAATGTAGTGAAGGGTGACAGCTAATTTCACACAGCAAGATGCCACGAATGGCAGTACAATGATGATCAGATAATCTCTTTCAGTGATGTTTATTCTGGGATAAATATTGGACAGGATGCTGACTGGATGGTGCATTCAAATCTCTGGATTGAGACTTAAATGTTCTGACTCAGAAGAGGCAAGAGTGTTAGCACTGAACCACACGACAGTGCCATCGAAAATCAGCTCAGTGCTTCTATAGTTAGATAATATGATGATAGCATCTGTAAGTAGCTTTGACTACTGTGCAAAATGCAGTAGTCCATTGTTACGATCCAGCAGTTGGTAAAGCTGAGTTATTTAAAAATCCCAGAGGGAAACTTTAAACAACTGTCAAAATCTATAATTTGAAGTGTTATGTTTGAGGTGCAACTCTAAATTCAGGAATCAGACCACTGGTTCTCGAGAGGTTTTATATTAAACTAAATGAAACATTTTATCAAGTTACAACACATTAAATAGATTAGACATGGCTACAAATTAGTATTATCATAAATTACTATCTCAAATTCCTGAACTAATCTCCATTAAGGCAACAGCACCCATAGACTTAACCAGACACTAGGCAAAGCATTTTCACCTTACAAATTCAAAATGAGGTTCCTTTCACTTTGGTTCCAGTGGAAACTGTTGGAGGCTTACAGCTACTTTGATCTTATATTGCCTCTGGCCTGCTCGCATGAAAACTGCTATCGGTTATATCTAGCACAGGCCATTGAATGTAAATTCTTATTGTATCACCAGCCTCTTTGAACTTCACCTCTTCTAACAATAAAACTCCTTTCATAGTACCAATTTTATTAGTAATATAAACATATGGCTTGGTCTCTGCTAGCTAGGGGCCAGATTTCACCCCACTTCTTGAATGCTCTATTCAACTAAATGCAAATGCACTCTACCTCTCTTACATCTCAAAACTAGCACATCAAAGCACCCAGACTAGCTGTCTTTAATCCAATTAAGACACACCCACAGATTAAACCTCTATTTTAAAAGAAAAATATTTTCCAATAATGTTATATACATTAATAGCTTCATGAGTAACAAGATAGATGAATTGACAGTTGTTACAGACAGGGGAGAGAGGCAAAGCTGAACTCCTTTATTTTCTCACCATCTGTCCGTAAGCAGAGGTGTTTTTCTTTTTGAAATAGGCTGTTGGGTGTTTCCCTAAACCCTCTGTTTGTGAGGTCAAATTTTAAATTGACTCGCAGCAAACTCTCTTTAGACTTAAATCAGAAATATAGTTTATTCACACATTCAAACCCAGGGAATTTCACACACACAAGCACACAATAAGAAGAACGAAAAGAGGAGTTTTTCAACTATGAATAACTTAAAAGATAAAGCACCACAGATATGGATATCGTTTCATGTGATTGCCAGACTCCAGAAAGTCAGAGCCCAAGGAGGGTTCCTTCACACAGGAGTTACAGTTCAGGCAGGTTCTACTAGCTGAAGCAGGAGTTCACAGAATTCCTTTAAAGTTGATAGGAACACAACGAGATGAAGTTGGTATACAGAGACTTGATCTGATTGGCAGGCAATGGCAGGAACCTTTGCAGAGAAACAGGATTCAAGGACCTAGAGTTAATGCAGGCTGTTAGTCAGCCTGGAGTCCTGCTTTGATGTTTGCAGGTTGGAGTTTAAACAGCAGACTGAGTTGAGTGTCTAGAAATGTAATATTAAAACTTTTCAAAGGCCAGAAGCTTAGGTCATGTGATGTTGCTTATTAATGAGTCAGTTGCAGGACAACAAGCAGTTTCTATGCCTCTGGTCAAAATCCATTGTTCACCTTAGGATGGTGGCTTTTAGCACCTCTGCAGGTATGACGGTTTTTGATGGCTCTCCCTTTGTTATAGTCCAGGCTGAGAAGACAAGTTGTCTGCTAGTTCCTGGTTTTGTTGATTGTAATGTATCCTCACAATATGAGGAGCGAGATCCCACAAGGATGAGGGTTGTCCTGTAACTGCTACTGGAAATTTCCAGAACCCCTGTAGCCAACTTGTGAATCATGTGACATGTAGCAGCCATCTTTTGGTTCTGCAAGGTCCAAGGTTTTTAAATAAGCGAAAGGTAAGGTTTGATTTAAACAGTTTGTGATCTCTTTTGTGTCTTAGGGACATGACATAGCACAAATAGAAATAAATGAGCATGATATGATAACCATTACAGAATGGCTGCAAGGTGACCGAGGCTGGGAACTGAATATTCATGGTTATTTGACATTTCAGAAAGAAAGGAAAAGGAGGTGGGGTGGCTCTGTTAATAAAGGATGAGATCAGTACTGTAGTGAGAAAAGATCTTGGCTTGGAAGAGCAAGATGTAGAATCAGTTTCAGTAGAGATAAGAAATAGCAAAGAAAAGTCATTGGTGGGAGTGGCTTATAGGCCCCGTGATAGCTACATAGTCGATCAGAGTACAAATCAAGAAATAATGGAGGCTTGTAAGAAAGGCACAGCAATAATCAAAGACAATTTTAACCTTCATATAGATTGGTTGAATCGAATTGGCAAAGGTAGCCTGGAGGGTGAGTTCATAGAGTCCTTTCAGGACAGTTTATTAGAACAATACGTTCCAGAAGAAACCAGGGACCAGGCTATTTTAGACCTGGTAATGTGTAGTAAGACAGGAATCCTTTAGGCAAGAGTGATTCTAACATGATAGAATTTCACATTCAGGTTGAGGGTGAGAAACTTGGTTCCATAACTAGTGTCTTAAACTTAAATAAAGGCAATTTCAAGAGTATAAGACAGAGTTGGCTGCAGTGAACTGTGAAAATAGATTAAAAAGTAAGATGCTTAATAAGTGGTGACAGACATTTAAGGAGATAAGTGTCCTTCATCTCTACAAAGATATATTCCACTGAGAAAGAAAGACTACGAGAATGATGGAAGTTAAAGGTGGCATCAAATTGAAAGAGGTGTATAATGCTGCAAGGATTAGTGGTAGGCCAAAAGATTGGGAAAATGAGAAACCAGCAAAGAATGACAAAAAATATAAAGCAAGGAATTAGAATATGAATAAACTAGCAAGAAATATAAAAGGAAAGAGCAAGAGCTTCTGCAAGTCTATATAAAGGAAAAGAGTCATTGAATTAAATGGTGGCCCTTTAGAAGGTGAGACTGGGTAATTAATAATGAGCAACGAGGAAATGGCAAAGGCTTTGACAAGTATTTTATATCTGTCTTCACAGTAAAAAGTACAAAAAACATCTCAAGAATTGTAGTTGAAAAGCAAGGGTCACAAGGGAGGAAGGAACTTAAAACAATCAGGATCACTAGAGAAAAAAATGCTCGGAAAACTAACAGGACTAAAGGCTGACAAATCCCTTGGACCCAATAAGCTGCACCCCAGGATCTTAACAGAAGTAACTGGAGAGATAGTGGATGCGTTGGTTATAATCTTCCAAAATTCTCTAGATTTGGGAAAGATTCCAGCAGTTTGGAAAACCCTAAATGTAACACCTCTATTCAAGAAAGCAGGGAGACTGAAAGGAGGAAACTATATGCCAGTTAGTCTACACCTGTCATTGGGAAAATGCTGGAATTCATTATTAAGGAAGTAGTAGCAGAACATTCAGAAAATCACAATACAATCAGGCAGAGTCAACATGGTTTTGTGAAAGGTTGGCAAACAGTAACTCATGGAGTGCACTGCTGGGGCCTCAATTATTTACAATCTATATTAATGACTTGGATGAAGAGACCGAGTCAATTGGAACCAAATTTGCTGATGATGCAAAGATAGATAGGAAAGCAAGTTACAAAGGTTCCAAAGAGTCTGCAAAGGGATGTAGATAGGTTAAGTGAGGGGTAAAGATTTGGCAGATGGAGTATAATGTGAGGTGGTCCACTTTGACAGGAAGAAGAGAAAAGCAGAAGGAGAGAGACTGCAGAATGCTGCGATGCAGAAAGATCTGGGTGTCTTTGTACATGAATCACAAGTTAGTGTGCAAGTACAGCAAGTAATTAGGAAGGTAATGGAATGTTGGCCTTTATTGTAAGGGGGATGGAGTAGAAAAGCCTAGGCCCTATGCCCTGGAATTCCCTCCCTGAGCCTCTCTACCTTTCTCTTCTATTGAGCAGCTCCTTAAAACATACCTCTATAACCAAGTTTGTAGTCTTTTGCCCTAATATCTCCTTTTGCAGTTTACTGTCAAATTTCATTTGAATAATGCTTCTGTGAATCAGTGCTGTTGCTTTTGACTTGCATAACTATAATGGGCCTTTCTCATTTGCACGTCCTTAACTGGCACGTGTTTAATTGTTTTTTATTGGTACTAACTCAACATAATGATATACCTCTCGCTATAGCTTCGAATAACTGAGTTTTGATTTCAGGAATTGCTGGTGAGTGGCTGTTGTTTATCTGCCTTGGCTTATTCAATCATCTTTCGCAGGATGGTTGAAAGCGCGAGTAGCTGACATACTTTCATGACCAGCCAAGCTAGGCTTGTTCCCATTCAGTTTCTCAGAGTTAAAAAGCAAACTGCAGGTTTCTTTCTCCCGATCCCAGTGTGACTAAACCTGTCGGCTAGTAGTGTGAGTGTTGCAAGTTGAGAGTTGCCCTTTGAGGGAGGGCATGCTTCTCCCAGCAAGAGCAAGGGCAGGTGGAAAGTAACCCTAGCTTTGTACAGGCAAAGAGTGAAGATCCAATGTTTACAAAACAAGACTATTGGGTACAGTTTGCACATAGCAGCGTCTGCTGAAACACTGGCACAGAGATCCCAGAGTTTGGTATCTGCTGGAACACTGGCACAATGATTCCAGAGTCTGGTATCTGCTGGAACACTGCCACAGAGATCCCAGAGTCTGATATCTGCTGGAACACTGGCACAATGATCCCAGAGTCTGATATCTGCTGGAACACTGCCACAGAGATCCCAGAGTCTGATATCTGCTGGAACACTGCCACAGTGATCGCAGAGTCTGGTATCTGCTGGAACAATGCCACAGTGATCGCAGAGTCTGGTATCTGCTGGAACACTGCCACAGTGATCGCAGAGTCTGGTATCTGCTGGAACACTGCCACAATGATCCCAGAGTCTTGTATCTGCTGGAACACTGCCACAATAATCACAGAGTCTGATGTCTGCTGGAACACTGGCACAGTGATCGCAGAGTCTGGTATCTGCCGTAACACTGCCACAGTGATCGCAGAGTCTGGTATCTGCTGGTACACTGCCACAGAGATCCCAGAGTCTGGTATCTGCCGGAACACTGGCACAATGATCCCAGAGTCTGGTATCTGCTGGAACACTGCCACAGAGATCCTAGAGTCTGATATCTGCTGGAACACTGCCACAGTGATCGCAGAGTCTGGTATCTGCCAGAACACTGGCACAATGATCCCAGAGTCTTCTATCTGCTGGAACACTGCCACAGAGATCCCAGAGTCTGGTATCTGCTGGAACACTGCCACAGTGATCGCAGAGTCTTGTCTCTGCCGGAATACTGCCACAGAGATCCCAGAGTCTGGTATCTGCTGGAACACTGCCACAGTGATCGCAGAGTCTGGTATCTGCCAGAACACTGGCACAATGATCCCAGAGTCTGGTATCTGCTGGAACACTGCCACAGAGATCCCAGAGTCTGATATCTGCTGGAACACTGCCACAGTGATCGCAGAGTCTGGTATCTGCCGGAATACTGCCACAGAGATCCCAGAGTTTGGTATCTGCAGGAACACTGCCACAGAGATCCCAGAGTCTGATATCTGCTGGAACACTGGCACAATGATCCCAGAGTCTGGTATCTGCTGGAACACTGCCACAGTGATCGGAGAGTCTGGTATCTGCTGGAACACTGCCACAGTGATCGCAGAGTCTGGTATCAGCCAGAACACTGCCACAGTGATCGCAGAGTCTGGTATCTGCTGGAACACTGCCACAGTGATCGCAGAGTCTGGTATCAGCCGGAACACTGCCACAGTGATCGCAGAGTCTGGTATCTGCCGGAACACTGGTACAATGATCCCATTGTCTGGTATCTACTGGAACACTGCCACAGTGATCGCAGAGTCTGGTATCTGCTGGAGCACCGACACAGAGATCCAAGAGTCTGATGTCTGCTGGAACACTGGCACAGTGATCGCAGAGTCTGGTATCTGCCGGAACACTGCCACAGTGATCGCAGAGTCTGGTATGTGCCAGAACACTGGCACAATGATCCCAGAGTCTGGTATCTGCTGGAACACTGCCACAGAGATCCCAGAGTCTGGTATCTGCCGTAATACTGCCACAATGATCCCAGAGTCTGGTATCTGCCGGAATACTGCCACAGAGATCCCAGAGTCTGATATCTGCTGGAACACTGCCACAGTGATCGCAGAGTCTGGTATCTGCTGGAACACTGCCACAGTGATCGCAGAGTCTGGTATCTGCTGGAACACTGCCACAATGATCCCAGAGTCTTGTATCTGCTGGAACACTGCCACAATAATCGCAGAGTCTGGTATCTGCCGGAATACTGCCACAGAGATCCCAGAGTTTGGTATCTGCTGGAACACTGCCACAGAGATCCCAGAGTCTGATATCTGCTGGAACACTGGCACAATGATCCCTGAGTCTGGTATCTGCTGGAACACTGCCACAGTGATCGGAGAGTCTGGTATCTGCTGGAACACTGCCACAGTGATCGCAGAGTCTGGTATCAGCCAGAACACTGCTACAGTGATCGCAGAGTCTGGTATCTGCTGGAACACTGCCACATTGATCGCAGAGTCTGGTATCTGCTGGAACACTGCCACAGTGATCCCAGTGTCTGGTATCTGCTGGAACACTGCCACAGTGATCGCAGAGCCTGGTATCTGCTGGAACACTGCCACAGTGATCGCAGAGTTTGGTATCTGCTGGAACACTGCTACAGAGATCCCAGAGTCTTGTATCTGCTGGAACACTGCCACAATAATCGCAGAGTCTGGTATCTGCTGGAACACTGCCACAGTGATCGCAGAGTCTGGTACCTGCTGGAACACTGCCACAGTGATCGCAGAGTCTGGTATCTGCTGGAACACTGCCACAGTGATCGCAGAGTCTGGTATCAGCCGGAACACTGCCACAGTGATCGCAGAGTCTGGCATCTGCTGGAACACTGCCACAGTGATCGCAGAGTCTGGCATCTGCTGGAACACTGCCACAGTGATCGCAGAGTCTGGTATCAGCCGGAACACTGCCACAGTGATCGCAGAGTCTGGCATCTGCGGGAACACTGCCACAGTGATCGCAGAGTCTGGTATCTGCCGGAACACTGCCACAGTGATCCCAGTGTCTGGTATCTGCTGGAACACTGCCACAGTGATCACAGAGTCTGGTATCTGCTGGAACACTGCCACAGTGATCACAGAGTCTGGTATCTGCTGGAACACTGCCACAGTGATCCCAGAGTCTGATATCTTCTGGAACACTGGTTCAGTGATCGCAGAGTCTGGTATCAGCCGGAACACTGCCACAGTGATCGCAGAGTCTGGCATCTGCTGGAACACTGCCACAGTGATCGCAGAGTCTGGTATCTGCCGGAACACTGCCACAGTGATGGCAGAGTCTGGTATCTGCTGGAACACTGCCACAGAGATCCCAGAGTCTGATATCTGCTGGAACACTGCCACAGTGATCGCAGAGTCAGGTATCTGCTGGAACACTGGTACAGTGATCCCAGAGTCTGGTATCTACTGGAACACTGCCACAGTGATCGCAGAGTCTGGTATCTGCTGGAACACTGCCACAGTGATCGCAGAGCCTGGTATCTGCTGGAACACTGGTACAGTGATCCCAGAGTCTGGTATCTGCTGGAACACTGCCACAGTGATCGCAGAGTCTGGTATCTGCTGGAACACTGCTACAGTGATCCCAGTGTCTGGTATCTGCTGGAACACTGCTACAGTGATCCCAGAGTCTGGTGTGTCTGCTGGAGACTAGCACAGTAATCGTAGATGGTCTGTTAATGCTGTTGCTGCTAGAAGGAAGTTATTAGCTAAATTTGAGGTTAAACAGCAATCTGAAATCATTGCATAATTAAATATTTGTATTTTATCTGGACCAACAAATTGTATCTTTTGTCATTAGGGTCAGTACTGATATCAGTTTGCTGTCTGTCCCGGTCTCGGTCTGCTGTCTGCTGTCTGCTCCGGTCTTGCTCTGCTCTCTGCTCCGGTCTCGGTCTGCTGCCGGTCCCGGTCTGCTGCCTGTCCCGGTCCCGGTCTGCTGCCTGTTCCCCGGTCCCGGTCTGCTGCCTGTTCCCCGGTCCCGGTCTGCTGCCTGTTCCCCGGTCCCGGTCTGCTGCCTGTCCCGGTCCCGGTCTGCTGCCTGTTCCCCGGTCCCGGTCTGCTGCCTCTTCCCCGGTCCCGGTCTGCTGCCTGTCCCGGTCCCGGTCTGCTGCCTGTGTCCCGGTCCCGGTCTGCTGCCTGTTCCCCGGTCCCGGTCTGCTGCCTGTCCCCCGGTCCCGGTCTGCTGCCTGTGTCCCGGTCCCGGTCTGCTGCCTGGGTCCCGGTCCCGGTCTGCTGCCTGTCCCGGTCTGCTGCCTGTCCCGGTCCCGGTCTGCTGCCTGTCCCGGTCCCGGTCCCAGTCTGCTGCCTGTTCCCCGGTCCCGGTCTGCTGCCTGTCCCCCGGTCCCGGTCTGCTGCCTGGGTCCCGGTCCCGGTCTGCTGCCTGGGTCCCGGTCCCGGTCTGCTGCCTGTCCCGGTCCCGGTCCCAGTCTGCTGCCTGTCCCGGTCCCGGTCTGGTACCTTTCCCATCTGTAGGCAGTGCAGCCTTTTCTCAGCTTTGCGTACTCAGCCTGAGGTGACATTGTTTACTTTCTCACTATCTGGGTGATATCATTCAGCTTCTGGGTGATATCATTCAATTGCAGGCTGATGCAGGGTGGGTTTTGTGAGTGTTTATGGTTTCAGGTGTCTCTGTGGCTCAGTATCATTGTGGAAGTGTTGTAGTTTATGTAGTTGTGGTGAATGGACAGTGCGGTTTAGTGTTTTGTTTCACTGAGAGTAAGAGGCCATGCATAGGTAGCAATGCGCTGGAAGAAACAACTGCAGCACAAGGGTTGCAAGGTGAGACTGAAGCAGGGCGGCTGCAGGAAGCCTGCTTACTTATGGGTGAGTTTGATGTTGTTTGTTTAACCTCTGAGGCTCTGTGTTGGAAGCACACAATATCTTACCTTCCTTACCACCACCACCACCCCCCCCCCACCCCACCCCCGGCCAACCAATTGAGTTTATTGCCATTGTGACCCAGGATGTTGAAAAATCTGTTCTCCCATATCTGTTCTCTGTCCTCACATCAGGAGACTGTGAGCTGTGCTCAGAAGCAGGTACCCTGGCTGTCTTCCCCTGTCTCCTGAGCTCAGGGGTGACAGACAGTGATCAATAGGATTTTCCTGTCTTCACCCCCTAACCCTCAGGGTACTGGGGCATGGTGGCTGGACTCCGCTGCTGCACTCAGCATTCCGGCTTTATCTATGGAATGAGTGATAGAGGCTTCAACAGATCTGCAAGACTCCATATCCCCTGGAACATTAATTCTCAAATCCTGATGGACCCAATCCACCGTTTCACATTCTGTAGGTTAGATTCGAAGCAGTTTAATTTAGTTTTGCTGACACACTTCCTTGTCACTATTAAAACTGAGCTGCTCCCTGTTCTAACTGAGTCAGCCCTGAGTGAAACTATTTGCTCTGTGGCTATTATCGCTATCTGATTTGTGTGTTGTAATCATTTAGTTTCTAGTGTCCATTAACTGTTGTCTCAGTGCTTCAGATACTGGCGGTAATTGAACTTATCGAAACCAGTCTGGGAGAGACACACAGGAAGTTTTTCTTCCATGGAAAGTCCCACTCCTTTCAGATCTTTAATGTATGTAACCTGAGAGCTGGAACAGAAACACACCCATATACACAGAGGAGCAAGGAGTGGGTAAACTGTGTGCATATTTACTCCCATATACACAGTGACAGGAACCAGAGATGGACACCAAGCAGGGAGCTGGTTGAGGGGGAGGGTGTGGCTGTAGGGATCATATTTAACTTAGTACTGTTCCTGTTGCCTCTGATATTTATTTATTCATTCACGGGATATGGGTGTCGCTGGCTAGACCAGATTTATTGCCCATCCCTAATTGTCCTTGAGAAGGTGGCGGTGAGCTGCCTTCTTGAACCACTGCAGTCCATGTGGTGTAGGTACACCCACAGTGCTGTTAGGAAGAGAGTTCCAGGATTTTGACCCAGTGACAGTGAAGGAACGGCGATATATTTCCAAGTCAAGATGGTGAGTGACTTGGAGGAGAACTTCCAGGTGGTGGTGTTCCCATGTGTCTGCTGCCCTCGTCCTTCTAGATGATAGTGGTTGTGGGTTTGGAAGGAACCTTGGTGAGTTGCTGCAGTGCATCTTGTAGATCATACACACTGCTGCTACTGTGCATTGGTGGTGGAGGGAGTGAATGTTTGTGGATGTGGTGCCAATCAAATGGGCTGCTTTGTCCTGGATGGTGTTGAGCTTCTTGAGTGTTGTTGGAGCTGCACTCATCCAGGCAAGTGGAGAGTATTCCATCACATTCCTGACTTGTGCCTTGTAGATGGTGGACAGGCTTTGGGGAGTCAGGAGGTGAGTTACTCACTTGTTGCAGTTCAGCTGTTTCTGAGCTAGTGGTTAGTGTTGAGTCCACATGAAATGTTTTATGGGTGAATAGCTGCAATGAGTCTAGAGTCCATTATAAAAGATTTAATAGCTGAGCACATGGAAAACAGTGGCAGAATCAGACAGAGTCAGCATGGATTTACGAAAGGGAAATCATGCTTGACAAATCTACTGGAATTTTTCGAGGATGTAACCAGTAGAGTTGATGAGGGGGAGCCAGTGGATGTGGTTTATTTGGACTTTCAGAAGGCTTTCGGCAAAGTCCCACATAAGAGATTGGCGTGTAAAATTAAAGCGCATGGGATTGGGGGTAGTATATTGAGATGGATAGAAAACTGTTTGGCAGACAGGAAACAAAGAGTAGGAATAAACGGGTCTTTTTCCGAATGGCAGGTTATTCACAATATATATTAATGATTTAGATGAGGGAATTAAATGTAATATCTCCAAATTTGCAGATGGCACAAAGCTGGGTGGGAGAGTGAGCTGTGAGGAGGATGCAGAGATGCTTCAGTGTGATTTGGACAAGCTGAGTGAGTGGGCAAATGCATGGCAGATGCAGTATAATGTGGATAAATGTGAGGTTATCCATTTTGGAAGCAAAAACAGGAAGGCAGATTATTATCTGAATGGCTATAAATTGAGAGAGGGGAATATGCAACGAGACCTGGGTGTCCTCGTACACCAGTCGCTGAAGGTAAGCGTGCAGGTGCAGCAGTCGGTAAAGAAGGCAAATGGTATGTTGGCCTTCATAGCCAGAGGATTCGAGTACAGGAACAGGGATGTCTTGCTACAATTGTACAGGGCCTTGGTGAGACCACACCTGGAATATTGTGTGCAGTTTTGGTCTCCTTATCTGAGGAAGGATGTATTTGCTATAGAGGGAGTGCAGCGAAGGTTTACCCGACTGATTCCTGTGATGGTGGGACTGACATATGAGGAGAGATTGAATCGGTTAGGATTATATTCGCTGGAGTTCAGAAGAATGAGGGGGTATCTCCTAGAAACCTATAAAATTCTAACAGGACTAGACAGGGTAGATGCAGGAAGGATGTTCCCGATGGTGGGGGAGTCCAGAACCAGGGGTCACAGTCTGAGGATATGGGGTAGACCAATTAGGACTGAGATGAGGAGAAATTTCTTCACCCAGGGAGTGGTGGGCCTGTGGAATTCATTACCACAGAAAGTAGTTGAGACCAAAACATTGTATGTTTTCAAGAAGGAGTTAGAGATAGCTCTTGGGGCGAAAGGGATCAAAGGATATGGGGAGAAAGCGGGAGCAGGCTATTGAGTTGGATGATCAGCCATGATCATAATGAATGGCGGAGCAGGCTCAAAGGGCTGAATGGCCTACTCCTGCTCCTATTTTCAATGTGTCTATGAGACTGGATG
Source organism: Cetorhinus maximus (assembly GCF_964194155.1). Lineage (NCBI taxonomy): Eukaryota > Metazoa > Chordata > Chondrichthyes > Lamniformes > Cetorhinidae > Cetorhinus > Cetorhinus maximus. The sequence continues at coordinate 791,203 of NW_027596153.1, forward strand.
GCTTGTGCTTGGATTCAGGGGCTACGTTTTAGGGCTGTATATTTTTATGATTTAAAATTAATTCTTGGGATATGACCATCATTTATTGTCCATCCCTAGCTGCCCCGAGGAGGTGGCGAGTGATCTTCGATAGTTTGATATGAATGAGTGTCTTGCCAGGCCCCTTCAGAGGGCAGTTCAGAATGAACCATATTGGTGTGGACTGGAATATCATATAGAGCAGACGGGTAAGGATGGCAGGTTTCCTTCCTTCGAGGACATCAGTGAACCAGCTGGGTTTTTATGAGAACACCATAGCTCCCTGGTTAGTTATACAGTTCCTAGCTTTTTATTGCCAGATTTTGTAAGCTCAATGCAAATGCTTAAACATTTCCACTCACGAACCCTCTGTAGCCTCTGGTCAATTCCAGTTATCCACACAACCCTGTCAGTAAGTTGATCAACATAATCTTGGGTTAAATGACTGTCCCTCATCACTGTAGCAAGCAATAGCTCTGGTAGCAACTTTGCTTGGAGTGGGGAAGCTGCTGGGGATTGTGTGGGAGGAGAGGTGGGGATTCAGTCATTTCTCCTAATCGTCCTGATGTAGAGTTCTCACCATTTATTCTACTTTCCAAAAGAACCACACGTGCACAATGTGTTGACCTTTGGTTCTGTATCATAGATCGAACGGCTGGAAGTGAACAGCTTGGCCCCGTCAAGTGTGATTGCCTCAAGCTCGGATGGTGGGATCAGCGTGGATGGCCTGGATGCTACCCTGGACCCTCAGCGGACGAAAGCTGCCATTGCCCACCTGCAGCAGAAGGTTCTGAAGCTGACAGAACAGCTGAAGGTGGAGCAGACTGCCCGGGATGACAATGTGGCAGAGTACCTCAAGCTGGCCAACAATGCCGACCGGCAGCAGGGCACCCGTATCAAGCAGGTCTTTGAGAAGAAGAATCAGAAGTCAGCTCAAACAATCCTGCAGCTGCAGCGCAAGCTAGAGCACTACCATCGTAAACTGCGTGAGATTGAGTACAACGGTATCCCTCGCCAGCCCAAGGATGTGCTGCGGGACATGCAGCAGGGCCTGAAGGGTGTGAGTGCCAAGGTGACAGGCTTCAGCGAGGGCGTGGTGGGCAGCGTGCGAGGTGGACTCTCCAGCTTTTCCCAGGCCACCCACTCGGCTGCAGGCGCTGTGGTCTCCAAGCCGCGAGGGTTTGCATCGCTTCTCCGCCACCGATTCGGCAGCGCTGACAACATTCCCAACCTCAAGGACTCACTGGATGAAGCTCAGGCTGAGGAATGCCTCAAGGGCCTGGGCATCTGTGGAAATCTGCAATTCAGCCCCAGGTACGGCAGTGAGGAGGAGTGCTCAAGTGGCACATCGGGATCAGGTGCCAACAGCATGTCAGGAACACCCCTGGAACCCTCCACTTCTAAAACTAACACACTGGACCTCTCCAACTCGGGCTTTGAGGGAATCTTTCAGGAACTGCACCAAGTGAAAGAGAGACAGGCCCAATTGGAAGAATCGTTTGATACTCTGAAATCTCACTATCAGAGGGATTATACCCTCATGTTACAAACACTACAGGAGGAACGATACAGGTACAGTCAGAGCAAGGAGCTGTCTGGTAACCACCTCTAACCTCCTGTTAGATTGTTGTTTCTCTGATTTGATTTGCATTTCATTTCTGTCCTCTTATATGTGCACAAAGCGTGTTCCCAGCTGGTTTACCCGTTCACAGAATGGTGTGTGTCTGTATATGGGGTGTGTGTATCTATGTGGGGTGGAGTGTGTGAGTGAGTCTGTGTTTTGTGTGCATGTGTGTCTGTGTATGGGTTGTGTGTGTGTCTGTGTATGGGGCATGTGTGTGTCTATGTATGTGGTGTGTGTGTGTGTGTCTGTCTGGGGTTTGTGTGTGTGTCGGGTTTGTGCAAATGAATGGTGATTGTGTGAGTGTGTGTGGTGGGTTGTATGTATGGGGGTTTGTGTGTGTGGGGAGTGGCTTGTGAGTGTGGGAGGTGGGTTTGTGTGTGTCGGGGAGTTTGTGTGTGGGAGGGGGAGTTAGTGAGTGTGTGGGGGGATTGTGTGTGCATGGAGGAGAGGGATTGTGTGTGTGTGGAGGAGAGGGATTGTGTGTGTGTGGAGGAGAGGGATTGTGTGTGTGTGGAGGAGAGGGATTGTGTGTGTGTGGAGGAGAGGGATTGTGTGTGTGTGGAGGAGAGGGATTGTGTGTGTGTGGAGGAGAGGGATTGTGTGTGTGGGGCGGGGACAGGGATTGTGTGTGTGTGGAGGAGAGGGATTGTGTGTGTGTAGGGGGGAGAGGGATTGGGGGGGGGAGAGGGATTGTGTGTGTGTGTGGGGGGGAGAGGGATTGGGTGTGTGTGTGGGGGGGAGAGGGATTGGGTGTGTGGGGCGGGGACAGGGATTGGGTGTGTGTGGAGGAGAGGGATTGTGTGTGTGTAGCGGGGAGAGGGATTGTGTGTGTGTGTGTGGGGGGGAGAGGGATTGTGTGTGTGTGTGGGGGGGAGAGGGATTGGGTGTGTGGGGCGGGGACAGGGATTGGGTGTGTGTGGAGGAGAGGGATTGTGTGTGTGTAGCGGGGAGAGGGATTGTGTGTGTGTGTGTGGGGGGGAGAGGGATTGTGTGTGTGTGTGGGGGGGAGAGGGATTGGGTGTGGGGGGGGAGAGAGGGATTGTGTGTGTGTGTGGGTGGGTAGAGGGATTGTGTGTGTGTGTTGGGGGGGGAGAGGGATTGTGTGTGTGTGTGGGGTGGGGAGGGGAGAGAGATTGTGTGTGTTGAGGGGGGAGAGGGATTGTGTGTGTGTGTTGGTGTGGAGGGGGGAGGGATTGTGTGTGGGGGGGAGAGGGATTGTGTGTGTGTGTGTGGGGGGAGAGGGATTGTGTGTGTGTGTGTTGGGGGGAGAGGGATTGTGTGTAGGGGGAGAGGGATTGTGTGTGTGGGTGTGTTGGGGGAGAGGGGATTGTGTGTGTGTGTGGAGGGGGGAGAGGGAATTGTGTGTGTGTGTGTAGGGGGGGAGAGGGATTGTGTGTGTGTGGGGGGGGGAGAGGGATTGTGTGTGTGGGGGGTGGAGAGGGGATTGTGTGTGTGGGGGGTGGAGAGGGGATTGTGTGTGTGGGGGCGGGGAGAGGGATTGTGTGTGTGTGTGGTGGAGGAGGGATTGTGTGTGTGTGTAGGGGAGGGAGAGGGGATTGTGTGTGTGTGTGTGGGGGGGGGGGGGGAGAGGGATTGTGTGTGTGTGTGTGGAGGGGGGGGAGAGGGATTGTGTGTGTGTGTGTGGGGGGGGAGAGGGATTGGTGTGTGTGTGTGTAGGGGGGGGAGAGGGATTGTGTGTGTGTGTGTAGGGGGGGAGGGATTGTGTGTGTGTGTGTAGGGGGGGAGAGGGATTGTTGTGTGTGTGTGTAGGGGCGATTTGTGTGTGTGGAGGGGTGTGTGTGGAAGGGGGTTTGCGTGTGTGTGTGTGGAGGGGGGTTTGCGTGTGTGTGTGTGGAGGGGGGTTTGTGTGTGTGGAGGGGGGTTTGCGTGTGTGTGTGTGGAGGGGGGTTTGTGTGTGTGGAGGGGGGTTTGCGTGTGTGTGTGTGGAGGGGGGTTTGCGTGTGTGTGTGTGGAGGGGGGTTTGCGTGTGTGTTGTGTGGAGGGGGGTTTGCGTGTGTGTGTGTGTGTGGAGGGGGGTTTGCGTGTGTGTGTGTGTGTGTGTGTGTGTGTGGAGGGGAGTTTGCGTGTGTGTGTGTGGAGGGGAGTTTGCGTGTGTGTGTGGAGGGGGGTTTGTGTGTGTGTGTGTGTGTGGAGGGGGGTTTGCGTATCTGTGGAGGGGGGTTTGCATGTGTGTGGAGGGGGGTTTGTGTGTGTGTGTGTGTGTGGAGGGGGGTTTGTGTGTGTGTGTGTGTGTGTGGAGTGGGGTTTGTGTGTGTGTGGGGGGGGGTTTGCATGTGTGTGTGTAGAGGGGGGTTTGTGTGTGTGTGTGTGTGGAGGGGGGTTTGTGTGTGTGTGGGGGGGGATTTGTGTGCATGGGTTGTGTGTGGGGAGGGGTTTTGTGTGGGAGAGGTTTGTGTGTGTGTGGTGGGGGGTGGTTGTGTGTTTTGGGGGTGGTTGTGTGTGTGGGGGTGTGGGGGAAGGGTTTGTATGTGTGGAGGAGTTGTGCGTGTGGGGGGGATTGTGTGTTTGTGTATAACATTTGCGCCACACAAGTGTCAGGCAATGACCATCTCCAGCAAGAGAGAGAATCTAACTACCGCCCCTAGACGTTCAATGGCATTACCATCACTGAATCCCCCACTATCAACATCCTGTGGGATACCATTGTCCAAAAACTGAACTGGGCTAGCCATATAAATACTGTGGCTACAAGAGCAGGTCAGAGGCTCACCCCCTGACTCCCAAACCCTGTCCACAATCTAGAAGGCACAAGTCAGGAATGTGATGGAATACTCTCCACTTGCCTGGATGAGTGCAGCTCTCACAACACTCAAGAAGCTCAACACCAACCAGGATAAAGCAGCCCACTTGATTGGCACCACATCTACAAATATTCACTCCCTCCACCACCAATGTACAGTAGCAGCAGTGTGTACCATCTACAAGATGCACTGCAGCAACTCATCAGGGCTCCTTCAACAGCACCTTCCAACCCACGACCGCTGCCATCTAGAAGGACAAGGGCAGCAGATAGATGGAAACACCACCGCCTGCGAGATCCCCTCCAAGTCACTCACCACCCTGACTTGGAAATATATCGCCGTTTCTTCATTGTCGCTGGGTCAAAATCCTGGAACTCCCTCCATTGGTACCTACACCACAGGGTCTGCAGCAGTTGGGGAAAGCAGCTCACCACCACCTTCTCAAGGGCAATTAGGGGTGGGCAATAAGTGCTGGCTTAGCCAGCAATGCCCACATCCCAAGAATGAATAAGAAATAGTCTGACTGTCAGCTGAGATGCTGACACCCAGACTAGTTCCCGTTCACATCCTCATGAGTCTGTGTAAGTTATCAACTTTGCTGAGCAATCACACTCTTCCTTTTGTGTCAGCAGGTTGTGGTTAAAAAGGAGTATGGGATCCTGGATTTTATAAACAGGGGCATAGGGCACAAAAACAATGAAGCTATGTTAAACCTGTATGAATCACTGGTTTGGCCTCAACTGGAGTATTGTGTCCAGTTCTGGGCATCACACTTTAGGAATGATGGGAAGTCAGTGGAGAGGATGCAGAAAAGATTTGAGAGAATGGTTCCAGGGGTAAGGAACTTGATTAGAGAAGCTGGGCTTGTCCTCCTTGGAGAAGGTTGAGGGGAGATTTGATAGAGATATCAAAATCATGAGGGGTCTGGGCAGAGTAGACAGAGAGAAACTGTTCCTGTTGAGGTTCAGTGGGCAATGTGGGCCACTTTCAAAGGAACATTGGATACGGACCTGAAAGAAAAAATGGCCGAGTTCTGGGGAAAGCACGGGCAAGTGGAACTAGCTAATCTGCTCTTACAAAGAGCTAGTATGGACTTGATGGGCCAAATGGTGGCCTCCTTGCTGAATATGATTCTACTCTATGGGTACAAGACCCACTCTAGAGATTTAAACACAAGGTCCAGGCTGACACTTCAGGGTCTTCCAGATAAGATGTTAAGCTGCAGCCTCATCTGTCCTCTCAGGTGGACCTAAAAGATTCCATGGCGCTATGAATAGTCAGAAGAGGTAGGTTCGAAGGAGCATCTTAAAGCCGGAAAGAGGTACAGTGGCAGAGAGGTTTAGGGAGGGAATTCCAGAGCTTAGGCAGTTGAAGGCGCGGCTGCCAATGGTGGAACAATGAAAATCAGGATTACACAAGAGGCCAGAATTGAGGGAGTGGGGCTGGAAGACATTGCAGCGATAGGGGGAATTCTTTGGTGGGTGGAGGAGGGGAATGGGGAACAAGGTCACAGAGGAATTTGAAACCAAGGATGAGAATTTTAAAATGCAGCTTTTGCTGTCTGTATCAGTCAGTGAGCAGTGAGGGTTGAATGAGGTTTGATGAAAAGTTAAATCAAAGACATGGAAGGCATTGAGCTTGGTTCCAATCGAATGCCATGGAAGGTGCTGCATTTTTACATTTTGGTCTCCATTCCGACTCTAACCCAATGAGTCAGATTCCCTCCTCGCCAAGCCTTGGGCTATGAGAATGAGCTGCTGACCCCGTTTTTCTCTGTCCAGGGTGAGTCAGTTAACTAACTAGAGGAAGCGATACAGCTGCCAACCTGTATTCTAACACCCTATGACAGGTCTGCCTCACCCACATTTTTTATATTCATTTATGGGATGTGGGCATCACTGACTAGGCCAGCATTTGTTGCCCATCCTTAATTGCCCTTGTCCAGAGGGCATTTAAGAGTCAACCACATCGCTATGGGTCTGGAGTCATTGTAGGCCAGACCAGGTAAGGACAGCAGATTTCCTTCCCTAAAGGACATTAGTGAACCAGATGGGTTTTTATGACAATTGGCAATGGTTTCGTGGTCATCATCAGACTTTGAATTCCAGACTTTTTTTAAATTAAATTCAAATTTCACCACCTACAGCGGTGGGATTCGAACCCAAGTCCCCAGAGCATTACCCTGGGGTTTCTGGAATACTGGTCCAGTGATAATACCACTATGCCACCTCCTCCCTGTTTGCCTCTCCACGTTTGAAACACAAAGATGATTGTTGCTCAGGCTGCCTGTTATGTATTAGCTGCATGTTAATAGGCAGCCATGCAGTTAGTGTGCAGGTTGTTGAAGTTCAGTGCTCTATTCACAAGGTAATGTTGTGTGCATAACTTTCTGCAATACTGAGTGCTTTGCTGAAAACAATCTCTTTTAAATGCCCTGAGTTATGTTACAGTCAGAGTCAGGCACTTTTCACAATGAATCATCTGTTTTCCAAGATCCGCACAAGGTTGGAAATGCAGTGTTATTAAGATGCAGATTTTCATTTCACAATGTTGTAAATGCTACCATAGTAACCACAGATTGATTTCTGGGACTGAATAACTGTCCTGGAATTGTCAGCCTAACAAAATTGTAGTTCTCATAGCTCTTTCAGTCAATGCTCTCTGTTCTCACTTTACATCCTGTTCAATTCGCACACTTAGTTACTCTCTATCCTCCTCTCTCTCCCTCTTTGTCTCTCTGCTTTGTCTCTTTTTTCTCTGGGTTCTTGATCTCTCTAATTTCCCACTCCCTCTTTCTCTTGGGATCTCTCTCCCTTGTGCTGTCTCTTTCACTCATGTTCTCTTGCACTCTCTCACGCACTCTCCCTTTGCACAATGTTTTCTCTCCTTTGTGCTCGCTCTCTCATATTTCCTCTGGCCTGTTTTCTGCTGCTCTCTCTCCCTCTCCTGCTCACTCTGTCATGTTTCCTCCCTTTCTCCCTCCATCCTGCTGGCTTTCTTAAACTCTGTTGTCCTTGTCCCGTGGCTCTATGTCCAGTTCTCAGTGTGTATGGCTGGATATAGTTACATAACTACATGTGCAGACACTATCTGCTGCACACACCAAGAGAGAGAGGAACTGCAGCCACACACAAAGAGACTGAGAGATTGTACCCCCAGACTGAGAGAGAAACTGTACCTCCAGATTGAGAGAGATAAACTGTATCCCCAGCCTGAGAGAGAGAGAAACTGTACCCAGAGACTCAGACTGTACGCCCAATGAGAGAGAGAGACTGTACCCCAAGACTGACAGAGAGAGAGAGATTGCCCCAGACTGAGAGAGGCTGTACCTACAGACTTAGAGGGAGAGACAGAGTGACTGTACCCCTAAAGTGAGAGATAAATGAGACTGTACCCCCAGACTGAGAGAGAGATCATGCCCCCAGACTGAGAGAGAGACTGCACCCACAGACTGAGAGGGAGAGAGACTGTACCTCCAGACTCGGAGACTGTAACCCAATGAGAGAGAGAGAGACTGTACCCTAAGATTGACAGAGAGAGAGACTGTGCATACAGACAGAGAGGGAAAGACAGACTGTCTGTACACCTAAACTGAGAGAGAGATGAGATTGTACCCCCAGACTGAGAGAGAGAGGTGACTCTACCCACAGGCTGAGAGGGAGAGAGAGAAAGGGACACTGTACCCACAGACTGAGAGAGAGAGAGGGAGACTGTGTCCACAGACAGAGAGACAGAGGGAGACCAAACCCCCAGACTGAGATTGGGAGAGAGACTGTACACCCAGACTGAGAGTGGTACTCTGTACCCCCAGACTATAGAGAGAGGGGGACACGGTAACCCCAAACTGATAGAGAGTGTGTGGCTGTACCACCAGACTGAGAGACAGAGAGAGAATGTACCCCCAGACTGAACGACTGTACCCCCCAAAGAGGGAGAAAGATTACCCCAGACTGGGAGAAAGACAATGTACCTCCAGACTGGGAGCAAGAAAGAAACAGAGACTGAGACTGTACCCCCAGACTGAGAGAGAGTGGGACACTATACCCCTAGACTGATGGAGAGTGTGAGACTGTACACCCAAACTCAAAAAGAGAGGGAGACCGAACCCCCAGACTAATAAAAAAACTGTACCCCTAGACTGAGAGAGACTGTACCTGCAGACTGAGAGAGACAGTACCCCAGAGAGAGAGAGAGAGAGATTGTGCCCCCAGAATGAGAGAGGGGGAGAGGAGACTCTACCCACAGGCTGAGAGGGAGAGTCTGTACCTCCAGACTGAGATGGGGAGAGACTGTACCCCCAGACTGAGAGATAGTGGGATACTGTACCCCCAGACTGATAGAGAATGAGACTGTACCCCCAGACTCAAAGAGAGAGGGAGAATGTACCCCTAGAATGAGCGAGAGACTGTACCTCCAGACTGAGATTTGGAGAAAGATTGTACCCCCAGAATGTGAGAGAGGGGCACTCTGTACTCCCAGATTGAGAGAGAGAGAGGTACACTGTACCCCCAGACTGAGAGAGAGAGAGGGGAGACTGTATACACAGACTGAGAGAGAGGGAGGGAGACTGTACCCGCAGGCTGAGATTTGGAGAGAAACTGTTCCCCCAGACTAAGAGAGAGAGGGACATGGTGCGCCCAGACTGATAGAGGGTGTGTGACTGTACCCCCAGGCTAAGTGACTGTGCCCCCAATGAGAGAGAGAGATTGTACCAGGAGATTTACAGAGAGAGTGAGACTACCCCAGACTGATGGAAAGTGTGTGATTGTAACCCCAGACTCAAAGAGAGACAGAGACTGTACCCCCAGCCTGAGAGAGACACTACCCCCAGATGGAGAGAGAGAGAGGGAGACTGTATTCGCAGACTGAGAGAGTGGGTGGGGGTGGTGTGGGTAGAGTGTATCCACAGACCAAGAGGAAGAGAGACTGTACGCCCACGCTGAGAGAGAGGGGGACACTGTACCCCCCAGACTGAGAGAAAGAAACTGTATCCCCAGAGAGAGAGAGACTGTACCCCCAAATTGAGTGTGACTATACCTGCACACTGAGAGAGCCAGCACCCCAGACTGAGAGAGAGACTGTACCCCCAGACTGATAGAGTGTATGTGACAGTACCACGAGACTGAGAGACAGAGAGAGAATGCATCCCCAGACTGAGCGACTGTACCCCCCAAAGAGAGAGAGAGACTGCACCATGAGAGTGACAGAGAGGGAGAGAGACTACCCCAGACAGAGGGAGAGGGGGGAGAGAGAGACTGTACCCCCAAACTGAGAGATAGTGGAATACTGTACCCTCAGACTGAGAGAGAGTGGGACACTGTACTCCGAGAGTGATGGAGAGTGAGACTGTACTCCAAGACTCAAAGACAGTGGGAGACTACCCCCAGAATGAGAAACAGAGGTGACTTCACCCACAGGCTGAGATGGAGAGAAACTGTACCCCCAGACTGAGAGAGAATGGGACACTGTACCCTCAGACTCAGAGTTAAGGAGACTGTCCCCCCAGACTGAGAGAGTGGGGGATTGTATCCGCAAACTGAGAGTGAAATAGGGAGACTGTACCCTCAAACTGAGATGGAGAGAGAGGCTACCCCCAGACTGGGATGGAGAGAGAGACTGTACTTCAAGACTGAGAGAGAGAGGCGACTGTGCCCTCAGACTGAGAGGGAGAGAGACTGTACCTCCAGTCTGAGAGGGAGGGAGAGAGAGAATGTACCTCCAGACTGAGAGGGAAAGAAAGAGAAGAGACTGTATCCACAGACTAAGATGGAGAGAGACTGTACCCCCAGACTGAGAGAGAGTGGAACGCTGTACCCCCAGACTGATGGAGTGTGTGTGACTGTAACCCCAGACTCAAAGAGAGACTGTCCCTTCAGCCTGAGAGAGACTGTACCCCCAGACTGAGGGGGAGGGAGGGAGACTATCTGCAGACTGAGAGACATGGAGGGAGACTGTATCCGCAGACTGAGAGACAGGGAGGAAGACTGTATCCGCAGACTGAGAGACTGGGAGGGAGACTGTTTCCACAGAATGAAATGGAGAGAGAGACTCTACCCCCAGACTGAGAGAGATGGAGGCTGTACCCCCAGTCTGAGAAAGAGAGAGGCTGTGCGCCAGACAAAGGTGGGGAGAGAGACCATACCACCAGATTGAGATGGAGAGAGCGACTCTACCCCTGGACTGAGAGAGACTGTACCTACAGACTGAGAGAGAGAGAGATTGTACCACCAGACTGAGATGGAGAGAGAGACTCTACCACCGGACTGAGAGAGAGGGGGACTGTACCCCCAGACTGAGAGAGACTGTACCCTCAGACTGGGAGAGAGAGAGAGAATGTGTACCCCCAGACTGAGAGAGGAGAGTATACCCCCAGACTGAGTGAGAGAAAGAGGCTGTACCCATGACTAAGAGAGGGAGAGAGACTGTGCCCCCCCCCCCCCCCAACTGAGAGAGAGAGGGACTGTACCCCCAGGTTGAGAGAGACTGTACCCGCAGACTGAGAGAGAGAGAAGCTGTACCCCCAGACTGACAGAGGAGAGTGTACCCCCAGACTGAGTGAGAAAGAAGCTATACCCATGACTAAGAGAGGGAGAGAGACTGTGCCCCCAGACTGAAAGAGAGAGCGTGACTCTACCCCTGGACTGAGAGAGAGGCTGTAACCCCAGACTGAGAGAGAGTGGAACACTGTACCCCCAGACTGATGGAGTGTGTGTGGCTGTAACCCCAGACTCAAAGAGAGACAGAGACTGTCCCTTCAGCCTGAGAGAGACTGTACCCTCAGATGGAGAGAGAGAGGGTGGAGACTGTGTCTACAGGCTGAGGGAGAGAATAGAGACTGTATCCACAGACCGAGAGGAAGAGAGACTGTATGCCCACACAGAGGGGGACACTGTACCCCCCAGACTGATAGTTTGTGTGTGACAGCACCACGAAACTGAGAGACAGAGAGAGAATATATCCCCAGACTGAACGACTGTACCCCCAAAGAGGGACTGTACCATAAGACTGACAAAGAGGGAGAGAGACTACCCCAGACTGAGAGAGGGGAGGAGAGAGAATGTACCACCAGACTGAGAGATAGTTGTATCCCCAGACTGAGAGAAGTGGACACTGTACTCCTAGAGTGATGGAGAGTGAGACTGCACCCCAAGACTCAGAGAGAGGGAGACTGTACCCTCAGAATGAGAGAGAGAGGTGACTCCACCCACAGGCTGAGCAGGAGAGAAACTGTACCTCCAGACTGAGATTGAGAGAGAGACTGTACCCCAAGACTGAGAGAGAGGGGAAGAGACTGTACTCCTAGACTGAGAGAAAGAGAGACTGTATCCCCAGACTGAGATGGAGAGAGACTAAACCCACCCCCTCACCCCCTCCCTGAGACTGAGAGGGAGAGACTGTATCCCTACACTGAGATGGAGAAAGATACTGTACCCCTAGATTGAGATGGAGAGAGAGACCGTACCCACAGTCTGAGATGAGGAGAGAGACTGTATCCCCAGACTGAGAGAGAGAGATTGTGCCGCGGCCTGAGAGGGTGGGAGATTGTACCTCCAGAATATGAGAAGGAGAGGAAGACTGAGAGAAAGAGAGATGCCAAACCTACAGACTGAGAGAGGGAGAGAGACTGTACCCCCCAACTGAGGGGGAGAGAGACTGTACCCCTACGAGAGTGGGAGAGACTACCCCAGACACTGAGAGTGAGAGATGAGACTATACCCACAGACAGAGGGAGAGGTGACTATACCCTGAGGCTGAGCGGAAGAGAGCTCATACTTCCAGACTGAGAGGGAAATAGACTGTACCCCCAAACTGGGAGAGTGAGTGGGACTGTACCCCCAGACTGAGGAGGATTGATTCTGTACCACCAGACTGAGAGACTGTACACCCGGACTGAGAGAGAGAGAGAGTGTAACCCAAGACTGAGAGAGAGAGAAACCATGCCCGCAGACTGAGAGAGGGAGAGAGACTGTACCCTCAGACTGAGAAAGCAAGGGATTGTACCCTGAGACAGAGAGAGAATGTACCCCCAGATTGAGCGAGGAAGAGAAAGAAAGAGAGAGAGAGAGTGTACCCCCAATTGAGAGAGGGAGACTGTACCCCAAGACTGAGAGAGAGATGACTGTACCCTCAGACTGAGATGGGGAGAGAGGGAGACTGTACCCCTAGAAAAAGAGAGACTGTCCCCGCAGACTGAGGTGGGGAGAGAGATACTGTTCCCCCAGACTGAAAGGGAAAGACTGTACCCCCAGACTGACAAAGAGAGAGACATTGTACCCCACCCCCCACCCCAACTGAGAGAGAGACCGCACCCATAGACTGAGAGAGGGGGGGGGGGGGCACTGGACGCCCAGACTGAGAGACAGGGAGGGGGACTGTATCCGCAGACTGAGGGAGAGGGAGAGAGACTGTATCCGCAGACTGAGAGGGAGGGAGGGAGACTGTATCCGCAGACTGATGGGGAGGGAGGGAGACTGTATCCGCAGACTGAGAGGGAGGGAGGGGGACTGTGTCCGCAGACTGATGGAGAGGGGGAGAGACTGTATCCGCAGACTGAGAGAGAGGAAGACTGTATCCGCAGACTGAGGGAGAGGGAGAGAGACTGTATCCGCAGACTGAGAGGGAGGGAGGGAGGGAGATTGTATCCGCAGACTGAGAGACAAGGAGGGGGACTGTGTCCGCAAACTGATGGGGAGGGAGGGAGACTGTATCCGCAGACTGAGAGGGAGGGAGACTGTATCTGCAGACTGAGAGGGAGGGAGACTATATCTGCAGACTGAGAGGGAGGGAGGGAGACTGTATCCGCAGACTGAGGGAGAGGGAGAGAGACTGTATCCGCAGACTGAGAGGGAGGGAGGGAGACTGTATCCGCAGACTGAGAGGGAGGGAGGGAGACTGTATCCGCAGACTGAGAGGGAGGGAGGGAGACTGTATCCGCAGACTGAGAGGGAGGGAGGGAGACTGTTTCCACAGACTGAAACGGAGAGACAGACTCTACCCCCAGACTGAGAAAGAGAGAGGCTGTACGCCAGACAAAGGTGGGGAGAGAGACCGTACCACCAGATTGAGATGGAGAGAGCGACTCTACCCCTGGACTGAGAGAGACTGTACCCCCAGACTGAGAGAGAGAAGCTGTACCCCCAGACTGAGTAAGAAAGAAGCTGTACCCATGACTAAGAGAGGGAGAGAGACTGTGCCCCCAGACTGAGAGAGAGAGGGACTGTACCCCCAGCCTGAGAGAGAGAGAAATTGTACCACCAGACTGAGATGGACAGCGCGACTCTACCCCTGGACTGAGAGAGAGACTGTGCCCACAGACTGAGAGAGAGAGAGAGGCTGCAACCCCAGTCTGAGAGAGAGAGAGGCTGTAACCCCAGTCTGAGAGAGAGAGAGAGGCTGTACCCCCAGACTGAGAGGGAGATGGGGAGAGACTGTGCCCCCAGACGGGTAGAGAGGGCGTGATTGTACCCACAGACTGGGGGGGATTGATTCTGTGCCCCCAGACTGAGAGAGAGAGAGGGACTGTGCCCCCAGACTGAGAGAAACTATAACCCCAGTTTGAGGGAGACTGTACCCCCAGACTGAGATGGAGAGACACTGTGCCCCCACACTGAGATAAAGAGTGAGACTGTACTCCCACACTGAGGGAGATTGATTCTTTACCCCCAGACTGAGAGAGAGACTGTATTCCCAGACTGAGGGGGAGAGAGACTCTATCCCCAGACTGAGAGAGAGAGGGACACTGTACACCCAGACTGAGAGAGAGAGGGACACTACCCCCAAACTGAGAGGGAGAGAAACTGTACCCCCAGACTGAGGGAGAGAGTCTGTACCCCAGACTGAGGGAGAGAGAGAAAGACTGTACCCCCAGAGTGAGAGAAAGGAACTGTACCCCCAGACTGAGAGAGACAGAGAGATTGTGCCCGTGGCCTGAGAGGGAGAGAGACTGTATCCCCAGACTGAGGGAGAGAGAAAGACTATCCCCAGACTGAAGGAGAGAGACAGACTGTAATCCCAGACTGAAAGAGAGGGAGACTGTATCTGTTGACAGAGAGAGAATGTACCCCCAGACTGAGAGAGAGAGAGAGAGACTGTATCCCTAGACTGAGATGGAGAAAGGTACTGTAACCCTAGACTGAGATGGAGAGAGAGACCATACCCACAGTCTGAAAGAATGTACCTCCAGGCTGAGAAAGAGAGAGGGGGAGACTGTATCCGCAGACTGAGATACAGGGAGGGAGACTGTATCCACAGGCTGAGATGGAGAGAGAGACTCTACTTTCAGATTGAGATGGATAGAGGCTGTACCCCCAGACTGAGAAAGAGAGAGGGAGGTTGTACCACCAGACTGAGAGAGAGGGGCTGTACCCCCAGATGGAGAGAGAGTGACTGTACGCCAGACTGAGCGAGGGTGAGAGAGAGTGCACCCCCAGACTGAGAGACTGTACCCCCCAATGAGAGAGAGACTGTACCCCAAGACTTAGATAGAGAGGTGACTGTACCCCCAGATTTAGATAGAGAGAGAGACTGTACCCCCAGACTGAGAGAGAGAGACTGTACCCCCAGACTGAGAGAGAGAGACTGTACCCCCAGACTGAGAGAGAGAGACTGTACTCCCAGACTGAGAGAGAGAGACTGTACCCCCAGACTGAGAGAGAGAGACTGTACCCCCAGACTGAGAGAGAGAGACTGTACCCCCAGACTGAGAGAGAGAGACTGTACCCCCAGACTGAGAGAGAGAGACTGTACCCCCAGACTGAGAGAGAGAGACTGTACCCCCAGACTGAGAGAGAGAGACTGTACCCACAGACTGAGAGAGAGAGACTGTACCCCCAGACTGAGAGAGAGAGACTGTACCCCCAGACTGAGAGAGAGAGACTGTACCCCCAGACTGAGAGAGAGAGACTGTACCTCCAGACTGAGAGAGAGAGACTGTACCCCCAGACTGAGAGAGAAACACTGTACCCCCAGACTGAGAGAGAGAGACTGTACCCCCAGACTGAGAGAGAGAGACTGTACCCCCAGACTGAGAGAGAGAGACTGTACCCCCAGACTGAGAGAGAGAGGCTGTACCCCCAGACTGAGAGAGAGAGACTGTACCCCCAGACTGAGAGAGAGAGACTGTACCCCCAGACTGAGAGAGAGAGACTGTACCCCCAGACTGAGAGAGAGAGACTGTACCCCCAGACTGAGAGAGAGAGACTGTACCCCCAGACTGAGAGAGAGAGACTGTACCCCCAGACTGAGAGAGAGAGACTGTACCCCCAGACTGAGAGAGAGAGACTGTACCCCCAGACTGAGAGAGAGAGACTGTACCCCCAGACTGAGAGAGAGAGACTGTACCCCCAGACTGAGAGAGAGAGACTGTACCCCCAGACTGAGAGAGAGAGACTGTACCCCCAGACTGAGAGAGAGAGACTGTACCCCCAGACTGAGAGAGAGAGACTGTACCCCCAGACTGAGAGAGAGAGACTGTACCCCCAGACTGAGAGAGAGAGACTGTACCCCCAGACTGAGAGAGAGAGACTGTAGCCCCAGACTGAGAGAGAGAGACTGTAGCCCCAGACTGAGAGAGAGAGACTGTACCCCCAGACTGAGAGAGAGAGACTGTACCCCCAGACTGAGAGAGAGAGACTGTACCCCCAGACTGAGAGAGAGAGACTGTACCCCCAGACTGAGAGAGAGAGACTGTACCCCCAGACTGAGAGAGAGACTGTACCCCCAGAGAGAGAGAGAGACTGTACCCCCAGACTGAGAGAGAGAGACTGTACCCCCAGACTGAGAGAGAGAGACTGTACCTCCAGACTGAGAGAGAAACACTGCACCCCCAGACTGAGAGAGAGAGACTGTACCCCCAAACTGAGAGAGAGAGAGAGAGACTGTAGCCCCAGACTGAGAGAGAGAGACTGTAGCCCCAGACTGAGAGAGAGAGACTGTACCCCCAGACTGAGAGAGAGAGACTGTAGCCCCAGACTGAGAGAGAGATACTGTACCCCAGACTGAGAGAGAGAGACTGTACCCCCAGACTGAGAGAGAGAGAGACTGTACCCCCAGACTGAGAGAGAGAGACTGTACCCCCCAGACTGAGAGAGAGAGACTGTACCCCCAGACTGAGAGAGAGAGAGAGAGAGACTGTAGCCCCAGACTGAGAGAGAGAGACTGTAGCCCCAGACTGAGAGAGAGAGACTGTACCCCCAGACTGAGAGAGAGAGACTGTACCCCCAGACTGAGAGAGAGAGACTGTACCCCCAGACTGAGAGAGAGGGGCTGTACCCCCAGATTGAAAGAGGGGCTGTACCCCCCGAATAAGAGAGAGAGAGACTATATTCTTAGACTGAGAGAGGGAGAGAGACTCTACCCCAGACTGAGAATGAGAGAGACTGTACACCCAGACTGAGAGAGAGAGGGACACTGTACCCCCAGACTGAGAAAGAGAGAAGGGGAAACTGCATCCGCAGACTGAGATGGAGAGAGAGACTTTACCTTATGACTGAGAGGGGTAGAGGCTGTACCCCGGACTGAGAACGAGAGAGACTGTACCCACAGACAGAGAGAGGCTGTAACCCCAGCCTGAGAGGGAGAGAGTTTGTACCACCAGACTGGGATGGAGAGAGAGGCTGTACCCCCAGACGGAGAGCGAGAGGGAGAGAAAAAGTACCCCCAGACTGGGCGAGTGAGAGAGAGAATGCACCCTCAGACTGAGAGACTGTACCCCCTAATGACAGAGAGAGAGACTGTACCCCAAGACTGAGATTCAATCAAATTTGTTAGGCATGACCTCCCTCTGACAAAGCCGTGCTGACAACCCCTGATCAAATCTTGCCTCTCCAAGTGGAGATAGATTCTCTCCTTCAGAATTTTCTCCAATAGTTTCCCTACCACTGACATGAGACTCACTGGCCTGCAGTTCCCTGGCTTATCTCTACAACCCTTCTTAAATAGCGGAACCACATTAGCTGTTCTCCAGTCCTCTGGCACCTCCCACGTGGCCAGAGAGGAATTAAAAATTTGGGTCAGAGCCCTTGCGACCTCATCCCTTGCCGCCCTCAGCAGTCTGGGACTCAAATCATCCAGACCTGGAGATTTGTCCACTTTTAAGCCTGCCAACATCTCCAATAACTTGTCACTCCCTATATCAATTTGCTTAAGAACCTCGCAGTCTCTCTCCCCGAGTTCGATACCTTCATCCTCATTCTCTTGGGTGAAGACAGATGTGAAGTATTCATTCAACACTCTAGCGATGTCCCCTGGCTCCATCCATAGATTGCCCCCTTGGTCCCTTATGGGCCCTACTCTTTCCCTGGTTACCCTCTTCCCATAGATATTCTTATAGAATATCTTGGGATTTTCCCTACTTTTACCAGCCAGAGCTTTCTCATATCCCCTCTTTGCTCTCCTAATTGCTTTCTTAAGCTCCACCCTGCACTTTCTGTACTCCACTAATGCCTCTGCTGATTTGCTTCCCTTGTACCTGCTAAAAGCCTCTCTTTTCCTTCTCATCGTATCCTGAATATCTCTGGTCATCCATGGTTCTCTGGGCTTGTTACCTTTTCCTATCACCCTAGAGGGAACATGTTGAGCCTGTACCCTCCCCATTTCATTTTTGAATGCCCCCCACTGCTCCTCTGTAGGTTTCCCCACAAGTAGCTGTTCCCAGTCTACCTTGGCCAGATCCTGCCTTATTTTACTAAAATCCACTCTCCCCCAATCCAAAACAATTTTTGCAACTTGTCTATTTCTTTGTCCATAACAAACTTAAACTGTACCATGTTGTGGTCACTATCACTAAAATGCTCCCCCACCACGACCCCAGCCACCTGTCTGGCTTCATTGCCCAGAATTAGGTCCAGCACTGTGCCGTTATTGACCTAAAAGGTTCTCCTGTACACATTTCAAGAAATCCACTCCATCCAAGCCCTTAACACTATGTCTATCCCAATTAATGTTGGAAAAGTTGAAATCACCTAATATAATTACGTTATTGTTATTGTTTTTACACACCTCCACAAATTATGCACATATTTGCTCCTCAATTTCCCGCTGACTACCTGGGGGTCTATAATAAACACCTAACAATGTGGTTGCCCCTTTTTTATTCCTAAACTCTACCCACAAAGCTTAATTTGATGCCCCCTCCAAGATATCATCTCTCCTTACTGCAGTAACTGACTCCTTAACTAATAATGCAATGCCTCCTCCTCTTTTACCCCCTCCCCTGTCTCGCCTGAAGATTCTATATCCCAGAATGTTGAGCTGCCAATCCTGCCCTTCCCTCAACCACGTCTCAGTGTTGGCTACTATATCACAATTCCACATGTCAGTCCTCACCCTTAACTCGTCCGTTTTACCTGCAATACTCCTGGCATTAAAGTAGAGGCCATCCAGCCTTGCCTTACTCCCTTGAAACTTAATACAGCTGTACTCCCTCTGACTTGATTGTTTTACTGTATTATGATGTGTCCCTATTCTGCTAACATTCTGTGTCCCCCTCCCCCTGCTGAATTAGTTTAAACCCCTCCCAACAGCACTGGCCAACCCCCCCTGCAAGGATGTTAGTCCCTCTCTGAGGGTAGTGCAGTTGATATAGTTTATATGGATTTCAGCAAAGCCTTTGACAAGGTCCCACATGGGAGACTTATAAAGAAGGCAAATGCACATGGGATACAGGGTAATTTGATAAGGTGGATTCAAAATTGGCTTAATTGTAGGAGACAGAGGGTGATGACAGAAGGATGCTTTAGTGACTGGAAGCCAGTGTCCAGTGGCGTACCACAGGAATCTGTACTGGGTCCCCTATTATTTGTCATTTATATAAACGACATAGATGACTATGTGGGGGGTAGGATTAGTAAGTTTGCGGATGACACAAAGATTGGCCGGATGGTTAATAGTGAAGTTGAGTGTCTTGGGCTACAGGAAGATATAGACAGGATGGTCAAATGGGCAAATAAGTGGCAGATGGAATTTAACCCTGATAAGTATGAGGTGATACACTTTGGAAGGAGTAATTTGACAAGGAAGTATTCAATGAACGGCATGACACTAGGAAGTTCTGAGGAACAAAGGGACCTTGGCGTGTGTGTCCATAGATCTCTGAAGGCGGAGGGGCATGTTAGTGAGGTGGTGAAAAAGGCATATGGGACACTTGCCTTTATCAATCGAGACATAGATTACAAAAGTAGGGAGGTCGTGTTGGAGTTGTATAGAATCTTGGTGAGGCCACAGCTGGAGTACTGTGTGCAGTTCTGGTTGCCACATTATAGGAAGGATGTGATTGCACTGGAGAGGGTGCAGAGGAGATTCACCAGGATGTTGCCTGGGATGAAACATTTAAATTATGAAGAGAGGTTAGGTAGACTTGGGTTGTGTTCGTTGGAGCAGAGAATACCGAGGGGCAACCTGATCGAGGTGTACAAGATTATGAGGGGCATGGACAGGGTGGATAGGGAGCAGCTGTTCCCCTTAGTTGAAGGGTCAGTCACAAGGGGACATAAGTTCAAGGTGATGGGCAGGAGGTTTAGGGGGGATTTGAGGAAAAAAAATTTTTACCCAGAGGGTGGTGACGGTCTGGAATGCGCTGCCTGGGAGGGTGGTGGAGGCGGATTGCCTCACATCCTTTAAAAAGCACCTGGATGAGCACTTGGCACGTCATAACATTCAAGGCTGGTAAATGGGATTAGGTAGGTCAGGTGCTTCTCACGTGTCGGTGCAGACTCGATGGGCCGAAGGGCCTCTTCTGCACTCTGTGATTCTGAGAGAGAGAGGTGACTGTACCCCCAGACTTAGATAGATAGAGAGACTGTACCCCCAGACTGAGAGAGAGAGAGACTGAACCCCCAGACTGAGAGAGAGAGACTGTACCCCCAGACTGAGAGAGAGAGACTGTACCCCGAGACTGAGAGAGACTGTATCCCCAGACTGAGAGAGAGAGACTGTGCTCGCAGACAGAGATGGGGAGAGAGAGACTGTACCATCACACTGAGAGAGAGAGAGTGTACCCCCAGACTCAGAGACTGTACCCCTTCATGAGAGAGAGAGAGACTATACCCCAAGACTAAGAGAGAGGTGATTGTACCCCCAGACTGAGAGAGAGAGAAACATACCCCCAGACTGAGAAAGTGAGAGGGAGGGAGACTGTATCCGCAGACTGAGATGGAGAGAGAGACTCTACCCTCAGACTGAGAAGGATAGAGCCTGTACCCCCAGTCTGAGAAAGAGAGGTTGCACCACCAGACTGAGATGGAGAGAGCGACTCTACCCCCCGGGCTGAGAGAGACTGTACCTGCACACTGAGAGAGAGAAAGAGCACTCTACCCCTGGGCTGAGAGAGACTGTACCTGCACACTGAGAGAGAGAAAGAGCACTCTACCCCCGAGCTGAGAGAGACTGTACCCGCAGACTGAGAGAAAGAGACTGTACCCCCAGACTGAGAGAGGCCCTGTACCCCTGGACTGACACAGAGAGATTGTACCTCCCAACTGAGAGAGACTGTACCCCCAGACTCAGAGAGAGAAACTGTACCCCCAGACTGAAATGAAGAGAGACTGCCCCCAAACTGAGATAGAGAGAGAGATACTGTATTCCCCGATTGAAATGGAGAGAGAGACAGTACCCCCAGACTGAGATGTAGAGAGACTGTACCCCCAGACTGACTGTACCCCTAGACTGAGAGGGAGAGAGACTGTACCCCCGGACTGACTATGCCCCTATGAGAGAGAGAGAGAGAAACTACCCCAGACTGAGAGAGCGGCGACTGTACCCCCAGACTGAGATGGGGAGAGAGAGACTGTTCCCCCAGACTGAGAGAGAGAGACTGTACCCCCAAACTGAGAGGGTGTATCCCCAAACTGAAAGAGAGGGTGTACCCCCTGACTGAGAGAGACACTGTACCCCTAGACTGAGAGGGAGAGAGACTCCAGCCCCAGACTGAGTGTAAGAGAGTCTCTACCCCCAGACTGAGAGTGAGTGGGACACTGTACCCCCAGACTCAAAGAGAGACCGTACCCCCAGACTGAGAAAGAGAGAGGAGGAAACTGTATCCGCAGACTGAGAGAGAAATGGAGACTATCCGCAGACTGAGAGAGAGAACTGGAGACTGTATCCGCAGACTGAGAGAGAGGGAGGGAGACTGTATCCGCAGACTGAGAGAGAGAAACGGAGACTGTATCCGCAGACTGAGAGAAAGGGAGGGAGACTGTATCCGCAGACTGAGATGGAGAGAAAGACTCTACCCCCAGACTGAGAGAGATAGAGGCTGTACCCCCAGTCTGAGAAAGAGAGAGGCTGTACCACCAGACTGAGATGGAGAGAGTGACTCTACCCCCAGGTTGAGAGAGACCACAGACTGAGAGAGAGAGAGGCTGCAACCCCAGACTGAGAGAGCACGCGACTGTACCCTCAGAGTGAAAGGGAGAGAGAGACTCTGCCCCCAGACTGATAGAGAGGGTGTGACTGTACCCCTAGACTGAGATGGGGAGAGAGAGGCTGTACCCTCAGACTGAGAGAGAGAAACTGTAACTCCAGACTCAGAGACTGTATCCCCAATGAGAGAAAGAGAGAGACCGTACCCCAGGACTAACAGAGATAGAGAGACTACCCCAGGTTGAGAGAGCGAGAGACTGTACCTAAAGACACAGAGGAGAGATAGAGTGACTACCCCTAAATTGAGATAAATGAGACTGTACCCCCAGACTGAGTGGGAGAGGTGACTCTATCCACAGGCTGAGGGAGAGTGGGAGACTGTACCCACAGACTGAGATGGGGAAAGAGAGACTGTACCCCCAGACTGAGAGGGACACTGTACCCCCAGACTGAGAGGGAGACTGTACCCCCAGACTGAGATGGGGAAAGAGAGACTGTACCCCCAGACTGAGAGAAAGAGAGATACACTGTACCCCCAGACTCGTGGAGTGTCTGTGACTGCACCCCCAGACTGCAGGGTTACCTGGGTGCTCGGCCCTGTCAGGGCCACAAAGTACAGTTACTAAAAGCTCACTAAGATGTAATGCTTGTGAAGTTTGTTTACATCCTCTATGTTGGTTTCTATTGAGATCCTTAAATTGGGCCAGGAATCTGCCAATCCCCTCTATAGGACACCAGGGAAATGATGCAGGGTCTCTGGAGTAGCCTCGTCTAAGGAATGGAGAACCTCGCCTGTATTTAATCACTTGCCTGGTCATTGGCTCCTTCTCTGGAGAATTCTTGGCACCTACTGATGTGTACCCTTCTCACACGGCGCCTGATTGCCTAGAGAGATTCTTCTAAAGAGAAATCATATTGCTACTTGTCCTTTGCTATTTTAAAGTAAGATGCACATCAATCTGTTTTCTGACATGTTTCACTGTCTGTAACAGGTGTGAACGGCTCGAGGATCAGCTCAATGATCTGACAGAGCTTCACCAAAACGAGATCCTTAACCTCAAGCAGGAGCTTGCGAGCATGGAGGAAAAGATTGCCTACCAGTCTTATGAGCGAGCACAGGACATCCAGGTTAGTATGCATGGACTCTGCGCAGAGTCAGTGTAAAAACCACTCCTTGTCGTTCACTGCTGAGCATATCCAAAATAAAACTCCTTATCACAGGTAGCAGGTGTCTTCATAGAAAATGCTGGGAGTTTGAAGGGGATCTCAGTGGATTCTACAGCCATTTTACACCAGCTGCTCCCATCCCAGATTGTGATTGCTTCGTTCCACTGATTCTTCCTCCTCTCCTATTCCTCCCCCTCCTCTCCCATTAACCCCCTCCTCTTCCATTACCCCCATCCTCTCCCCATTACCCACCTCCTCCTCTCCACAATTCCCACCCTCCTCTCCACAATTCACACCCTCCTCTCCCCATTTCACCTCCCTCCTCTCCCCATTTCCCCTCCCTCCTCTCCCCATTTCCCCTCCCTCCTCTCCCCATTCCCCCTCCCTCCTCTCCCCATTCCCCCTCCCTCCTCTCCCCATTTCCCCTCCCTCCTCTCCCCATTTCCCCCCTCCCCTCTCCATTTCCCCCTCTCCCCTCCCCATTTCCCCCTCTCCCCTCCCCATTTCCCCCCTCCCCTCCCCATTTCCCCCCTCCCCTCCCCATTTCCCCCCCTCCCTTC